>NW_008357033.1:5444778-5455584 GCF_000622305.1 Nannospalax galili | reverse complement strand
TTTATGGGGCTGTGTTTTTTTTTTCTTCCTCTCTCTCTCTCTCTCTCTCTCTCTCTCTCTCTCTCTCTCTCTCTCTGGTCAAATATAGATCATTTGCCATCTTGGGACTGGAGAGATGGCTCAACAGTTAAGAGCACTGGCTGCTCTTGCAGAGAACCCGAGTTCGGTTTCCCAGTACCCATATGGTGACTAACAACCATCCATAACTCCAGTTCCAGGGGATCTGATGCCCTCTTCTGGCCTCTGTGGGTATTTCACACACAAGGTGCACTTATACACATGCAGGCAAAACATTCATACACGTAAAATAAAAATAAATCAAAACAATTAATTTATCATCTTAATTATTTTTCAGTGTGTAGCTCAGCAGCATGAAGCACATACAGTGTTGTGCAGCAAAACTTTCTAGAAACCCAGTCTCCTCCACACACTAACTCCCTACAACCTCAAGTTCCCCCATGCTGCCTTCTGTCTCTCTGAATCTGACTGCTTTAAGGACTGCATGCAGGTGGAATCACAAAGCATTTGATCTTTGTAATGGACTTATTGTCTTTAAGTTTTATCCACATGATACATGGCTCAGAGTTTCCTTCTTCTTTAAGGCCAAGTAATATTCCATTGTGCACATTGGGTCACACATTGGTCCTTGGGGACACTGGGTTGTTTCTGAGCACTGACTTGTGAAACATGCTGCCGTAAACATGTGTGCAACGATACCAGTGTCTCTGAGATCCTGCTTTTGGTTCTTTGGATCTAGAAACAGAATTATTGGATCACATGGTAATTTTATTTTCACTGTTAGAGGAATGGGGGTGAATTTCAGTTTTATCTGCATCTTATAAATGAGACCAGTGAGGTCTCAGAGAGGTTAATACTGTTTCCTAAAGTTGCACAGCTGGTAGCTAGTAGAGCCAAGATTCAAATCCATGCCATCCAATACAAAATTGGCTAATGGTGACCCCCTGTGGAGTATCTTGAGAGTTAGACTTGAGCTTCCAAAATACCTAGTCAGGGAAGTTGCTATGGGAGATAAGCTATGCCCCTCATTCAAGGACCAGTGAGCAGACAAGGGATCCCTGAAGCTCAAGGTAGCCCAGGCAGCTGTGGCCACTTACTGTGGTGAAGGAGTTGTACAGGTAATAGATGGCCCAGGAGATGATGACGATGTAGTAGATGTTTAGCCAGAAGGATAACACGGCTGCTGCGAGACCCACGCCTGGGGTGGAACACACAGAGGACCCCATTATTCTTGCTCAGAGGTGGACTCTTTCCAAGAACCTCAGGGAAGACCCCTCCACACATTCAGCTCCTGCACTCACCCTTGAACATGGGGGCCAGCTTCCACACACCCAGGCCCCCAATGGAGGTGTACTGGCCCAGAGAACACTCCAGAAGGAAGAGCGGGACCCCCGCAAAGATGAGCGTCAGGAAGTACGGAATCAGGAAGGCCCCTGGGGGAGACACATGCATGGCTCCACAGGTTTCCACCACCGGTCCCTTACTCCCAGCAGCACCCAGAGCCAAATGGAAGCCCAAAGGCATCCTCTGTTCAAATGCACACCCCACTCTGTACAGAACTAAGACAGGAACATCTGATACCAGGACAACTGTCCTTGGGGACTCTTGATACAAAGACAAATGGCAAGAAGTGGGGCCTGTTCCCAAAGACTCTCTTCTCCCATAAGATGGCCCTAGAAGATACCAAGACCTGGTTGCCACTTGCCACCTACCACCGCCATTTTTCCCACAGAGGTATGGGAACCGCCACACGTTGCCCAGGCCAATGGCATAGCCCACACAGGACATGAGGAAGTCGAAGCGGCCCTTCCATGTGTCCCGGTCAGGGAGGTCCCCAGCCTTCTTCTGTACCTTCACCACCAGGGTTTTGGGCTTGTCGCTGGCCACAGGGGCCTCGCTGACCTCAGTGGAGATCTGCCCATCAGCCACCTTGCTGCTCTCAGTTGCCATGTCTCGGAGCTGGAGCTTGGCTGTAGGGGTCCTGACAGGTTGGTGTGTGATGTCAGCTCCAGTCCACGTGGACAGCAGCTTTACGGCAGGAGGTCACACTAGGAGGACAGGGTGGGTTACATACAACGATATGGAGGACCCTGGAGGTGCCTTGTCCCCAACACTACAGTAACAAACTAATCCCCAACAGCAGGAAAAGACTCTTAAACTCCTTCTACCCCCAGGCTCCACTCCATGGTTTGAAAGACAGAGAGGGTGGATGATGGGTCCCTGCTGCCCCAAGCCTTGCTCCAATTCTGAGATCTGGGTCACAAACCTGCCTTATGTGTCCTGCTCTGAAGAGAGATGCAGGGTTACCAAGTTTCCAAAATGAAATAGGAACTTAATGGTAAGATGCTTGCTTTACCTCCAAGAACACAATTAGGACATTTGTCCTCCTCTTAGGGCCATGATAAGGCCAACCACGGAGGAGTCAAACAGGGAGGTATCCTGGCTGCAGGTGGTGGTGGACACAGTGGAGTCTCAGAGTTAAGGAGCTCTGCTCACCATTCACCTTACCACTTTTAAGCTGTGTGATGTTGGCTGTTTCAATCTCTCTGTGCCCTACTCTATCTTTTAAAACAAAGACAATAACACGCAATCAGTTTTTAAAGGCCCCAAGTCTTTAAGAAAATGTCAGAGAAGCCAGATGTGGTGGTGTACTCCTGTAATCCCAGCATTTAAAAGGCTGAGGAGGGAGGATCATGAGTTTGAGCTGAGACCAGCCTGGGTTATACAGCAAGATGGTCAGAAAAAGGAGAGGGGTGGATAAAGAAAAGAAAAAGATTTCTGTTTGCAATCTAACCCTGTCCTTTGCTGAGGGAAGGGCCATGACTGGCATAGCCTCTGCCTGTCCTTGGTCACCCTAAGATGGCCGACTGACACCCCAGTTAAAGAGACAGTGTGGGATGGAGAACAGGCCATAAAACTGGCCTCAGACCAGTCCTCAGTTCAAGTTTTTCTTTTACCAGCTAAGTACTAGTACTTAATATTACTTTTATGTACCTGTGTGTGTACATGCTCATGTGAATGCAGGTGCACATGTGTGCACATATGTGTGGAGGCCAGAGATCAATCCTGGGTATTGTTCCTCAAGGACATTCAGGATGTTGCTGTTTTTTGTTTTTGTTTTTTGAGCTAGTGTCATTCACTGGCCTGGACACAGGCCACTCTACTGCTCTCAGCCTTATTTCCCGAAGACACAGTTTCTCTTTGAACCTGGATCTCATGGCTTTTCGGCTATTCAGGCAGCCAGCAAGCTCCAGCAGTCCTTTTGTCTCCACCACTGCTATGCTGGGGTTACAGGCTCATGTGCCCATGCCTGGCTTTTGACTGAGTACTGAGGATTGAACTCATGTTGGTACCCCAAGTACTTTACTGACTCAGTCATTGTCCCAGGCCTGGGAGAACTACTCCTAATCACTCTGAACCTCAGTTTTCCTATCTATTCAATGGGGCCAATCTTCTCTGGCTTGGCAAGTTGTGGCAAAGTCAGCTAAAGGGTCTAAGTATGATTCACCATACCCAGCTGCTCGCCTTACCTGATGGGTCTTTGTAGTGGGTCAGTTCCAGAAGGCTCCCTGGAGCCTGCAGGGAATGAAGAAGAGGAGGGAGGTGAATGGGCAGTCTAGGCCAGGCAGGGCTGGGGTAGCAGTGGACAGCAGGCACAGGAAGCAGCGCGGGTGGAGGGCCCAGGCTGTGCGTGTGACTGCAGAGTGTCCCCAGCCAGGGTGATTGACAGCAGTGAGTTTATGCTGCAAGGTGCTGGCCCATGGATGCTGGAGACATGCAGGAGGGCTGTGTTGGGACAGCTGTGGGGATGGGCAGGGGCAATTTAAGGAAGATGTTCCATAATTTTATCAAAGGGAAAAGAAGAGTCAGGGGTAGTGGGGGCAGTGCTCAGGGCTCCTCTGGGACGCAGAGAACTTGCTTGATATTTTGTCTTCTTTCTTTTTTTTAATAAACAAAATTAAAGTTTATTCTAGCTGATATTTTTCTTCATCTTCTACCCAAACTTGAAGAAATATTATAGAAGATCATGTCAAAACATGAGTAAAGTCGGAGTCCTGTGTTTTACAGAGTGAGGAAGGAAGAGTTTGAAACAGCTTTTTTCCACAGAAGAAGAGTCCTGTGTTTTATAGAGTGAAGAAGGCAGAGTTGGAAACAGTCTTTAAAGGTGATCTCATTGAAATTTCTACCTCCATATCTGTTCATTAAAAACAAAGAAACCCCACCCTGGAAGGATATACCAAAACATCTCAACAGGGATTCATGTATGAATGGCTTTTCTTTTCTTCTTTGGGCTTAAATTTTTTCTAGAATGTTCTATTGAAGTTGTTTAATAAAATGACACAAAATAAACTTATGGGACCCTCAGAACAAACTGGAACACATGAAGGAAAGTGGGGCTCTGTGGCTTCCACATGAGAGATGAGCAAAAGCCATGTGCAGCAGGCACTGTCCCATCCCTGGGTAGCCTGGGGCCTGGGCTCTGCCCAGGTTACCCCATGTGCACAGCCTCCAGCCCCTTGCATGCAGCCTGTTACCCAATGCCACTGCCTCCTCCTCCCACAAGAAGGCTTCATAGCCATCCTCCTCAGGGCAGCCGGCTCAGTTTGAGCTCCTCCACAGTGGCGGGTTAGTCCTGGATGCCTGTCTCCATCCTGTCTGGGCCTGACCACACCAGGGAGAACTGTGGCCTGCGGTAGGGACAGTCTTCACCTTCCAGGACGGAGACAGCTGGAGGCCACAGGTGAGGTCTGTCCCAGAGTCAGGATATGCAGACAGCAGCCTTGGAACTGGATGGGCAAGTGTGCTCCCTTCTCTCCTGACAGCAACGTCTTCAACTATCTCACCATCTACCCCTGTGAGCGCCAGCTGCCATAGTTACTCAAAATGATCTAATCAGCTCAGACCAGGGTTGACCACCTAACCCAGGCTGGCCATTCAGACTCCTTCTCTGGGATTTTGGCAAAAGGAAAGAGTGACTTGGGGGTTCCTGGGCATGACAGAGAGAGCTGGCCACTGAGAGGGAGAGGGTATCTAGGAGGCATCTTAGCTTGTACTTCCAGGCCTTAAGTTCAGCTACTCCACACTAGGATACCACAAAACAACCCTGCTACAGTTTAAATGTGACATCTGTTAGATGGTCAGGTCATAAGGGCTCTGGTCCCATTGATGGATCAGTGTCACTGTTGCTGGAGTGGGATTTTACAAAAGTGAGTTCTGCCTTCTCTCACCGTCTCTCCTGCCATGCTCAGGGAGTTGCAACAAGGCCATTCCACCTCCTACATCCTTCTGTCTCCAGGACCAAAGCTGTCAGGCCACTGTTAGTACCCACCACCAGCCTGTGACAGCAGCAGTGATGGGCGAAGGCGGGCCCCTGGTCATGTGTCACTCTAAGATTCCTTCATGCTGCCCCTTGAGTCCCCAGAAGTGCTGTCCTTGAGTCCTCAAGTCCAGCCCAGGAGTACCAGGGCAGGTTGCTTAGAGCCACATAGCCATGTGTGGTGATTTTATTTCTATGTCTGAGCATCAGTGAAGGAAGCCAGGGTGAGAGAACTGATGCCCAAGGAAGATTCTGGATGCAGCAGGCTCTTTGACTTACCCAGCACTGGAGTCACCTCAGGGCCAAGTCAGACCTTAGCTTCCTCCAGCGCCTACTGAAGGTTGAGTTGCCTCACCTCTCTGCTCTATATCCAGATAATGGGGGGATGAGAACAGGGCCATGCACACAGGTATGCATCGTCACCCTTGCACTGGATGTCTGGGGCTCAAGAAATCTCAGACACTACCATGACTTTCACCATTTGCATCTGAACCAATGATTCCCACCCAGTGCTCCTGGCCATGCCCCTGTGGGAATGTACCAGTGCTGTACATGGATGGGGCCTGATACTCTGGTCCCTTAGAGTTTCAACCTTTCATAAACCCAAGCATCATCTTGTCAGTCCCCATGGGGAGCACAGCTATAAGCATGCCGTCTGTTTGCTGTAGGTCTTTACAATCAGTTCAATCACCCCTATCAGAAGTCAAGAGAGGAGTGCTGTACCCTGGGCAAGGCACGTGGGGACTGGTTGAGGGATAATAAAGTGACCTAATAAGCACTATAGAAGAATCACTCAGGGGCTCCTGGGTCAGGGGATGGAGTTAATGAAAGAGATTGGAGGCAGGAAGGTGGTGTCCCAATGATGGCCCTCAGTGTGACTCTGTGACTAAAGCCATTGATAAAAACGGGGCTAAAGCAAAAAGAAGGCTGCTGGATCCCTCAGTGAGGATACACTGTAGGGACAAGAAAACGAGGAGTTGGAAGTCCTAGATCCTCAATAGCAAACGGGCCAAAATTAGGCTTTGACTCCTTTTATTTGGCCAGAAGAACAAAATTCAGTTTGAATTAGAAGTCAGAAATGTGATACTCTGGGATACAGTATTTCAAACTCGGGGGAAAAAGCAAGTGCAAAGTCCCTGAGGCAGAAGGAGCTCCTGGTGTTTGAAAGACACCAAAGAGGCTAAGCAAGAAACAGATCCAGATAGAGGGGCAAAAGGGGCCATATCACACAGGGCCTCAGAGGCCTGGGTGAGCAGTTCAGATTTTTTTTATCCTAAATGTGCAGGCAATCTGACTTGGACTTATGAATCTTTGCCTATGGCAAAAGGATTCTGAGGGTCAGGAGTGGAGCCAGAGAGCCTCCTTGGAGCATGGAGACTTGCACTTGGCTGCCAGGGCACTGGAGCCCCACAGTGGAGCTGGGGCTGCAGGCCTTGCTGGTGGGCAGTCCAGTGCTGGACCAGTGACAGGCTGTGAGGGAGAGGAGTGAAGGGAAGAGACCTGAGACAGTCTCTGTCTGTCTTGTGGCTTCGTGGGTCAGGGAACAGGCCGAGGCCCCGAGGCTGAAAGGCCAGGGCCTGAAAGTCAGGAGTGCCAGTGTCCCAGCATGTAGTGGGGAGGTGGAGCAACAGGCCTGGGCTGAGCCCCCTCCCTTCTCCCCCTCCTCCTAGGCTGAGCCTACTGCTTAGTTTTGCACCCTCCCATTTGCTCAGTAATTACTAGAACAGCAGCAGCTTGCAGCAAGCTGTAATCGCCCCACTTGCTTTTATTTCATTTGGAACTGTGATGGTTCAAGAAAGAAATTAATATTGGGTTTGGCTTTGTGCCAAGAGGAAACAATGCATTTTATTCTGATTGAGAAGAAAATGCTAGGCCTGCCCTTGGGACATCTGCTGTGTACCCAGACCCATGTGGCTCCTTTCACGGGAGAAATGCTGCATATATTGGGCACCTACTGTGTTCCAGGCACATCCTAGGAACTTTATCTGCCCGGCTTCATTGCACCTCTGTAAGCTGAGGGCTACTGCACTCCCAGGACAGAGAAGGAAACTGAGACCTGCCAGCCTGGGGCTGTAGTCAAGGAGTCTCAGAGGACCTGGTGGTGCTGGGCTTTTCAATGTAGAGTGTGGTTCTGTTAGCAACAGCATCTACTGGGATGAGATGGCATGATCTTGATGTAAGGGACCTCGGAGGTGGGACTAGCTTCTGATCTGATCCCTATGGGTGCTCAGGGAGGATATTTGGCTTGGGCAGGTCTCATGCTTCGGGAACATGGTAAGAAGTGAATCAGGCACGCAGGATGTACCAGTAAAGAACTCCAGCTACCACTCAAAAAGAACAGACACACAGCACTCTGTGATGAAAACCTGGGCCAGCTAGTAGCAGAAGGAAGCCCAAGGGAAGAAGGCAAGCTAAAGGTGGAATCCTGGAGATCACAAAGGTGTTTGTGGAAAAAGGAAGTTTCAGGTAAGACCAACTGGTGAGTCCAGCCAGACCTCTAGACCAGACCCCATTCTTGGACCTTCAGCCCACATGTAAGGACCCAGGAAGCCACTTTCCTAGTCCAGGCTAGTTCCAGGTCATACTCACACACTTGCATCAGCACTATATATATGTAAGGCCGAGAGAAGTTTGGTACCCACTCAAGGTCACAGTGCTAAGAGTGACCTGATCTTTCCAGACCCCCAGCTCTCTACATACTCATTCAAGAGCTGAAGCAAGAGACCCTGAATCTTGGTGCAAGCCCTTTGGCTATCTCAATCTACCCAGAGGTCATTGGCAGCCCAGCTGCCAGTTCTTACTAGCATATACTAGATACCATCTCTGCCCAGCATCCCACTGGGACTTTGTGGTGAGTTGCTTCTTTTCTCTGAGCTCAACAGACACCACCTCACACAGCTCTGGGTTTCTAGCACCACACCTGGCTCAGGAAGAGTGAGATATATTGAAACTAGATGCCCAATAGTCCTATTTTGCAGATTATGGCACTGAAGCTCAGAGAGGTCAAGCAACCTGCCTCAGGTCACCCAGCACTTGACCCAGGCCCTTGGAATCAGAGCTGGGCCTGCTGGCTTTCTAAGCTGTGTGTCCTGGGTAAACTCTCTGAGGCTTTAGCTTCCCTGGCCCCAGAGTCTGTCACAGTTGGCAGGGCCATGGTGAGAGAGTTGGGGCTGCTGTAAGATGAGATTGCCTGACCTCCTGACATAGGAGGAAACTGAGGCTGGCCCATCCTGGTTCTTCTCCTTTTGAATTTTTGGGGGTGCCTCCATGGCCACAGTAGAGAAGTGTCTGAAGGAACCCCAACACCCTGTATGAGAACATCATGAAGTTTACAACCACCAGAAGCTTCATAATCCCATTGAAGGGTCAAGTCCCCAGGAGAGCCCATGTCCACCTTCCCTGCAGCTGGAGGTGGTGGATACCTCCCCAACTTCCCATTAGCAATGGGAAAAGCAAGAGAAGATATTGGGGGGCTAGGAGGGAGGGCTTTGGCACTGGGGCTGCCCTGAATAACTGCAGTCAAGCTATTAGCAACAATCCCATTTCACGAAAGGATAAACTGAGGCCTGGAGACATGGAGAGACAAAGAAGTGACTTGCCAAGGTCTCTCTGCCAGGACCTGGGGTGCCAAGATTTGAATGAGGTCTCTGGGCTAACTGCCTTACTTTGCTGGCTCTAATGGGGTGCCTACAGAGCCCCAACCCCACATTTGATGTGTGGCCAGTCCCCAGCAAGCAGCTTCTTCTAGGATACACCCCTAAGGGCCCGGCCTGTTGCTCATCTAGGGAACCTGAGAGGCTGCAGACTCTAGGGCCTCAGAGTCTATCTCCAAAAAACTCCCTTCACCCTGTAGCTGTGCTGGACAAGCTACAAAGGAGTCCTGGAACCACTGCAAGACCACCTGAAAGTCTGGCAAGCATCCCTCATTGAACTGAGGCTGGGTGTGAATAAGAGTCTCTGGAGGCAGCACTCACCTTCTAGAGACCCTGGTTCTCAGAAAACTGCAGGCATGACCTTGTCAATCATGGGGGAATCAACTGGGAGGAGGAAGGACAGGTATCTTGAGACTCTGGAGTCCATAGAAGGGAGTCCACTTCCCATACCTCACTAGCTGTGTGGCCTTATGCCAGTGCCTTGCCTTCTCTGAGCCTTTTTTCCTTCTGTGTGCAAGCAGAGGAGGACTTGCTTCCCATCCCCTCTTTGGGTAATCACATCCTCGGTCTCCCTCTCGCTATCGGCCTCCTGCCAGCACCTGTTCTGACTGATGCCTAATTATCTACAGTGTCTGCTGGCACACCTCATTTTGTTGTGGCAATTTTCAGTCTAATTTGCCCAGCATCCAAACAGCTAGGTCCAAGGCTGTGTGCTGAGTGCTGAGATTCGAGCTGGAGTCTGAAGCTTCTTCCAGAGTTCCCAGGCCATCTAGGAGATTGGTACAAATGGACCAGCACTGTGGAAATTCTTCCCAGTCATGGCTAGGAACTGTACAGGGCCTTGTGTGCAGGAGGAGTGATGCATGTATCCTGTAGGTAAGAATGCAGACCCAGCCTACTGAAGTTTCCTGAGTGTTTACTGTTTCGTACGTCTCATGAACAATGCCATTTTTACCTCACTATATGCCCATTGCCTGGAGACAGAAACTGAGGCTCAGGTAAGAAAAGCAATCTTCCAAAGTCCCAAATCCAGGGTGACAACTGAGGGGAGGGGGGCATCCAGCTCAGTTCTATTCCTAAGTCCAGGTCCCTAAGCATGGTTCCCTGCTGGGAACACAGGACACCAGCACACAGGAGAGATTGGTGTCAATTCCCAGCCCCTGTGAGGGAGGTGCCAGTTCTGCACAGACAGGACTTAGTGTGCCCTGCAGTACCCCAAACAGTGCTGTACACATGTGTGCTCTTCCAATCTACTCTTAAGGCCCAAGGACCGTGTATGTCTCTGAAGCAGGGTTGTATGGGCAGGTGCTTAACAGGGGCTCCCAGGAAACAAAACAGAAAGCAGGATGGTGACAGCTGCTGATATCCCTGGTGTAAACACTCCCACTGGGGCTCCTTGGAGGAACTGATAACAGGCAGCAGGGCTGCAAGGCAATGCAGGTCCCCAGCCAGGGTTCCAGCTCCGACTCAGGTTCAGCACACCATTCAGATGCGGTCTCTTGTGCAGGTAGGCACGCTCTTCACCTAGTGAGCTCATGCTGGAGCCCTCTGATTCTTTCTATAAGGAAAGCCCTGGACCACACCCCCTCAATGGCTGTAAGCATGAGCTGCAGCTCCAAGGGTGCCACTTCTGCTGTACCCCTACCCCAGCAACAGTACCCTGGATCCAACAGAGGATAGGAAGGCATCAGGGATGTGTGTGGAGGAAGGAAGGGAGAAGGGACAGGAGGGTGAGAAGGAGACACCGGAGGAGGAGGGAGGGGAGAGGAGAGGAGAGGAGAGGAGAGGAGAGAGAGAGAGAGAGAGAGAGAGAGAGAG
>NW_008357033.1:5434891-5444711 GCF_000622305.1 Nannospalax galili | reverse complement strand
AGAGAGAGAGAGAGAGAGAGAGAGAGAGAGAGAGAGAGAGAGAAACAGTACTCCCATCCTGCAGCCCTCGGCTTCCTGAACACCAAGGGGAAGGAAGGAGTGCACATTCTAGTCAGAAGCAGCTTGAGGTTAGAAGTCAAGGTCACACACAGTAGATGATCCAGGATCCGAACATGGCCCTGGAGCATGGGCCACTGATTTCTTCCCTGGGTCCTACCAGGGTTAGGGGAAGCTAAGTCCCATCCCCCCCCATCCTCACTCAGCCTTTCATGCAGGCAGCCACCTCCCCATTCAGCCCTTCACTGGACACAATGAAACCCCACAGAGGTGTGGACATGTGCCCTGTCCCAGTGCTTTTCCTGCCCTCCTTTGGGGAGGGCTCTCTAGAGCCTTGGTTCCAAGACAGCCTCCGCAAAGACTTTGAGCCCAGCCCACCGGAAAGGATTAACTGGGATCAGGAAATGAGTGACAAGGTGGCGTCTTGGCACTCTTTCACTTGGCTCTCTGCCTTGTAAAACACACTGTGAGAGCCCACGGGGTTAAAGAACCACTTGGTCTCTTCATGCCTGCTGGAGGCTCCCACAGGTGTTGGCAGCAAGGACTTTTATGAATGCAGATTTGGGGGAAAAAATCGTGCACGGCTGGCCAAACACTTATCTTCAGTAAGTCACATGAAAATGTGGATGCCAGGTGGAGGCCTGTCTGGGTGGCACAGAATAGTAAAGTCCAGAGGCAACTCCCTAGGGTCCTTGGTAAAGCATCTGGAGATGGGGGGTTCCATTCCCTTCTGACAATGTCACAGGCTTTATTCAGCCCTTTGGGAGGCACACTATTAAAAGCAAGGTCACCCAAGGTCACCTAAGAATCACCAAGGTTCAGACCCCATGGCCTTTGGGATAAAGGTGTTTGAGTTGTATTGTGTCTGGCTAGAATTTTCAGACTTGATTGCATACTCTAAGAAGGAGGGGGGGTTAGTCCTGCCATTGCTGTCACCTTATCCCTGACCCCCTGTACTCTTGTATGTGACTGCCTGGCCCTCAGTGGCTTTTGGGGTACAATCCTAAATTATACAGTGCCACTCTGGTCCCCCGTCAGAACACTTTCTCAGGGTGGGAAAAGGGTGAGGCTGTAGAGGTGGCCTCTCTTGGCGTGTCAGACTGCCTTGGTGATGGAGTTTGGAAAAGCATATGGGGTATGCTGGTTTCTTTCTAGAAAATAAAAAAAGTCCTATTATTGCTTATTTCATAAAATCTCAGTCAGGGTAAAAGAAAAAGCCTAGCATTTTACACAAATGAGGGGAGTCTGTATTTTTAGAATTGATGAAGGGTCACATTCTAGGGTCTAAAATATTTTCCTACAAGATAAAGCCGATTTTATTTTTATAAGACTCCAACGAATGCTCACTTTTTCCAGCACATCTGCTTTGATTCCTTCCCTCAGCTTTCCGGAAGGAATTTCACGCTACATATCTTCCGCCCTCTTCTATAAAGTGAAAATCCTGCAGAGAAAGAATCTGCAACCCACTTGGAAAATTGCTTTTGGACTGAGCAAATTCTTCCAGGTCCTGAAAACACAGAGCAAATCTGTGTATAACTTCTGCTTGGGATCCAAGGGTGGTCAGAGGTTTGCTACAAGATATGATGGGGTAGGCAGAATAGAACCTGGGTGCTTAGAGCAAGGAAACTTGGTTTTGAGTCTCAGTCCAAAATGGAAGATGTAGAGCTGAAGGTTAGTCACAAAATTCCTCTGTGCAGGGCATTACTCAGAAAATAAGAGGTGATGTGAGTTCCTAGGACAAAGTACATACTTGATGCCCGGCAGACATTATCCTAAACCACCAGATTAAGGTTGACATTGTTTATTTTTTAAGCTAGCCATGAGAAAACTGGCTGAGGCAGGATGGCAGAGTACTCAGCTACAGAAAACAGATGCACAGAAACAAGGGGAGTCCCAGAGAGAGCCTGGTCATTTCAAACTCTTAAGAGATAACTCTTCATTAAACACCCCTCAAGGCTCAAGTGTGCCTGCAGTTAGCCCATTTGCTAAAACCCCGGCTAAATGCCAACAGTCATTATTTCCCACTGAGCAAGTTTCCTGACCCTCTCTCTTACCTATATGGGAGGGAGGTGTCAGAACCTGACATCTCAGACTCAGCACCTGATCCCTGTCATCCTGTCTCATGGGTTCTCAGGGAACCCACAAACAGGGAGGGTGCTGTTTCTTTCAGGGCTGGGTCTGCTCAGATAGGTTCAAAGAAACGAACAAAATGGTCGCTTGCTTCCATCTCAATTGGCGCATTCCAGCTCTCTCCCTGCCTCTGAAACAGCCACATGTCAGAATCCAGCACCTCTTCTTTCAATATCCAAGAAGGAATGGGGTGACAGCCAGCTCCCACCCCTGCTAGCATACAGACAATACACTCTGGGGTTCCTGAGGGTGTCAACTCCATATGCTCTGATCAGGAAGGGAAATGTATTTTACCAGCTATGCAGGAGAGAGAAATAAAGGGCAAGGTAAGAGTATTTTCCAAACGGGATCATTTGGACAGCTACAAAAGAGCCCCCCTCCTCCAATGTGGTGTGCAGCGGTGCTCCACTCACCATCCACACAGAACCTCTATGTCTGTTCTGGAGGATGGAGGTGCTTATGTGTTCTGATGTCACAGCGAGGGGATGAGAGTCTGTTTGCTCTTGCACTGGCTTCAGCCACTTACTTTCTTGCAACTTCACAGGTGGCTGCAGGGACCCTGTCCCTGGCCTCTCTCCTTGGGCTAATGACACATGGTAGCTGCTGTTGAGGGAACCATACCTGGGACTGGCTGGTGGCTTCGCCTACTTTGCAGTACCTCCTGTGAGGTGGGAGCTGGCATTTGCTCCATGTTTTAGCTGAGGACACTGAAGGTGATTTGGCTTTGGGTCCAAAGCTGATACATCTAGCTCCCAGGCCATGCAGTTGCCTCCTCCTTTAGGCTGGACCTGTTTTCTGCTATCCAGTAGAATCATCACACACACACTGTCCTCAGTTCTCAGGGAGAACCAGAGCTGTATACTCAAGGCCCTGCAATTGCTCTTCCCAACAAGACCGCAGCCATTGGCCTCTGTCCCCCAGAGTTCCCATGCCAGGCCTGCCAGAAGCTGCCAGAAGTTCAGGGCCAGCTCTGCCTCTTGGGTGTGTGACCTGGGCTGCTGAGTCACCCATCCCCCTTCAGCCAAGTCTGTCTTTCAGTGAAGTGAGGCAAAGAGTCCCTTTCTGAGGTGGTGGAGGTAGAAAGGAACTAGATGGGTCAGGGGCAACCCCGAAGAGATCCCACTCCTCAGCTCCATGCCTCCTTGTTGGGGAGCCCCAAAACCCTAGATACAGTCTCCTCTGCTCTCTCACAGGCTCCCTCACTCCAGTGGCTCCCGAATCAGCATTCCACGCACATCACTCTCCTTGTACACCGCCATTATCTCCCGAGGACACAGGCTCCGTTGTTATGGCAACCAGAGTCCTTCCTCCAACTCTATTTAATAATTTCTCAACAGTCAAGCTAGGCTGGCTTGGGGCAGGGGGAAAGAGCCCTGGGGCTGGGGGAGAAGCTCTGGGTCCTAGCACCTGTGGGACCTAGGACAACTGTCTAGGCCTCAGTTTACCCATCTGTAACACAGGGCTACTGCAGTGGGTATGTTTGCGGTTTTAGCTTCAAAATCCTGAGAAGCAACCATTGAAGTCTAGGAAGCCAGAGTAGGGAATCTGTGGGAATTCAGAATGACATTTTAGGTCCTAGAATAAACTAGAAATTGCCTGGGGTGATGAACTCTCTGCTGTTGAACTGGCTCTAACATGTCACTTTTAGACACTGAGCCATCTCTCTGATCCTTCAACATTGGGGCTGGGCCATCTGGGATACATAGCTCTGCTAGCAGCAATTACAATCTCTCCTTCTTCTCATTCTTCAGATGGGCAAACTGAGGCAAAGCAGTCATCATGTTGGGGAAGGTCCAGCTTGTCCCCAGAACCCAGAAACATGCCATCCAGGAAAGCCAAACGAATGGGACAGGGAGAACAACCTGTCTACAGCTTGGCCCTCTGCCTGCTCAGCCTTCAGCTCCTCTTGCTGTAGTCCCCACCTGTGTGACCTCTGGTTGTCACTCAAGGAACCACACAGACAATGGAGGGGAGAGGACCAATACTGGGTCCTCTTCCAGGCTGGGCATGGCAGATCCCAGCAAACAAGGGGTTCCTGAAGGAATGCACACTTCAGCTCTAGAGAGCTCTTTGTGGGCAGAAAGGACACCTGCTGTGTCTTCAAGCCTTACAGTGGAGCCTGGCACATAGTAGGTGCTCCAAGCTCTATCTGGTGCAGCCATTTGCCCACATTCATTCCTGCAACTAACTTGTCTAAGTCCTCAGAGACATCTTGGAAAATCTTTCAAGGCCATCATGGATTTACATCCCAGGAGTGGCTGAGGACCCCAGCCTGGGAAGCATACAGAGATCCTAGCCTGGAACCAAGGCTAGGGAGGAGGCATTCTTCCCTGGCCCAGACCAATAGCACCAGTATTAAACGCCCCTGGGTTGGCGTATCCATTGAGTGCCCTTGCAAATTAGCAGTACCACATCTGCTCTGTCATTACTGCCATTCATTGCCATTTGGAGAAAGCTCTTCACCAGCCATTAGTCTGAGGAGGGTATTATGGAGAAATGGAGAGAGTGAGGAGGAAGTCGAGCGAGCTGCTTATCTCTCCTAAGCCTGTTTGACGCATGGGGTAGCTGAGGAGTGGGAAAAAGTTAACTGAAGGCCACCCTATTCAGCAGTTCAGAGAGGGGCAGGGGCCCGCCATGGTCCCTGCATCCTAAAACCATGCAAGAGGTGGTTCTCCACTGCCATCTCAAGTCTGTGAGCCCAGCTCTGCGTGTGTTGCTGAGGCAATCTTGGACAACCCCCTTGTACCTCTGTGCCTATTTCCTCCATGCCTATTTTCTTACTGAGGATCTTGGAACGGTGCTTGGCTCCACACTAGGTGACAGAGTCAGCACTAAGGACTATGACCACCTTTGATCATTCTGTGTGTCTGTCCTGGAGAAACCTGTTCAATGCCTGTGTGACACACACCTGCCTTTAAGCTCCATCTTTGCAGATACACATCTCTAAGACCGCCTCTCCCTACTCTCCCAGGGCATTGTTTTTGAGAGGGTTGGATTTTTAAAATTCTATTTATTTATTTTTAATCACAGATGAGTCCTTGATTTCAAGCTCTGGAAGTAGTCATTGAGGGGCTTAGTTGGTCAAGGTGCCACAGCTGACTAGGGCAGCAATCACGGGAGTTATATGGCACCAGGAAAGCTGGTGACTTTGGTGGCTTTTGTTTTGTATTCTTGTTTCCACCTGGTCTCAGCCCTTTCATGGCAGAGTTGGAAATGGTGAAGGCAAGGACAAGCCCCTGAGACCTCACATCTCCTCCCACCCTTAGCTCTGCTCAGGCGCTTTCCCAAAGAATCAAACATTATGGAAAAGCATGTTTCCTGACACTAAACCCCATCCCAAATGTAGGTGACAAGCCAGGTCAGCCTCTCCCCTGCCCCTGGCGTCAGACGGGGGAGGACTCCCCCAGTCCAGCACCATCCTCTGAGCCTCAGCCAGGAACTAGGGCCTGGGGGACACTCCAGACAGTAGTTAGATGACTGGCCAGTTCTTTCATCACCTTACAGCCAGGGGAGCTGAGAGACCCTCAGGTTTCCTACCTCCCCACTGTATCCTAGAGACAAGTACCCCAAACCTGTGCGATTTCACAATCATCCACATGGCAAACATCCAAAGGTAATGGCCTGACCAGGGGCTCTGTCCCATATCCCACCCCTTCACCCCCTCAACTGGTCACAACGCGGAGCCACATGGCACTCCTACAGCTTCAGATAACCTGGCTCACACAGGGATACTCGCCACCCCCTTCCTGGATTCTGAGACCACAGGTCTCTCTGTACAGCTTCACAGAGGCCCAAATGTTCATTTCACCTCATTCCTCTAGAAGAGCATGCCTATACCATGCAGGCATGTCTGAGAACAACCATCTCTCCTTCCCTCCCACTGTGCCAACTACTGGGGGCCGAAGTCTCACACTTTGGAACCCTAAACTCTTGGTGGGACCAAGACAATGACAATCCCTGTCCAGAGCCCAGAAAAGGCTCAAACAAATGCAGGGAGGGGGGCCCTTACACTTCAGCCTCTGAGCTGAGCTCACCCATGCCACCCACCAATCTTAATCCCCAGGGTGCTATGGGTCTTCCTCCTGCCAGCATAGTACTCCTCCATGCTACAGTTCAAGAAGAAACATTCAGTAGTAAAAGGGTCCCACATCCAGGGGACAGGGGCTCGGGGCTCTCTAGCCTCAGTTTCCCCCAAAGATGGATAATAAAGGTCATAATAATAATAACCACATCTTCATTTGGAGGTCCCAACTGCAACTAAAAAGCACTGAAAACAGAAATTTACTCCCTCACACAGAGAGATCTCATTTAGGTCAAGGTCATTCTGATTTGGGCTTTTCAGAAAACTAGCATAAAGCACATTTCCCTTTGCTTAATGGTAGAGTCTTGTCAAGGATCAGACTTTCCTTCCCCAGAATACTGCCCATCCTACTGGCAAGGACATGGTCTGCAAACTGCAAAGTGCAGTGCTGATAACCAGGAGTCATGTGGTCAACACCGATTTGCAGCCAACCGCAACCCTGACACCAAATGTCTTCGCTCATCTCCGTGCGGCAGCTGCTCTCTCTCTGCACACGCTCTGCTCTTCTCAACAGTGAAGTCAGGGAAGCAACTGCTACCAGTGCCTTCCAGGGCATCTCTGACCTTGAATGTCCCTCTGACCAGAGCTCAGCTATCTCAAGACCTGGCATGGAACACTTTCAGACACCAGGCAACTGACAGCAGAACACCTGTCTCCCAGGCCAGTCTCCCTGGCAGCCACCAATTCCTGCCTTCCCTACCTCACTGGGCACCAGGACTGCACCCAGCTCCTGAAACCCTGGGCCCCTTTCCCACTTGAGGGGCCCCAGCACCCTAATGTGCTCTGTTCCACCCAGCTGCACAACCCCCGCCTCCAGAGTGCCACCACCAATCACTCTCCAAGACATGGCCTCCTTGTAATTTCCAATTTGTGAGAAATGTAAAAATAGAAGGCCATTTGCTGCAGGCAGCTCACATTGAATCAGATGCCACATTTCGTGTCATGTCAGATCACTGTAAACGGAGCTGATGGCTTTGTTGGGGTGCTCTCAATGGTTTCCTGAGCAGGGAGGTAGTGGAGATAAATAGAGGGATACCGGGGACTTAAGGAAAGGTGGTAGCTGGGTGCACACCACCATTACCAGCTTTAAATGAAGTCCAGATGCAGGTCACAGATATGTTGGAACAGGATGGTAACCTCAGTTTGAATCTGGGTTCTGATATCAGCGTCCCCTGTTAGTCAACAGTTGCTGCCTTACGGCCTCGCCTTCCTGAGCTGTGGCAAAGCTCAGTTGATGGGACAATCAAGGGACCCTGCAGCTTCTTCAGTGCACTGTACCCAGGTTTTTCAGCAGCAGGGATTTCCAGGAGCGAAGTTATGGCTGAGTTTGAGCCATTTACTCTTCTCCCTCTGCTTGCCCATCTGCCGGGGGCAGTTCTATTACACACCTCATGGGGGACTTGTGAGAATTAAAAGCACAGCACACAGCACATTCCCCAGTACTATCAACATGCAAGAAGGAACAGCTGTCGCTATAACTAGCAATACCAATGTGGGGATTGTTCCTCTGTTATGTCTGAATCCTGGGTCTGCTCTCAAGGATCACAAGTTGTGTTCACACCTACTGTCTGTGCCTGGAAACTCTGGTCTCTGCTCTGTCTTTGCTCCCCTCCATCTCCACACCCTCTGCCCTCTGCCTCCGAGGGCTCCAGGTGGATCTGGAGTAGATGGCAGTGCTGGGTCCACCGAAACACATCTCCCCAGAATGCCTTATTTTGGGATTTGCATCTGGATGCCCAGTCTTTTCCCTCTCAGGGGGTCTACCTCCTCCCCTTACATCACAGCGACCTTCAGAGAATAGGGCAAAGCTGATAAAAGGGCCACCTAGGCTGCTTCTAAACCAAACCCTGGGGCAGCTGACGTTGGTGATCTCATCAGCTGGAGGAGGAGCTGTTCAGTGCAACTGAAGTCTTTTCAAGGTCATTGGAAGTCATTTCAAAGTAATTTTCATTCTAGTGGGAGGCTACCCCCCATTCTCCAAGCAAAGAAGTTTGGGGACATCACACGGTTGAGGGCAAGGGGCAGCTCCGACGTGGGAAAAGACAGACCTATTGTCATGTTTCCATTTGGCATGTGAGGCAAGGTGACAAGGGGGTGCTCTTTCTGAGTTTGGCTTTGGGAGTGCAAGCTAAGGGAGAGGGGTGCTGGGTCAATGTAGCTTGGGTTAAGGGACCACCTGGCATGCCATGGGGCAAGCAATGGGAATGGGCTTTGGCATCCTGCCTGCTTTCAAGGTCAAGGTGGGGGCCCTTCTGGATGCAGAAAGTTCTAAATGGTGGGCCAGGCTGGATTTACTGGGGCCAACTCATGGCCTGGGATCCAACCTAGGCAAGAGGCAGGAAGGAAGAAACATCTTCAAATTCCAAAAGACAGGAGACATCTCCATCTTAGCTGTGCAGCTCAAACCCACTTCTAGGGATGGCTTAGTGTGAGCCTGACATTGCTGTTTTATTTAACGCTTCTCTGAACCTATCACATGCCGGGAAGGGAGAGGACCAGCCATGATGCTGACAGCAGGTTCAAGAGGACTCACCATGGAACCCTGTCTTCAGTGCCCATCACTTGACTACTCCACAGATGTAAAAACTGATGTCCAGAGAAGTACAATATGGCAATCTTGCTTGGGAATCAAATCCTTGCCCTGCCTCTTGCTTGCTGTGTGACCTTGGGCACATCACTTTTCCTCTCTGTATCCTACTCTCCTCACTTCTGAAGTGTGGATTAGATTTGTCCCTGCTGTACAAAGTGAGGTCAGGAATTACAAGCTGGGTGCATTGAAAGGTTTCAACACTCCATTTCTTCCTTTCAGTGGGGAACTAGAACTTGGTCAAGAAATGGCAGTGCCCAGCCCAAAGCAAACCCTTACCCTGGACTTATTCACTCATTCCTGGTCATGGATTCAAAGCCATGTTTTACAGCCTTCCTGCTTCAATGACACAGGTAGATATACAGGCAGGTCCCATCACCTTCCACCCAGGCAGGGTTTGTTCTGACACACATGAAGTTCCTGCTGGGTGCTGGGCCATGTGTAAACAAACCCATAGCCTTCACTGCTGGCTCCTGGAAGTGAAGGAGTTACTGTGTATCTTTCAGTAGGATCAACTGGATTTCACACCAAATGTGGAACCCTAGAGGAATGACCATTCCTGCTTTTTTTTTTTTTCTCACAGTGGTGGCTGTCTCTCTCCTGTGAGTTCTTAGGGAACCCCACTCTGCAGAGGCTCTGGGGACAGGCTGGCCTGTGCCTCACTGCCTAGGACTCACTGTTTGTCCTCTAGCACTGGCCACTGAGCCAGCGCTTGGCTGGAGACAGAGAGCTTTCTTTGTTTGCCGCCTGCCTGGCAATTCATTTCTGAGGCTCAAGGGAAGCTCAGCCATTTTGCCCTGCTGCTGTGGGGACAGCCCTCTCTTAGTCCCCTCCCCCAAGAGACTCATGCCTCTGAGGGCCACTTTCTCTCCCCCTCCTCTAGGAGGGTCTGAAGATACTCTGACTAGGGGCTAGCTCAACTCATTCCAGAAAGGAGGAAGAGAGGGAGAAAGAGGAAAACTGAG
>NW_008357033.1:5423551-5434825 GCF_000622305.1 Nannospalax galili | reverse complement strand
AGAGAGAGAGAGAGAGAGAGAGAGAGAGAGAGAGAGAGAAGAGAGAGAAATTGCAAGACACTTTTGAGTTTTCAAAGACCTTTTTGTTTTGCAATTTGGAAGTTGGGGTACACTTTGCAGGCTCCCCTATAAATGCATTTCCCTAAAGTTCCCATCGACAGAGAATCTAGGCAAGATCCAGCAAAGTCTCTTTCTTTTGCCAAACATACACCATGTGTGCCATAGAAAAACCTGCATGGACCCCAAATTCCCCTCATCTGACAGTCCCTGGTTTGGTCTGGTGGTGCAACCAAGGTACAGGAGCCATAATTCTTCCTTGAACCTATTCTTCATGGGCAGGAGGTACAGTCAAAGGAATCTTCATCCTAGGTATTGGCTTTTGCAAATCCAGTTTTCTCCTTGGGGCTCACGTCTATTTCGGGAGGACACTGGCTCAGTAGGGAGTTGCAAGGTCTGAGTTCCTTGTGCCAAGCCCAAGGCAAGCACAGAACAGGACATCTGTGGGTGCCACCCGTGGGGTGCCACCAGAGGGGACCAGCAGGTACAAAGGGTTGGAGCCTGGAGAACCTGTGATCATTGCCCCAGAAGGAAGGACTAGACAGAGGAAAGACCCACAGGGGGAGTCTTCCTGCCCGACGGGCCTCAGGCACCTCTAGGATCAGCAACACCAGCTTGCGCTCAGCCCCAGCCATGGTCTGCTTTTAAGCTTAGGTTTCCTTAGAACTTGAGCTGCCCCGGGATGGGAACCTGGTGTCCCAACCTCAAGTGGCCCCCTGTCCGGACATCACCACCCCTAGAATGAATGAGGCGCAAGGCTTTCTCTGCTCAGTGAACCCCGAGACAGGGACGTGGTCTAGGTCCCTCCTGGGGCCACCGCCGCCGTCGCCTTGGAGATGGACTGGACAATCGACGGCTGCCCCGAGGTCCAGCGGCAGTTCCCGGTCCCTCGAACCTCCTCCGACCCTCCCGCCTCCCGAGCATCGAGCATCGAGCATCAGTCGGGGACGACAAGGCGCCCCAGGCGCTGCAGCTTCGGTGCCCGCCCTCCGCCCCGGCCGTCCCGGGTTCCGCGCCCCGACGCCGACCGCCTGCTCCTCCTACCTGCGGCGGGGGCTGCCCGGGCAGCTCCGGGCTCGGGCCGCGCTGGGACGCGGGCTCCTAGTTGGCTCGCACAGCTCGCCTGCAACCTCACTGCTCACTGGGGCTTCGAGGGCGGGCGGAGAGAGGCGGGGATGTGGGCGGGGCTCGACTGGACCCGCCCACTGGGCGGGGCTTGTTCGCACCGTCCGGCCCGCCCCCTTCTTGCTTCCCGCCTCTCTCCTCCACCCTCTCCTCTCCTGCCTAGCCTCCACTCACTTCCCTCTGCCCTGTTCCCTCCTCTCTCTGCCTACTCCTCCTCTCTCTCCCTCTGCCCTTCTTCTCCCCTTTCTGTGGCCCTCCCTCTCCCAACCCCGCTCCTTTTCTTCCTTCCCTGTCCCCTTCCTCCTTGGCCTCCGGCCTTGCTCAGGCTCTGGCCTGCTCTTTCTTGGTTCTGGCTTGCTGGCCTGGCTGGCCTTGCAGGTCTTCCTCAGTTGCCCTGTCCTCTTAGTTTCTCTGACTCTGTCACAGCTTCTTGCTCCCTGATGGTCATTGTGGGTGCTGTGCTGGGCTTTTGTCCCCTCCCAGCCTCCCCGTCTGCTGCTGCCTTCATGGGGACCAGGTTCCCACTTGGAGCTACAAGACTGGGATGGATAGGACTAGGAAAGTCTGCCACCATGGGGTTAGTCATGGAGACTCATGTGTTTCTGTGTGTGTGTGTGTGTGTGTGTGTGTGTGTGTGTGTGTGTGTGTGTGTGTGTGTGTGTTCACATATACAACGACAGAAAGATACAGTCTGCTCTGGAAACCCCCAGGATGGCTAAGGACCCCCGGGGAACTCTGTTTCTAGCTCTTGAGGCATGAGGGGTTGTCTAGAAAAGTTTAGCTCCTGGCCAACCCCAGCCCAGCGCAGGCTTCCTTTCTTCCCAAGTCCTGACCTGCCTTCTTCCACAAAGGCTCCTGGACACCATACCATGACTGCCTTTTCCGTGTTCTCCAAAGACTCAGAATTTCTTCTTTTCCACCCTTAGTGCCCCTGTTTCTGTCCCTGAGTCTAGCATCAACCAATTAACCTTGCATCCCCCACCTTCATCTATCCTGGGGTCTCTGCCTTAGACATCCAAAGGCTGCTTGACTTCAGTCTCTTTCCCCAAGCTCTCTCCCACAAGCACTTCAAGTAAATCTTTCCTGAGCTCCTTCTGCGTGCCAGGCACTGGTCTGGCCTTTTCAACGTAGTGAGGACACACAGGCCATGGCTCTCATTGTGGTCTGCAACCAGTGAGAGAGACAGGCTTTCCTAGAATATACAGGAGCCCAGAATCACAAGCTCTGCCAGGGCTACATATGTGGGTCCTAGCCCAGTTTGGGATGGAGCAAGAGGGTCCACTCCCAAACGTGCCATTTAGCTGGGGGTTGCAGCATGCATTCATGGATGCATGAACAGAGCTGTCAGCTGGAAACGTGGCATGGCTTTGAACAGCGATAAAGACAAGCAATAAAGCAAGGAGGAAATGTTGCTTTCCTTTGCCTGACGTTCATTTAATGTCTTCCAGTCTCAGTACCTCAGTTTGTATGAGGAACTTCTCTCCATTCACTATCATGTATTTGTGTGGAGTTCCCTGTCCACAGGTGGACATATGACCCAGAGGTCCATCTTTCAGTCAGGGCACATCACCTTAATCAAAGAGTTTGTAACAAATGCTGCGCTGTTGTTACCTCCATTTGGGACTTTTGTCAAAAGTCTTGTCCAACAGAATTTTGATCAACACCAAGGTTCTAAGCCTGGGAATGCTACATGTGGGGCTGGAGTAGATTCTACTTGATGAAAGAACAAAAGGGAACAGAAGGGAGACTGAGTCCTGATGCATATTGTTTGAGCCCTGGATACAGCCATGCCTGAAGGCAGCATTACCCTCTGAGTCATCAAGTTCCCTTTACTTCCTTTTTGCAAATTTGGATTCTGTTGATGTATAAAATCAAAACAGTCCTTAAGAAAGCAATGTTGGGGGCTGGAGAGATGGCTCAGTGGTTAAGAGCACTGACTGCTCTTGCAGAAGACCTGGGTTCGATTCCCAGCACCCACATGGTGGCTACGAACCGTCCTTAACTCCAGTTCCAGGGGAATCCGAAGCCCTTTTCTGACCTCTGCGGCATTGCGCGACACGGGTGCACTTACATACATGCAGGCAATGCACTCATACACATAAAAAAAATAAATAAAAAAAGAAAGCAATGTTGAAATGAAGATTTTGATGAATTACACAAACACCCCATCCTTTTCTTCCTTCAAGTACACTAGATAATCCCTCCCTCCCCCCACCTCTCTCGTTCCTGCTCTTGCCTGTTTTTAATGAGAATTCATTCCCATCTTTCCACATCTCTATGTACATCAGACCTTCCACTGAAAGCTACCCCTGGCAGTCAAGCCAATTTCTGAGGCTGCCCATCTGATGCCAAAATGTTCTTTATGGCACCCCCCATCACCCCAATGCTACCCAGCCCAGTTGTATCTCCCCAACCACAGTGAACACCTTAGTCCACCAGGCAGATAGTGTCAAAGCGCAAACTAGCATGGTGGAGCCTCTGGAGCGGGGGCAGAGGGTGCTGTAGCTAGAGGTAAGTGCAGGCAGGAGCTCCAGCCCCCTACAGAAAATCTGAGTTAGGTTCTGTTAGGTGACTCTCTGGCATCTCACAGCTGGGAGGCAGCCTCCCAACAGCCTTCTTCCGCAAATGTCAACTGCCAAGCCCTAGTGATGGCCAGGAGAATTTGAAGTGGAAGAGGAGAAAAGCTTAGGGTGGAAAGCTCTTCCCTCCATCTCTTTACCGTCATCATTTCTATCAATGGGTGAGTCTTGGGTTGGTGCTGGCCAGCAGCTAACACCTCTTGGGAACATGGGCAAGTATGGGTGCTCGCCCTGGGCCCCCAGCTGGGGCAGACAGCAGGATCTAGAGCACATTGGCTGTCTTGCTGTTTCGTCCTTGTGTTTATTTTCACGGAGATCTATTTCTGGCAAGTAATATTGGTCTTCTAGTTACAGTATGATGTAAAGATTCCTTTTGAGATACATTTATTTAATCTAAAAAAAGAAAATATTTAAGTAAATAAAAATAGACATGGCACACAGATTTTTTGCCCAGTTCTTGCGCCTGGTTTGCAAATGACTTAAGTTTGAGCAGCCTAATTTAGAGAAATATTTCATCTGTGTATTCATTGACTCAACAAATATTTATTGAACACCTGCTGCATGTGAGACATGGGGGAGGACCAGACGAAGAATGCCAGAGTCTGGGTGATTCCATCCCAGAGTCCAGGGTCTGAACGCGGATGGTTCACCCAACACATTAAAAAAACTGAGACTTGAAACTGAGGGCACTGGGGGAGTCAATCGATGCTCTAGAGTTGATAGGAATAGCGAGATAAGGCTAATTATTAGGCTGTGGCATGTGGTGTTTGTTCAGACTATTTTGTTGTTTGTGAATCAGGTTAGTGGTAGGAGTATAATAGATGGTATGATAATTTTTAGCATTGTAGGAGATTAAGGTTTTGTAGAAAAGTGAGGTAGGATTTAAGAAAGCTGTCACTGGCCGGTATTCAGGATGGAATGACAGAAAAGAAGATTGGAAACCAATAGCTCACTGGGGGCAACTGCTTGATAGATGAGAGATGCAGAGTACTTGGCATCTAGCTGAGTTCCTAGCACATAGCAGGCACTCAGTAAATGGCTGAAACTATTATCATTACTATTATTTTAAAAAAAAGAAACCGTTTTTCCTTGACTTGGGGGAGTTCACTGAGTTACACACACACAGACCATCAAACTAGAAATTGCCAGTGGCTATTAGTTGGACCCTCTACTTGGTTAATTGGAGCCCCAAGAGGAGACTTGTCTGAGGACATCTGTGTGGTGGTACATCCAGGAAAACATGAATACCAGCTTTTTAGAGCTCTTACTGTATGCCAATCAATGACACATGGGAACACAGGCACAGAGAAGTTAAGTTATTGGTTCACAGGCACACAGTTGGAATGCTACAGAGCTGCGATCCCAATTCAGTGGGGCTAGTAACTCATCTTGTCTCTGGACTTTCTTGTAATCCCTTCCAACCAGCCATCAGAGCACTGTACTTCTTTTTTTAATATTTTATTTATTATTTTTATTTTATATGTATGAGTGTATTGTCTGCATGTATGTGAGTGCACCCAAGTCGTGCAATGCTGCCAGAGGTCAGGAAAGGGCTTTGGATTCCCCTGGAACCACAGTTAAGGACAGTTTGTAGCTGCCATGTGGGTGCTGGGAATCGAACTTGGGTCCTCTTCAAGAGCAGTCAGTGCTCTTAACCGCTGAGCCATCTCTCCAGCCCCGAGAACACTGTACTTCTAATGAATGAGACCTTCAGTGGGTATCAGAAAGTCCATAGTTGTCACCTACCTGCTGTGGGAACTTGACAAGTCCTTGCCTTCTCTAAGTCTGTTCCTTTCCAATACACTGACTTCCGGGTACAGATGCTCCAGCTATGGCTGGAGTTGGCTGTCCCAGCCCTTATTCAGTCCTGTTGGCTAAGGACCATCTTCTGTTCAAACTGACATTGTTTCCATGACAACATACAATTCCATCCTTCAGGCTTACTAAAAGTATGGTGAGATGGAAAATCCCCTCTCCAACCCAATAAAATCCCTGTTGTGGGGAAACAGGACTGGCATGCAATGTTTTGATTTCCAGAAGGGCTGAATTACTTTACCCATACCCCTTCTGTGCCTAAATCCCCCCATTAGCAAAGAGTCCCCCACAGTATTGTGTAAACGCACTAGAGGCACCATACACCTCATGGGAGGTAGTAGGACACAAGGTCATCTTGTTATCCTGTCATGCTGGGGAAAATCACTGCTGGCTGAGTTCTCACTGCAGAATATTCATATAATTCTGCCTGCCTCACCTGCTGGGTAGGTACCTGGACACTCCGGCATGTGACCATAGGGAATAGGCCCTAAGGATGGGCTGGCCAGCACCTCAGGAAGTGGCTGGATGAACACTTTTCCAAAGCATGCAGCTTTATAATGCCCTGCTGGCTCTAGAGCTAGCTGATTTCATGCAAGGGACTCACCTTCATGGGCCTTAGTTTTTTCCTCTAGGATTTTTCTCACAAAGCAGCCAGGACAGACCCAGAGAATGTGCTAGTATGTGGCACAGTCTCGGCCTCTACTAAGCACTCTGTTGCTGTTAGCCAGAGATCTCTAAGTCCCTCCCATCCCTCACTAGCTGAAGGCTAAGGTCAGCTTGAAGTGCCACCACCTCCAAGAAGCCTGCCTGTGTTTTGCCTAACTGCCTGTGATTTTTGTCTCCCTAGGATTCCCAGACATAGAGTACACTCCTGCTTTCCTTAGCAGCCACCACTCCCTGCTTGGTGGGGACAAGGGCTGTGCCCCTTAGAGCCTTGTAAACAGTGGGGTAGATGTTATTGACCTTTCCATCCCCTCCTGGAGCATCTAAAACACATGGGAATCTCAGATTCTCTCACACATGCACTGCCTGCATTTGGTCCTATGGTGTTACTTTCAAGGTCCTTCCAAAGACACCTCTGGGCTCTTACATATGCAGTTCCCTCTTCTGGGGACACTGTTCCTTCATGGTGTTTCCCTATGGGACTCTCCTTCTGCAGGCTAGGCTTTATCTGGATTGAATGCACCAGGTTTAATTCCATCTCATGATCTAACTCTTCTTACTTGGCTCTGAGCTGTGTAAGGGAACAGGACTGTCAAGGAAAAAAGAGACTGAATCTTTATTACCAGAAGACTATCCAGAAACTACACAACCTGGGCCAGTCCTGTCTCTAAGATACCAAATAACCACAGCATAGTATTTACTGAGTCGATGTCAGTTAAGTCACTGCAGTCATCCTGTGACCACTTCAGCACACAGAGAGTATCAGTCCCTTTTATAGATCAAGCTAAGTCTTAGAGGGGTGATGACTTACCCAGGGTCTCATGGTTAATGTCCTCCTTTGGCACCTGGTGAGACACTTACTTCTGGAGAACAACTATTTGGAAAAGTCACTGTTTTCTGGGAACCTCTGTTTCATGGCCTGTGAAAGAGAATGAGAAGGAGCCTCCAGCCAGAGGAATGAAGGAGGCTACAGGAGAAGGCAGTCTAGGCCGGATGCACGTGCTGGCTGCCGTGGAATTTCAGAGACCTGATGGTGTGAAGCACATGCTATGTGGCGATCGTGCTTATAGCCACACCCACAGGAATCCTCCAACAAGCTGTGGGGATGATTCCTGTTCCTGTTTCATCAGAGGCCGCAGGCAGGTACCTTGTCCAGGTGCACAGCTGGAAGTGCCAGAGCTGAAAGGTGAAGCCAGGCAGCTTGGCATGAGAGCCTAACCATTGTGTGAATGCATCCTCAAAAGGTATCTTCACATGTCCACAGTGTTAGGCCTAGACAGCCGGCATGTGAGAAGTGTGTGTGTGTGTGTGTGTGTGTGTGTGTGTCTATATGTGCTAGAGAGAACCAGGAGAGGCAGAAAAACATGTGACCTCTTTCCAGCTCCATCACACACCATCCCCACAGAAGCTAAGTGTGGCCCACAGTGTTAGCTACTTTTTTGTTGCTGTAACAAAATACCTAACAAAAGCAATGTAAGGAATAAGGATTTGTTTTAGCTCACAGTTCAAGGGTATAGTTCATTCCTGGCAGGTAAGGCATGGTGGCAGGAGTGTGAGGCAGCTGGTCACATTGTGTCTGCAGCTAGGAAACAGAGAGAGATGAATGTTGGTGCTTAACTGGCTTTCTCCTTTTTATTCAGTCTGGAACCTCAGCCTGTGGGATGGGGCTGGCCATCTTTAGGGTGGGTCTTTCCACCTCTATTAGCATAATGTAGATAATCCCTCATAGACACACTCATAGGTTCGTCACTTCAGTGATTCTAGATTCTGTTGAGAATCTATTAACCATTTCACCCACACACCTTGTGTTAGTCACTTTTCTGTTGCTGTGATAGAAACACTGACCAAAGCAATTTATAGAAGAAAAAGTTTATTTGAGCTTACGGTTCCAGGGGAATTACAGTCCGTCATGGTGGCTGGAAGTGGCTAGAGCAGGAGCAGCAGAAACTAAGCTCTCACATCGTCACACAAAGCACAGGAAGCTAGAGAGCAACTGGAGATCTGGCAAGGCTTAAGAACTCTCTAAGCCCACCCCCAGGGATGTGCTTTCTCCAGGATAACCACACCTTCTAAAACCTTCCAAAACAGAGCCACCATGGGGGGGACAAAATGTCCAAATACCT
The DNA here is from genome assembly GCF_000622305.1 of Nannospalax galili. Lineage (NCBI taxonomy): Eukaryota > Metazoa > Chordata > Mammalia > Rodentia > Spalacidae > Nannospalax > Nannospalax galili. The sequence continues at coordinate 5,426,463 of NW_008357033.1, read as the reverse complement.
GAAGCCTATGGGAGACATTTTCATTCAAACCACCACACACCTGAATTGAGTGTCCAGAACTGTCCTTAACTCGCTGCAGGTACAAATGCATTCACTCACATAGGACCTGCTTAAGAGGTGCCCCTGTTGCCCTTTGCCTCCAGCAGGTCTTCTTAAACTTTCTCTACTTGCAACCAGCAGTACGTAGGTATACAAAATAGGTATGCAGACCAGACATTTATTGATAATAAATAATAAAGAAATTTATTTTAAAACAGTTCTTTGGGGGGCTGAGCTGGCTCAGCAGTTAAGAGCACAGGGGTTCAGTTCCCAGCACCCACATGGTAACTAATAAACATTCATAGCTCCAGTTCCAGGGGATCAGATACCCTCTTCTGGCTTCTGCAGGCATTGCATGACATGGGTGCACTTACATATAAGCAAAAAACTCATGCACATAAATTTTAAAATAGTTCTTTGTTACACATATATCTCTATCATTTATTAAGATGAAAGTCAATTCACATCCTAATGAGATGGATGTGCTTGTTTATTTTTGCATAAAGGTTAAATCTTGCCTAAATAAATGATACCACAGGGCGAAGAGCATCTTCAATGTTTTTCAGAGTTGACAGATATTTTGATTTTATAATTTTCAGTGCTGATAATGCACCTCAGCAGGAATACATAGCAGAAAGTACAGAAGTCAGGGCTGGAGAGATGGCTCGGGGGTTAAGAACACTGATGGCTCCTGCAAAAGACACAGTTCAGTTCCCAGCACCCACATGACTGCTCACAATTGTCCATAACTCCAGTTCCAGGGAATCAAATGCCCTCTTCTGACCTCTATGGGCAATGAATGCATGCGATGCACTTACATACATGGAGGCAAACACTCATATACATAAAATAAAAATAAAAATATATTCAAAAATGTTAAAAGAAAATGCTGAAGTATGTTTAAGGCCATTTCCGAAATTGTTTGAAATTCTGTCCTAATCCCAAACCTAAATTGATTGAACAATATTTTATGAAATTCAAGTCAGCACCTCAAATGGGAGTTTTAAGAAATCAAACATTCTGGACTATGGAGATGGCTCAGTTGGTGAGAATGTTTGCTCTGTAAACATGAGGACCTGAGTTTGAATGTGAAAAACTAAACATGTGTGCCTGTAATCTCAGCACCGGGGTCGGGGGATGGAGATAGGCTGATCCAAGAGGCACTGGGACATCTGTGCACCAACTCTCACAGTCATTGGCTGAGGATTGCAGCTTTTGGAGTTGTAGAGACACTACCAGACCCTCAGCAGATAGAATGGTTGTAGGAGGTAGACCAAAGCTCCTGGGACAGGTAAGGCCCAGGTTATGAATAACACACTGTGTTCCCTCTGATGGGGAAGAGGTGATGCGTTGGTCAGCTCACCAGATGGCAGCTTCTAGGGACAGAAGGATTGTTCTAGTTCATGGTTGCAGGGGTTTCAGGCTATGACCCCTTGACCTGCTGCTTTTGGAGCTGTGGTGAGGCAGTTTATCATGACAGGGAGTGTGGGGTGGAGCAAAGTTTCTCACTCCATGGCAGCAGAGAGGGAAGAGAGGGGAGGAGGGAAAGAAGAGGGGAGAGGGCGGAGAAGGGGGGAGAGGAGGGAGAGGGATGCAGAGAGAGAAAGAAGAGGGAGGAGGAGAAGGGAAGAAGAGGAAGAAGAAAAGGAAGAGGAAGAGGAGGAGGAGAGGACCGATGGATATCTCATGATACCCTTCAAGGGCATACCTTCCCCAGGCATGTAAGATCCTACCAGAGGCCCCACTTCTTAAAGACTGCAGCTCTTCCCCACAGCATCCAGCTGGAGACCCATTCATTAACAAGCAGCAGCAGAACCAAGCTACATCATGCAGGCACGAAGGCAGCTGACTCATGAATGGGGCTGAGACCCCTCAGAAGGCATTTTCTTAGAGTAGTGAGTTATGGAACACTGGGTAGGAATTCTGACCTGGGAGTCAGGCTTGTTGTAGACCTTCCTAGATGACTTCCATGGGCAGTCAAGAGTGTCCATGGTGGGGGGGGGCAACAAATACCTGTGAGGTATTGACAGGTGGAAGGAAGCCTGGTATGGAGCAGGCCATCAGGGTGCTGTGGTGAGCAACATCTCCAGCTCAGGACGTCCAGAGGTAGCCAGCACTGCCAATTCTCAGCAGCTATCACAGTGACAGCCAATCACAATCTCATTATTTATGAAATAAACCATGCAGTCAGCATGCTTATTCCAAACAGAAGCTATTGACAATCCTAGAATAGTTCTTGTGAGGGAAAGCCCATGATTAACCAAGCCTTGGAAACAATGGGCAATCAGTGGGGCCGGAGTCAGGCAGGAGAGCCTTCTTATAAGGGGATTGAGGGCCTGGGCTAGGGGCAGCATCCGGAGAGGAGTGGACATGTTTGTAGGACAGAAGACCGAAGCACCCCAGATTTTGTCATATCTCCCCGGAGTGATGGGGCTGTAGAAATGTTGGGGGGAGCAGGGAATGGGGGAGAGGAAGTCTTGCACCTGTTTGTCTGCCAGGCTGCTACTTCCTCTTCCCACCCGTTGTCCCTTCTCCCAAACTCTCAAACTTCCCTTTTGCCTTCCTTTCTCTCTTCCCCCTTCCTCCTTTCTTTCCTTATTTCTTTTAAAAAATATTTTATTTTTATTTATTTTTTTAAATGTGCATGAGTGTGTTGCCTACATGCATGTAAGTGCACCTGTGTCGTGTAATGCCCACGGAAATCAGAAGAGGGCGTCAGATCCCCTGGAACTGGAGTTATGAATGGTTGTTATCCATCATTCAGTCCATCATGGAGGGGAGAGTGTGGCCAAGCAGAGAAAACTAAATCCTGGTGGCCAGGAAGCATATATGTGCGTGCGTGTGTGTGTGTGTGTGTGTGTGTGTGTGTGTGT
>NW_008357033.1:5411700-5423524 GCF_000622305.1 Nannospalax galili | reverse complement strand
GAAAACCTATGCTGAGGCTCCCAGTAGCCGACCCAGATATGGGTGTCACATGCCTTAAAAGCAGAATGTGATCTGGGCTCTTTTTCTTTTTTCATATGCAGACAGGGTTACTGCCTGAGCTGCTGCTGAGCCCTATGGGTAATTTTTGCACTGAACATATAGGGCTTGGCAAAAACAGGTTATCTCAGGTACAGGGTTTCGTATAATCTTTGAGAATCTGACCTACTTGCTGAATATCTCCAGAGAAAGAGAGAGAGAGAGAGAGAGAGAGAGAGAGAGAGAATCTTTCATCTTTCTCTTTTATTACATCCTGGTCCCCAGTCCATGGCATGGCATGGTTGTTCTACCTTAATCGATCTGTAAACACCCTGACATCCCCAGAGGCCTGTTCTCTATCTCCTCATCACTTACTGATGCAATAAATGATACTTTTCATCATCACACCTTTGGAAGCAGCACTTTTTCATCCCTCAGAACACCCTTCTGCCCTCCCAGGTCCTGTGCTTTAGGGGGAGGCAGAAGTCAACTCCAGCCTTAGCAGTGGGACCATGACCTATGCCTGGCCAGTCATGATAACTTCATCTCCCACACCACAGTGATTGGTACAGAAAGGATCACATGACCCAAGCTGGACCAATTAGAATAAATCTTGGAACAGCCACATGTCTACATGAGAACCACACATACCTGAAAACAAAGTCAAGGTAGCAATAATGTTGTCAAGGGATGGTAAGAGTAAGCCCCAGTCATCATGAAGTCCAAAGGGAATCTGAGCACCTGGATCTAGCCATGCCTGAAGTCTCCCTTGAACTTTTCTTTCCATTGACCCAACAATTTCTCTGCTCTAGATGGGATTTAGCTTAAGCCAGTTTGTCCTGGAACTCTTCATTCTAAAGTGAAACTGGCATACAACACTAGAATGGTCACCTCAATCAGAGGTAAGCAATCCATAAGCATACAATATAAACCAGTAGCCTGCTACCTCCTTGTTGTAAATAAAGTTTTATTGGAACACAGGTTTATTGGAAGCAACCATGCCCCCTGCTTATATGTTACCTGTGGCAGTTTTTACACTAGAAGGCAGAGTTGAGGACAGGGACCATGGAGTCCTGGATATGTTTTACATCTGAAGCATCTCCAAAGAAGACTCGAGTGTTGAAGGCTTGGTCCCCAGCTGTGATGTCATTGAAAGGCGACTGGACAACTGCAAAGTGCTGTCTTTATGAAGTAATCCCTCAATGAGTTCATAACTGGGTGGGCTTTTAGGAGATGACCTCTGTGTATGTATGTCTCTCTCTGTCTCTCTCTGTCTCTGTCTCTCTCTCTCTCTCTCTTTCTCTGTCTCTCTGCTTCTTGGCCACCATGAGGTGAGCAGCCTCCCCTACCATACTCTCCCACCACCACAATGCCTTGCTTCACCTCAGACACAAAGCAAAATAGCAGGATGAGCGTGGACAAAGACCATTGAAACCATGAACCAAAGTAAATGCAAACTCTGTAAGTTGGCATTCTCAGATATTTTGTGACAGTGATGGTGGACTACCTCAGCCCTCCAAGCCTCAATGTTTACTAGATGGACTTTTAAAAAACTGACCCTCAACCCCTGGCCTACATTCATCTCTCTTAGCTTATTAAAGTGGAACTTGGAGTTCAAGAATGACTTGTCTAAAGTGCGGGCAGAGGCTGGATAGTTTTCTGACTCCCAATCTGGTTCTTCATGCCACCTCTCCTGCCCCTCGGATCCTGTCCTGAAATGTCCCTGGACCTGCTGGGGTGCTTGATTCACACACCAGTTGGCTCCCTCTGGAATCCAAGAACAAGTCTTTCCTTTTGCCTCAACATGAGGCTCCTGGGAGATGCAAAACCCAAGCAAATTGAAATCTGCAAATAACTGAGCCTCAGGTCCCAGCCAGTCCAGCCTGTGTCCCCTTGGGACCTGCTAAGTAGAGGAGCCAGAGCTGATATGGAGACAAGTGTCCTACCTGGGATTCTAGCCAAACCCACAGATGGCCACTGGCCGCAGAATCAGGGACTGGAGGAAGGCCCAGCGCAAAATGCTTTTTCCATCTCTCAGTAAGACAGGACAGGGGTTTGAAGATGCCTCTGAGGGGGCTGAAGCAGAAAGGAAAGGGATTGAGAGAGCCCCTCCCCAGCTCAGTTCTGAGACTGGGACAGGCCCCTATCTCTGCAGGGGTGGGCCTCAGAGAAGGGCCCCCGTTGGAGGCACGTTGGAGTGTTCAAGGTGAAATCAATGTCCACAAATCCCTGTACTGAATCAAAGATCCCCTCCTCTATCCTGCTCTCTTACATCAGGGATTGGACATACCCAACCTGTTACTATCTCAAGTCCTTAACTCCAGCTGATTCTTCCTCATCACTCAGATCTCAGTATTCTAGTCCCTGACCCTCTCAGATCAGCTTCCTTAAATCTGCTACCTGACCCTAGACCCTAGGCACCCTTCTTTTCCAATGTCTTATGTGGCTGGCCTCTAGAATTGTCCCTGACTAACTAGGGATCCTGCTAGGGACGGGGAACTACCTTTCAGAGGGCAAGACAGGATTTCTTGTGGAGCGAGTGTTACTGTTCCAGGGTGGCAGGGTAGTGACCGTGGGAGGCAGCAGACCAGAATCCCACTGCAGACTGGAGCAGTGCTTTCTGGAGGAGGAGATCAGATGGTCAAGAGTGAGCCAGGGAAAGTGGGAAGGAGAAGGGAGGGGATTCTGGCAAGGGATTCAGCCTGTGCAAAGGGTCTGAGGTTCTAGAAGATAAGTGGTAAGTGCCAGGCAGCTGAGGCAGGGGAGCAAAGAGTGGGTTCAAGGCTGAATGTGTGTGTGTATGTGTGTGTGTGTGTGTGAGAGAGAGAGAGAGAGAGGAGAGAGAGAGAGAGAGAGAGAGAGAGAGAGAGAGAGAGAGAAACACAAGCAATATGAGTGCTTGAGCAGCCAGTTTCAAGGATGTGTTAGGTCAGGGAGAGACCTATCCTTGGGGGGGGGGTCTCCATCAGTGGCAATGGAAGAAGACAAGTGACCTGGACCCACACTACCCCCAGAGTCCACAAGTGGAGCTGCTGTCTTGCCTCAGCTCCAGGCAGAGCCCATCCAGGCTGTGTGTTGAAAAGTTTCTCAGAGGAGGGGACCCACATGGCCTGGAAGCCCCTCATATGTAGTAAGTATACTATTCATCTGTCAACAGAGAAAACTGTCTCAAGGCTTTCAAGATGAATCAGTGAGGCATGTATATGTCAATGAGGCTCAGGCTGGCATGGGTCTAGTACCCAGGCAGTGGTGACTCTCTCAGCTACTACTAGAGCTGGCTTATTTTGAATGGAGGTCCTTTTAGGGATGGAGGAGTCAGACTAGGAGGAGGGATAAGCTGCTGGAGGTTTGGGGCAGTCCAGGGCATCTGGAGACCTCCAGATCCCCTCTAGAATGCTTCTGTCCTGTCCCTGGAGCACCCTCGCTCAGGGCATCTCCCACAGTTCACTTCTGAGACCGAGACAGGCCCCATTGCAAGAGTTGGCAGCCAAAGACAGAAAGCTCCACAGCCACAGCTCAAGGCCAGGTGGAGCCAGCACGCCCTGTGGAAGGAGACAGATGGCTCCAAATGAGGGGTGATTGAACCTGCTAAGTGGCCTGCTGGGACTGAGCATCCCACTTCCCATCTGCGAGACCTCGTCTTCCCTGTGGAAAGGGAGTGCGCATTTAGGCCTGGGATGTACTGGGCCACGGCATGTGCCCTTATGGGGATGTGTACAAATACTTTCACCCATGAAGGGGACCTGACTCTTTCCCATGGTGATATATGCAAGCTGCTGAGTGCTGGGTGGTGCATGCTGGATGCAGCTGGGTGGTGCATGCTGTGCACTGTGCACAGGCTCCTCTGGACCTCCAGAGAGGAGCCCACTTCCCTGTCTGGAAAGCTCCAGCCTTGGAAGAGCTATGTGTCCCATCTGGCTGGAGCTTTAAGAGCCAGCTCCTCTGTGGAGCTCTTTGCTCTCTGCCACGGCGACCCTTCAGAAGGGTTCACCAGTTTACTCTGAGTCCCGAGTGACACTGGCAGGGAGCAGAGCTATAGAGACTTGAACATTCTCTGCTGGATGCCAAGGAATCCACCTTGACTGTTGAGCATCTCTGAGCAGGGGGTTGTTTGTTACTGCAGCAGAACCCAGCTACAGCTGACAGATACAACATAGTGGCCACTCCATTGACTCACACTTCATATACACAAGCCACAGATGCTCTTTTCACATTTTCTGCTCAACTCCCTGGGGCCAGGCTAGTGTGACTGGTGGGGCTCTGTAGATAAGAATCTGGGTGCCGGGAGTGGGAGGGGATGAGACACAGATGTGTGGACCCCATGGCACTGCAGTGATATGAGTTCATGGAGACTGTTCATTGCCAAGGGCCTCACCCCTCAACCTTGGCTGGGTAAACAGGCTTTGAGATCAAGGTGCAGGGCCTGGGGAGTTCAATCATGAAACTTGGCCCCAGCCTCCATGGCTGTGACCTCCCTTATCTTTCCCCTCTGGGACTTTGACTCCAGAAATGGAGTCTGGTCACATATGAAGAACAGCAGCAGCTGTAACTTGTGGACTGTGCTGGATGCCCACCCCATGCTGTGTATGCACTCACAACAACCTCTGAGGGGACATGTAGGCTAAGGGCCCTTGGAAGATGTCTGTGGGTCCCTCCCAGCCTGCAAAGTCATGTGGCTGCAGGTAGCAGGGCAGGAGGGGTCACTGGGTCATGGGTGACATGATGATGCCAAGAGCAAGTGGCCACCCCTATGGAGTTTGGAAGGCTTTCCTGTGGTATGGATCTTTGAGCTGGACTTTATTATTGAGGTCATGGGGTTTGATATGAGAAGACTCAGATTCAAGTCCTAAGTGCTTTACTTTCTGACTATGGCACCTAGGGTATAGGATTTAACCTGGCCAGGCCTCCATTTCCTCATCTATAAAAGGGGTGCAATCATTTTGAGTCACTGTGAGGCTGGGACAAGATCCCCTGTGGAGGAAGCCTGTTTCTTCTCACAGCTTCAGTTAGCACCTGTCGCCCATCAGCATGGAACATGAACAGGCACTGATCCAGAGGCAACACCTGATGCTTCTGGTTATTGACGAATTGGCCATTTCTGACTCATCTAAACACAAACTCTTCTGTTCCTGAGGGAGCCTGAAGTATATGACCACTGGTTTGTCATTGGGCCAAAGCTTACCCAGTGTACCCACTGTCCTGTCAGCAGCCCAGCCTGGGCTCATCCTCTTTCCATGGGATCCATCTGATTCCCCTTCCCATCTCTCACTTTCCAGAGCCTCCTCCAGCCCTGTTTCATGCTGGAATGAGGGATAACCTCTTCCTGTATGCTATTCTTCAGTGGAGGAAGCAGCTCTCCTCTGCATCTTGGGTAACACTGCAGAAACCACGAGCTCTCAGCCGCTGGTTTGGGAAGGAGACGGGTGAAGTTCTCCAGTGGGGAGAAACACTGGGTGACTTACCACTTGAGAGATGCAAACTGAGGGCAGAATGGAATTACCCAGTAATAGGGCAGACTTAGAGACTGTACAGGGGAGAGGAAGACAGAGATTCAGGGTACACCCTATCTGCTCCTTCTGCCTTGGTCTCCTCTCCTGGCACCTCAATAGCCACACTGTGTTCTTTTGCACCCCTGGGATTTTGCTCAAACTGTTCCCTCCACCTGGAATGTCCAGGCCTCTCTCCTTAGCTGGAGCAAACTCCTAATTATGCTTCAAAACCCAGCCATGTTGTTCACTCCAAGTTCTCCAGTCAACCCTTTCTGCATTCTACTCAGCCCTGAAAAAGATCACCTCTGAGGCATTTATAGGTTCTATTGGGGGCATATGTCTGCCTGTGCCCCCATCCTTCATCTGGGTGGGAGCCTCTTGAGGGGACATCATTGCATTCACCATAGGTGTCCAGGGTCAGGGGCAGAGCCTGGCATGGAAGAGTGCTCTGGTGATGGAGTGAGTGACATGAGCCAATCCTCTGTGGTCCTTTGGAGCAGTGAAGACTTTTACCCTTATTTTGACCGTGTAACTCTGGGTTGGCAGTCCATGAGGATAGGGCTGATGCTGGAGTCCCCTTGGGTCCCCAGCATAGCCCAGTTCTAGGCTCTAGGAAACAAGGCTGCCTGGTCCTGGCCCTACCTGGAAACCAGGGTCTGCATTGGATCACAGCTGCAGCTCCTTCCCTGCACAGTGGTGTGCTGTTGGGTAGGTGACAGTCTCCCTGAGCCTCATTTTCATATCTACAGAGTGGGCTATTGAGAGAAGCCACTTCTAGGGCTGCGGTGAATTAACCAAGTAGACAACTAGACAGCCTTAGCTACGTGTCTTAGCCTCAGGTGGTGGTCAAAGGGTTTCTCCCCCTTTCTGTCATTTTTGCTTTCCATCCTTTTGTCCTTCCTTCCTTCCTTCCCTCCCTCTTCTCCCTCCCTCCCTCCCTCCCTCCCTCCTTCTTTCCTTTTCTTCCTTCCTTCACTTTCCTGGGGGTGGTATGCAATGCTGGATCAGAGGAGCAAATGCTCTTCTCAAGCATCTGTCAGGCCCGTTTCTGTGGGCGCCCCTGTGGTCTCTGATCTCTTCTCCTTTGGGTCCTTCATGGTGCATTATCAGCATCTTTCTCTCCTGCTGGGCCTGAGGCCTGGCCCACTGCCACAGGCTGGAGGGAGATGAGAGGAAGATGAGACAGTCAGCACCAGGGATACCCTGGCCTCTTGAAACTGCACTCGGTACAAAAACATTTGTCACTGGCCTCCCTGCAAGATGGCCTTTCACGTCTGTGATCACACCAGCCCCCTGGGGTATGCTGGCAGGTGGCAGGAACACAAGGAGGGGAAGCAGCTGAGAACTCCAGTTTCCTGCTAGGCCCAGTTGCCCAAGTGATGGGTCTGCATGACCCACCTCTCTGTCCTCCTGCATCTCTGAAGGTAAGTGGTTAAGACTTACCTGTGAAAGCAACAAAGATGCTTGTTCATTCATTCACTCTCTCATTCCCTCAGTCATTCACTTCCTCCTTCATTCATTCACTCCATATCACTCATTTATTCATTCCATCCCTCCTTCCTTCATTCACTCATTTACTTTCTCACTCAGCTATTCACTCATTCATTCACTCTCATACATTCCCTCTCATTCATTCACTCCACCCCTCATTTATGCATTCATTCATTCCCCCATTCATTCACTTACTTCCTCTATTACTCATTCATACCCTCTCATTCATTCATTCCATCCCCCCTCACTTGTTAATTCCTTCTCTCCCTCATCCATTCCCTCACTCATGCATACATTCATACATTATCATTCCCCTCTTCTTACCTGGCTCCCTCTAGCTGGAGCTGGGTTCCCCACCTCCTAGGGCCACACAGATCCCTCCTGTCTCAACTGCTTCAAGCTTTGATTTAAGTGCTGGGGCCCCTGTTTGATTCCTGCCCCCAACCCCGCATTCCCAGCACCTTGAACTCCTTTATTTCCCTTTACATCCTGCATCACCTTTAAAGCCCTATATGCTGGATCCCCTTTGCCTTGCTTTAGACTAAGCAGGAATTTCTTTGCCTATGTTCTCTTACTGGCAAGGAGGTTTCCAAATGTTGCTTAATCTTTGTGCCTCAATTTCTCAGTCTGTAAAATTCACAAGTTAACTGTTGTGAAGGTCAATAAAGGGATGATGAGCTCTGTGCACATGGTGGCAACACAGCTCACCAATGTCGTCATGACCAACATGTATGACACTGAAAGCTCCATTCTGTCGTCAAGTAGCTAACAGGCATCTGCATCTCAGGCTGAGGCAGGCTGTGTGGCAGCTACTCCTGGGGGGCCTCTCTGTCTCCATGAACAGCTTTATCATGATCCTGTGACCCCTTAGATGTTTCAGGAATGTATCCCCTGCAAACGCCGTTTGGCCTGTGGGGCAGGAGTTGAAGGATGGGTCCCCAGCTGGCTGCCCCTCTTGGGGTGTCAGTGAGGCTTTATGGGGAACACTGCCACCCCTTGCTTTCCAGCCCAGCCACGCCTTTCCCTCCAGCAGCTCTCTCTGTGGCCTTTGTAGCAGTGTCCTTTGAGCTTATGTTTACATTCTATTACCACCCTGTCCTTCCAGCCTGGGCCTGTGTGGGAGAATTAATCAAAACAGTAATGGCTTTTCATGCATCCAAATAGAACTGTGCTAGATCAGGGGCATGGGCATTAGATGAATTGAACTGCCCTGGGGAGACATGCCTTGTACACATTGGGAGTGGGTTTTGCACAAATCAGGTTAGGGCACCTCAAAACAGATGTGCAGAAAGAGCCTTGCCAGCTCCTGCAGTAGCTCCCTACCTGAGTGTCCACTCATCTATTTAACACACTTTTATGGAGGCCCTACCCAGGCATCAGGACCCAAGGCCTCAGTTGGGAATGAGACAGATGTGGCCTTGGGACAGTCAGGCCTTCCACAGGCTGCAGCAGTCTCAGGAGTCAGAGCTCTGTGGAGTTGGAAATCTATTGGGGTGGGCCCCTGGCTGACCTGCCCCTGAGGATCCCTGTGCTGGATAGCTTTAATTGTTAACTTTGACACACCTGGGAAGAGGGAACCTCAATTGGGGAATTGCTTCCATTGGATTGGTACTGTGGCCATGTCTGTGGGGCATTTTCTTGATTGGTGAGTAATGTCGGAGGGTCCAATGAGTGTGGGCAGTGCCACCTGGGCAGGTTGCCCTGTGTTGTATAAGAAAGAAAGGCAGCTGAGCATGGGCCAGGAGAGCAGGCCAGGAAGCAGCATTCCTCCGTGGTCTGTGCTCCAGGTTCCTGTCCCGAGCTCCTGCCTTGGCCTTCCTTAATGATGGACTATGCTTGTAAGCCAAATAAACCCTTTCCTCCCCACGTTAGTTTTGGTCAGAGTGTTTTATCACAGCAATAGAAAGAAACTAAAATAGTTTCCAGAACAGCTCCAGGTATTGGGCAGCAGTGGGCAGCGCTTGAAGAAGTTCGTGCCTTTGACTGGAAATGGTACCATCTTAGTCAAACTTTGGAGGTCTTTTTACACACGATGGTCTTCCCATTGCCTGAAAGGTAAGGGCTTTAGAGCTGAAAGAAGCCATGTTTGACTCAGTGTATTTTTGAGGAGAGCATCCATCTCCCAGAGGAGTGTCAAGGCTGGGAGAACCGACATGTAGGGCACAGGGAGACATCTAAGTCAGATAGTTGACTGGACCTCCTTAGAGCAACATATAGGATTGGGAATTAACCAGATGGAGAGAGATAGGGGAGAGACAGGTGAATTCCCACAATGAGAATCAGAGTCCTTGGTTGGAAACAAGAGGTGTTTGGGGACAATTTAGATTCCAAGTTTTACTCCTGAAGCCAGAAAGACCTAGCCACAGCTTGTCTGGCTGTCTATACCCACCAAATGAAGCTTGTCAGCAGCGTGGTGTATGTTTGGGGCGTTAGATCTAGGGATGAGTCACGGTAATAGGGAACTTGGCCTGGGTACTTACTGTGCACCAGAGAGTGTGTTGCTTCTGGGATTTTTCTTAATCTTCCTTAGAATTCCATGAGAAAGTATCCAGGCAAATCCCACTGGGAATGGAAGGCACACAGGTGGGAAAGTGGAGGTGTACGTAAGGCAGGATTTAGGGAACCAGCGAAAGGGGACAAACATCTTAGACTGGCAACTGTGGGCCTGACTGGATCCAGGAAGGGAGATGATGTTAGCAGGATGTGGTGAGAACTGACAGACTTCTAGAAGCAGGAAGCTCCAACGTCAAGCCTGACACAGCAGGCGTCTTGATAAGGAATGTGGCCAACACTCAGGGTCCCTGGGATGGGGACTGCAGTGAGATGGGGGTAGATGGAGGATTTCAGGCTCCATTTTTCTTCCAACTTCCTGACTCCTGCTAGAGCCCCATTAACAGAGCCCAGTTGTGAGAGGACAAAGGGGGATCAGGGTGTGGCCCTCACTGGTCAGCTTCCTGAACCAGGGGAAAGGGTGGACGAGAGCAGGAAGCAGATCTAGAAGGAGAATGTGTCCCTCAGACCCCTTCAAACCCTAATTTTCCCATTCTCTTGCAGGGCTGGATTTGAGGACCCAGAGCAAAATGAAAATGCTGGCCTCATTCAAATTTCACAAAGAATTTCAAGACAGGCAGAGAGGATCTTGTCACACATTCACAGGGCTGGCTTATTTCCAGGACACATGAGAAATTGAGGAACGGAGTGGTCGGGCACCTGACTTGAGACTCTGACACCTGGGCACTCTGTCCCTTGTCACCAAGGCCTTAGGTCAATCTCATTAATGATAGGCAAAGGGACTCAAGACTTTTTGGGTACTGTGTATCTCACACTTGCTGGTGTGGGCGGGGACATTTGACATCATTTGCCCCCATCCCCAGTTGGTCTGAGCACGAGAACACTGAGCTCTTTCGAGAGCCTGAGAGGGAATGTGCTAAGGATTGCGAGCCAGGACATGGAGACCTGCCAAGGATGATGCTCATGTCACCTCATGTCAAGACTGTCCATCACAGTGACCTCTTAGTCATGCCTTCACATGCTCCATTGAGTGCTTACTGTGTACAGAAACAGACACTCCACAATTACTCTGACATTAAGTATATCATTGTAGCTTACAGACCAGCAAACAGACTAAGAGAGGGAAAGACTCAGTTGAGAAGACTGAAGTTAATATCTGCAAAAGCAGCCCTCCACCCAGACAGACAGGGCTGAGATGGGGACTCTCCCAGGCTTCTCTGTTGTGGACTGAGCATAGCCCTAGAGCATGCTGAACACTGACTCTTGGAGCTCCCCTGATATATTAAGAGACATTTTGAGCCACAACGACCAAGTCAAACCACTTGTAGACAGCAGGCCCTCAGAAATGATTAGTTAATGAGTTGATGAATGTTGGGGGGTAACTTGTTGTGCAGTAGGTAATGAGTTTATTCCACTATCAGTGCTTCCTGGGATTGCTTCCAAAAATACTTTTGAACCTTGAGTACCTGTTTTAGGGATAGTTTCCAGGGAAACCAAGACTTTGGTCATTGCCCAAGGCTACCCAATTCCCATAATATGGAGAAGGGAGAATCTGAACTTAGAACAGTCAGGTTGGTTTTGTGTTCTTAAAGTCAGTCCCTTCTGGTTTTAGGCTGTTAGTATCTGGCTTCATCAACCAGAACTTTCTGGTATTAGATTGGGGCCTAAGAAGACCATCTCTTGCTTTCACACCTTGGCTCAGGAAATTACCAGCGGAGTGATATTAAACAAGATATTTAGCTATTTTTATGCCTGAGACAATGGGTTTAATAATGGTACCTTCCTGGTAGTGTTGTGAGAGCATGAATTGAATGAGTGGGCTGCTTGGCCAGCTGGCACACACAGCAGGTCTACACAGGGATTGCTTTGGTATGATCATGTACCCTTTGCACACATCTTGAGCAGAGATAGATTCGGCTCCCACTGCCTGCCAGGATCTGAGAGGTGACATGTAGAGATGTGGCAGATGATGCTTATCAATCTTCAGAGCCCTCTGGGTACCTTCCAGACATGGGAACCTTAGAATAAGCTCTGGTCTTACCTTGGCAACTCAGGCAGCAAACCTCTTTGGGAGTGGGAAGAGGCTGAGGGGCCTGGGGGATGAGGAGTATCCTCCGTGAACTTCACGTTCAGCAGCTTCTTCTCCTTCTCCTTCCCCTTCCCCTTCCCCTTCCCCTCCTTCCATCTCTTCCTCTCTCCCTCTCTGTCTTCTCATTCATTCTTCTTGGTCATTCCTTGTCACATTGTTTATGAACCTGAGGGACATCCAGGATAGGATCTGAGCTTCTATCTAGAAA
>NW_008357033.1:5389565-5411646 GCF_000622305.1 Nannospalax galili | reverse complement strand
CTTCTTCTTCTTCTTCTTCTTCTTCTTCTTCTTCTTCTTCTTCTTCTCTTGGCAAGAATGATTACTGGCGATCTTCCTAACAGGTGCTGGGAAAATACACATCAAAGGGCCAGATTGGAAAAATGCCAAGGGTGCATTTTACACAGAACAACATGTCCTAGGGTTTTCACATAGGGTCACCCCCAAACATACACACACTTCCTGCCCTCTCCTCTCCCTCTGACCTGGTGACTCCAGCCCTCCAGCTGTGTTGATCTCTGACCCCGAAGGTACTACAATTCATGTTCACCCTCTACATTGGGTTAGGAATCTTGGCCCATTTACTCTCTGATTATGCTAATTAACTAGATTTTTTTAAGGAGGCAATTATTACTTTCAGCTTGACAGTTTCTGAAGACATTAGCAGTCACAGTTGCTGAGGAGGAAGGACTGATTAGTCACCTGAATTTCTGGGAGAAAGACAGCTACTTTTGTTGGTTGGGGCTGTATGCCAGCACTTTGTGGCATGGAGCAGGAGGTGACAGGGATAGGGAGCTTTCCACAGGGAGAAGGAGTCCGGGAGCTCAGGGTGCAGGGCAGGTGGTGCAGCCACAGGCTGTAACTGTATGAGTACAAAGGCTGTGGCCATTGCTCACAGAACGACCTGCCAGCTGTGACTGCTGTCCTGGCAGAGGGCTGTGGTGGAGGTGTGCCATCTCAGAGCAGGCAGAGATGTTCCTGCACATAGAACAGTAAACTAGGCCAAGGCTAGACACTGTGGCAGTGGGCCTCTCCTCTCCATCCTGAAGCACTACACAGTTGGATTCCATTTTTCCCCTTGTTCTAGGTTCCTGTCTTCTGGAAACTCAAGGCCAAATATCCTCACAGTTAGAGACCATTTTTGTCTTGTTTGATGTTAAAATATACCCCCCTCCCCTGTCCCCTCCTTCCCTTGTTCCGTCTCCCACTTCTTTCTGAGACAGGTCTTGCCATGTAGCCCAGGTTGGCCTAGAACTCACGGTCCTTCTGCCTCTGACTCCTGAGTGCTGGGATTACAGGAATGCACTGCCATAACCCCCAGAACATCTTATCTCTTGATAAACATTTTTATCTTTTTTATACTGTCACCAAATAGTGATGCCTGTGACATTAATAAGCCACAGAGTGAGTTTATGTGCCTGTATCTGACAGGTACACACTCTATTTCTGTCTCTGAGAGGCTGGGAGGGGCTTAAGTTCCATCCACCACTGTGGCTGCCTTCCTCTATTATCTGCAGTGAGTGGGGAGTGCATATATGACATCCACATGATTTTTAATTTTTAAAAATTTTTATGTGTATGAATGTTTTTCCTGCATGTATGTAAGTCCACCTAGGTGTGCAATGCCTGCAGACACCAGGAGAAGACATCAGATCCATTGGAACTAGATTTATGGATGGCTATGAGCTGCCATGTGGATGGTAGGAACTTAACCCAGGACCTCTGCCAAAACAGCCAGTGCTCTTACTACTGAGCCATCTCTCCAGTCCCTCTGCCCCATTCTTGGCTATAAGCCATCAGCACATACAGAGATCAAAGGGATCAGGAGTATGAGTCGAGGGCCCAGGTGTCCAATGTATTCTGTGAACCAAAAACATCTGTTAGTTGATATCCATTGCTGGATAATCCCACTCTTGTCCTTTGTATATTGTCCACTTGGCAGAGATAAAGCACCTTGAGCAGTGTATGCAGAGGAACTCATTTAAACTCTCAACAGCCTATTGGACAGCACTAGTGATGTGTTGTGTTGTATGGTTTATGTCCCTCAAATCTTCCATGCTGGAAATGTGGTCCCCTGGTCTAGCCTTGGGAGGTGGTGGGTCCTTTAAGAGACTGGACCTAGTGGAAGGCTGTTAGAGCACCAGGCACATCACCTTTGGAAGAGATTAATGTAGTTCTTGCAGGATTTGATTCCCCCAGGAACGGGGTATTATGCAGGAGCATGGCATGTCTCCTAAACCCCTTTACTGCAGGTGCCACTCACCACTCTCCCACAGGTTCTGGCCATTGTGACTCCATCTGTCAGAAGCATGGCCTATGCTCTTGAACCTCCAGAACTGTGAGGTAAATAGATCTCTTTTCTTTACAAAGTACCCAGCCTCAGGTAGTTTGTGATAGCCACAGACAACAGGCAACTATTGATATTGTTTCCATTTTACAGATGTGAAAATCTAGAAAGGAGTAAGTATCAACGGTTGGATTCATACCAGGCTCCAGATTCAGAATCTCTAATTCCTTTCCTATAATACTCCCACTTAAAAGCTGTCTATCCTTCCATGGAATTCTGGGTACTCTTCTCTCTCTACAGCTGGTTTTGGTCTCTTCCTGGGGAAAGCTTTGGAATCAGTGTGTTTCTGAGCTGGGTGTTGAGAAGATCATAGCTGCCTCCTCTCCACTCTCACAGCCTGGCAGGAAGTGTTTCTTTCCGCCCCCATAGTCTTTCCCCTGGGAATAGTCTGCAGAGCCCTCCTGGCTCCTCCCTCTGCTTCTGGTTGCCTCCTCCCTCTGAGTCTCAGGAAGCCTTGTCTCCCCTCCTGGGGCTGCCAAGGAAAGGTACTCACCTGCTGCAGGCAAGCACTCTGAGGAAATAGCACTTGAATCAAGTGGGCCGACAGCTTGATTTGTAGCAGCTGTGGCTGGAGTGTGGCTGGGTCATGGATGGCCGGGAAGCTGGCCAAACCACCAGTGTCAATCAGCACTTCTGCTGCTTGCTCACTCCCTGGAAGCCAGGCCGCTCCCTCATGGTGACACCCAGGCCATGGGCAGCTCAGAGCACCAGGGCACCTGACACTTTCCCTAGCTGGGGACTTGGGGTTCAATATCTTCTTTCAGGAGCAGAGTGACTGGACTGAGCCAGGTGTCCTCACGCAGGTTCCCTTCAGTGTTAACCTGCCCTGGGATCCTCTGCCACCTGTTGGTGAGCTCCCCAGGCCCAATTCTGAAGCTGTCAGCCAAGAAAAATGGCCATTTCTAGTGGTCCTCAGTGAGCCCCACTGAGGATCTTTATAGACCCCACCCTACCAAACCTTTACAACAGCCTGTTTTATGGGCAAGGATGCAGGCCCAGAAGAAACCAAACCAGTTGCCAAAGCCATGCATCCCAGAGCAGAGGAACAAAAGGGTTTTAAAACACCCCTGTGCTGCCCTATGGCCTGCATTATTTTACCCACCTCACTTCCCTGGCTTCTTTAGCTCCCACCACAGATGAAGTCATGGTGGTTGGGACAAGTCTGCTCCAAAAGCAAGCAGCCCTCCTCTGCTGGCACCAGCAAGAGGTGACACAGAAAACGGGGTCAAAGGCCTGAGCAGGGGTGGAGAGAATGCAAGATGACAGCCTGTGGCCGCAGGCTTGTGGGCAGCAGGCACTGGAAGTGGGTTGGCGTCCAGGGCAGTGCTGACCCACTTTGGGGCTTGTTTTCTGTCTGAGCCTTCTTGGGGCCCTCCTCCTCCCTTCCCGTGCAGACAGGGTGAGGGGACTGACTGTCCCCTCCACGCACAAGGGAACTAGGAGCAGGGGTAGTCTTTCTTCTGTTTCTGCTGGGGGAAGCACATGCCTGGTTCCCTCAGCAGTGCCAGGGAGATCTGCCTGAGAGATTCCAACATGCCCATCTGAGCAGGGACAAGGAGTCGCTCGGGGATGGCTGGGAGCCATAAGCCAGTGGGTTTGTTTTTGTCTAAACATCCAGATGGACATACTTCCAAGACAATATCAGGCACACCTGCCATTGATCAAACACCTGCTGTGTGCCAGGACCTGGCATACTGTGTAAGGCTCCTTGCATTGGCCAGAGGGATTAGAATTACATTCATTCCCATTTGTTCTGGTTTTCTGTCTGTTGCTGTGATAAAACACTGACCAAAAGCAACTTGTGGAGAAAAGTGTTTATTTGGCTTACATCTCACAGTTAGTTCATCATCAAGGGAAGCTGAGGTAGGAATTCAGGACAGGAACCTGGAGGTAGAGTAGAGCTGAGGCAGAGACAATGGAGGAATGCCGCTCACTGGCTTGCTTCTCTGGCCTGTGCTCAGCCTGCTTTCTTATATAGCTCAGGACCACTTATCCAGGAATGGTGCCACCCATAGTGGGCTGGGTCCTCCCACAACACTCAATGATCAAGAAAATGCCTCATAGACAGGTCCATAGGCCAATCCCATAGAGAAAACTCCCCACCTGAGGTTCCCTTTACCAAGGTGTATCAAGTTGACAATGGAAGCTATCCAGCACATTAAAGACAAGGCTCAGAGAGGTTAAGTGACTTGTCTAGGGTCATACAGTGAGTTTGCTAGGACCTAAGCTCAGGGCTTTCTGCTTATGGGCCCCAGCTTCTTGTTTTGTCCTAGTGGGAGGCTTACTCTCTTCTGAAGCCACAGCTCCCAGTGCTGGGAAGTGCCTTAGATTCAGAATTCCCTTAGGAGGTCTGAACTGGCAGGTCAGCCTGGATTTTTTGAGGTTTCTGGTGGAGTCCCATTTTAAGAAGGAAGTCACATTCTTAATGAGGAAGGTGAATTCTAGTGGGGAGTGGTTTAGTAATGAGGGCCAGGTATCTTTCTGTATGAATGACGGTAGGGATGTTATATTCTCTGGGCTGGGGACAGAATGACAGGCATCCCGAACCCAGGAAATGAGTGTGTCCTGGGGTTCCAGGCTTCTTGAAAGTGCTCTAGGCTCCCTGCCCCTGTGGCCTCAGATGACAGTTTCTCTGGACCACACACTGGGGAGAAGGGAGAGGACCTTCCTACAGCTATTTGGAAGACTCAGGCCTGGGGCCAGTCATGTCCCCCTACATCAACCCTCTTAGAAGCATGGTGAACCTGTGACTCTGGTGCAGGAAATCAGCTTCCTTGAGACTCTGTCTTTTCCCCAACACCCCGCCCTGCTCCACATATCCCGCCTCCCCAGGTTCTGCGTATCTGACTGAGCCCCTTTCTTCTCCCTCACCCCAGTTTCTCACTCTCCCTCACCAGCTGCCTCCTTTTTCCACTCCAGCAGGATTCACATCTGCCTCCGCCCTTCCAGGAGGGTCTTTATGGAGCTCTGTTCAGAACAGCCCTGCTGGCTACCTGCTGGGACCATCTTCCCAGACTTACCATTGCAGGACTGGGACCCCTCAATGTCGTGGCTGTGTGCATGCACAGGTAGGCTTATGTCTTCCTTGCTGATCCCTGTGCGTGTGCTCCACAGGCTGAGAGGCTCCTGGACTGCATGGCAGCTGGCTGAAACGGCCCGCCACAAGATGTGTTCTGTGAGCTGGAAATGATCTCAAACCCATGCTTCCTGCTGGGTCCTCACTCCCCCCACCCCGTTGCCATTGCCAGGGACTTGGAAACATACAATGAAAAGGGAGTGACAGCCTTGTGAGGGGACTTGAATAGAATGTGGAGAAATGGCAGATAGGGTCTTGATGACAACCCCCAGCTCCACCCAAATATACACGCAGGCTGTGGGAGAGGCTAGGCAGAGAGCAGCCCGGGGCCAGGCCAGGAGCCCCTAGTGCACCTGGCATGACTGCAGGTCCTCCTTGAAGACAGGTTAGCCTGGGGAGGCACCTGGTACCTGCTCCTCTGCTCCCAGTTGCTGTTACCCCCGCACCTGGCATGACTGCAGGTCCTCCTTGAAGACAGGTTAGCCTGGGGAGGCCCTGGCCCTGCGGTGTCATGCATGACTGGCACCTGGTACCTGCTCCTCTGCTCCCAGTTGCTGTTACCCCAAGGTAACAGCACTGTCCTTAGGTACCCTCAGAGGCGTGGCTCTCATGGCTCACTATGAAGCACCTGTGTTCCTTAGCTGGGCTGGGAACCGACCACATCTGTGACAAGATGATCAAGACAATGGAAAAAATTCACAGCCAGAAAGAACACAAAAATCCTACAAGAAAATCAGTACACATCTGCATATGTATATAGCAAACATGTCTGTGTATGTATGCGTGCATGTGGGTACATGTGTGTATGTATACACACCTAGCACGTGCATGGGCAGGGTGTGTGCCAGCTCACACTTGGGCACATTCCACACTCTGACAGCCTCTTTAGGTAGTGTCTTCTGGAAGATCTTCCTACCAGAAGACACTATCTCCCAGCATTCTCCTCCCAGCAGCCCCCCACTCTCATCTCACAGGGCAGACAGAGCCACAGTGTACTTCTGACCAGGGTAAAGGGCCATTCTCTAGCAATACACAGTCCCCAGTGAGACCCAAGGGACATGGGGCTTGTTTCCATCCCCTGCCCATATCAGCTGCTTCAATGTTCAGCTGTGTCTGAAGATGGCAAATCTTGGGAACCTTAGGCCATGTTCACAGCCACTGAGGTAGGGGCCCCCAGCATCTGCTCTCAGCTCCCTACTTGGCAGATGAGGAAACTGAGGCAGGGATGCAGGGGGAAGTAGCAGTGAAGGTCAGCCTAGGAGTGAGGGCCTACCTGGACAGAATTCAGCCTCTGGTTCAGTTCAGAGCTGTGGGTTCTACACAGCACCCTGGCCATGCTGTATTCATTCATTCTTTCTGCTCTTCATTCATTCATGCCCTCAGTCAACAGTGTTCCTAGAGACTAGCTCTGGGTACTTGCTGGAGATCCCTCTGGGTGGGCAGAGCCTCGAAGCTGAGGTTCTGCCTCCACAGGGCCCCAACTTGCTGGGGGTGCTAATGAGAGCCTCTACCTTCAGTGCTGTGGGTAGCTGGGGAGGGATGCTGTAGGGCCAGTGTCTGGGACTGGTGACGAGATGGCATTCCACATGCCCTGCACAGGGTTAGAGGGTCAGGTAAGTCCTGACTCCAGGACACTGACTCTCCCTGTGTTTTGTGGGGTAGGGGTAAGCCAACTCTCACTAATGGGGTATGTGTATATGTAGGGGGAAGTCTTTCTAGTTTCCCTAGCAAGGAGGCAGAGCTGGGCCTGACTCTGAACTGGGGAACAGGAGAGAAAGAGGCTGAGGGGTAGAGAAGACTGCTTACTCCAAGCCTCCCTCAGACAGCATTGGGAGACCCCAGCTGTTGCCAGGCAACCATCCCCCCATCCCTTCCCACCCTAGGATCATGTTTTCCTTCTTCCTCCTACTATACCAAGGGCCCCATGAGCTCCACAATGGCCAACCTGCTGTCCCCTCACAGCTAAACCGTTGCCAAAGCATGAGCTGCTGGCCAGCAACCATATAGCAAGGTGGGATCTGCTCTACTCTTCCAGCTGCCCAGAAGCTCTGCTGAGGATCCCCAGACTAAGGCTGGCCTCAGTGGGCAGGGAAGAGTGTGGGCAGGGTTATTATCTTCCTGGGATTAGAAATTAAGGGCCTTGGCAAAGGCTTTCCCAGGAGCCTGTCAGCTCTGACCCTGTGGAGTTAGGATTCTTCTACTCACAACTGTAGTGACTTTGGGTAAGTCCCTGCTCATCATAGGGTCTCTGGTTCCCACCATGTCTGATTTGGGGACAGCTTCCCCAGGCTTGTTTGTGAAGGACAAGTCAATTGATGCAGGTTTCCTCAGCTCTTTCAGCAATGAACAGCTGTTGCCTAGCAACAGAGGTTGTGGGTAGGAGGTCTACAGAATCCCAGGATCTGGACAAATCTGCCTGAGTTCCACATCCCAGGCTTGGGTCTCGCAGACTTTGTGTTGAGACCAGAACTGAAGCCTAACATTGGCCTTGGCCTTGCTGGAGGGCCGTGAAGCTCAGCCTGGCTTCTGAGCGTTGGTTTCTGTGTGTAGCAGGGCAGTGAAACTTCCTCCTGGCTCAGTAACTAGGCAGGTTGTGAGGAAGATGGGTGCAAAGATGCCTGGGAGCCTTGACCTTGGAGGCCCCTCCTCCTGCTGAGGGCCCATCTAGAAAGGCAGGGAATGGCTCAGATGTCCACTTTACACCTCAGATGGGAGACTGGGGAAAAGGTGAATCTCTGAGCTGAAAAACCACTGGATCTTGGCTGGGAATGAGGGACTTTGTGTTCACATACTACAGTCCTGTGAGGCAGGAACAGACCTAGAAATGTTAGGGTGTATCAGAGTCAAGATTTGAATCCAGGCCTTTGTGACTCTAGACTCTGCTCCTGACCCTGAACGTGCAACTCCTCCCCTAGGTCCTGCCTTGTGAAAGTGTGTGTGTGTGTGTGTGTACGTGTGTGCATGCACAAGTGCACCTGGGTGCCATGCACAGGACCTGTAATCTCTGTCCATTCCTAGGACAGAGATTTGGCAGCAATGGTTTTAGCTGTGAGGAAACAGAAGGGTGTATTGGGAGGAGGAAGGAAACTGTGGTGGCCCAGGGTGGAAGAGATCAGGGTAGAGAGGCCTGCCCAGGGCCCCTCACCCCAACCATTCTGTTCTGTTCCAGGACATCAGGAGAGGGCCCTGGGGACCTGAGTTTCCCTCTCATTCATCAGGATGGACACCAGGATGTTGGGGGCTCTGAAATGCCTGGGTGACAGCCAAGGGCTGCAGTGTGTGCCCTGCTCCAGAAGGGATAGTGCTGGCCTCTGCAGCAAACCTCACAAGGTCAGCACTTGCAGCCCTCTTGGGTCTGGAAAGCACATGGGAGTAATGCTGAGATAAAGGGGGTCAGAGGAGGAAGGTTTACACCACAGCAGAGGAGAGCACAGACATGAGACACCGAAGAGGAGATGAGGGTGGCAGAGAAACGGAGTGGGGAGAATGGGTGCTGGGGGGTCTCAGAGTAGTAGGGGGAGAAGAAAGAGGCTTACATACCTCACAGGCCACAGGCTCTGCCAAGCAGGAGTGGTGCCAGTGATGACCCCCCTGTCACCTGGAAGGTGCCTTATCGTGCAGACCTGGCCCCAGCTCAGATTCCAGATCTCTAAGGAAGGAGTCCAGAGGTTGCTTGCTTTTAAAAACATGCCCCCAGATTTTCCAAAAACCAGCATTCCCAGTAGAG
The DNA here is from genome assembly GCF_000622305.1 of Nannospalax galili. NCBI lineage: Eukaryota > Metazoa > Chordata > Mammalia > Rodentia > Spalacidae > Nannospalax > Nannospalax galili. The sequence goes on along the minus strand of NW_008357033.1, from coordinate 5,402,757 downwards.
GCAGTGATCTAGGATTCAGGGCGTTCCCAAAACACCTCCACCAGGCTCAGTTTCCTCGCCTGCAAAGTGGGCACAAATGAGTATCTGAAAACACACAGGATCATGTGCACACACACCACAACTTTGGGGTTTGCATCTGACTGTGGTGTTTGCATGTGACTATGGTGTTTGCATGTGACTATGTGCTCCAGGTCATTGCCATCACTCAGTAGAGAGAAGGCAACACGCTTAAGGGGCCAGCCCAACAAGCCAGGCAGCCTCAAGCACAGCCAGACACGTGCATGGGTGAGCTGCACATGTGTATGTGACAGGGTTATAGAAAAGATGCTTCCCCTAGCTGATGGCCCAGCAGCTCTTGAAAGCCCAGCATTTAAGGCCCCCCTTCCCCACATTCCTAAATTCAGATGGACTTGGCAGAGGAGGAAAGAGGCTCTGCAGAGAGGAAGGGGCCCCAAAGCGTCTTGGGAGGCAGATGTGGGGTGAGGCACCCTGCCTGATGGATGTGCTGTGTCCCTTCCTTGCCTGTCAGATAGCCCTTGGGTGGCAGTGGGCCACGGTGGCACAGTGGGAGTAAGCACTCCCCGCAGAGGCCTGGGAGGGGGCTGGGCCCTTGTGCTAGCTCGCTTGGGTAATCAAGGCGCAATCAGCACTCATCAGTGTGTTCTTGAAATAGACCCAACTGGATGGGGGAAGCGAGCAGCCGCCTGGGTTTGTATAGCCGCAATCAGAGGGAGGCAATTTTAGATCCGCAGGAACAGCAGCTCTTTGTCTGCATACGCGGGGACTCTGGAGCCCACCACACTGCTGCAGAGCCCGCTACAGTCTTGGAGATACAAAAAAAAAAAAAAAAAAAAATGCCCCATCGGGGCTGCAGCTGCCCGGGCGGGTAGCAGGGTGTGGGAATCATGGATCCACCTGTGCCAGTGTGGAGTTCACGTTCTCATTCTACACCCTGGTGGAGCTCCCACTGTATGCTGAGCATGTGGACAGCTGCTTCTTTTGTGCTAAGTGGGGTCTCTTTTGCAGGGGAACTGACAGAAATGGGAGAGGTGGGCATCTGTCCAAGGTTGCTTAGCTGGGGCCTCCAAAACTGTGCCTATTCTTTTACTGGGGACCTTCAGTCCCTAGGAGACACTGTTCTAGGTGAGTAGCCACTATCCCCATGGGACTTGCAAAAATCTGAAGTCTGAGAACAACTGGTTCCAAGTTGCAGATGAGGTAAAGTGAGGTTCCAAGAGGTCAGGGGACATGTTCAAGGTCACCCAAGTGATGTCAGTGGTGGATCTGTGAATTTGGCCACATGTGAAGTTGGGCAGGTGGGAGACTATCTCAGTGATCCAGGGTGGATGGTCCCAGACAGCAGCAACTGAAGATAGGGTAATGAGCAGTGTGGGCTTAGAGGAGAAGGCATCAAGACTGGCTGGGGGCCCAAGACCTGCTCAGCTGCTCCATCTCCAGCCACCGCCATCCTTAACACCCCACTTCCAATCCACCAGGATGTCTGGGTCCACTGCATCTAGACTCTGACTGTGTCTCCCCTTTGCTCCCCCCTGGAGTAGAGTCCTGATTCTAGCAGCCACCTTTCCCGAGCACCCCACGGTAGTGGCAAGGTCTTATTAAAACAGAAATCCTGGCCCTTGAGAAGGCTCTGTGGGTGAAGGCACCTGCCACTAAGCCTGAAGACCTGAGTTCCATTCTCAGACTCTATATGTAGAAGGAGAGAACCAACAACCTGCCAAGTTGCCCTCTGACCTGTACACACACACACACACACACACACACACACACACACACACACCCCACTGTGGCACACATATCCCTCCACCCCTCATACACACAGAAACAAAGTTAATGAAAAAGAAAAAAAAAATCCCGAACAGAAATCAGTTTGTGTCCTCTTGTACACAACCCTCCTCTGGTTCTCCACTCCCTCAGCTCACGTCTACATTAGCCAGTGAGGCTCCCCTTCTGCCCACCACTTTGTTCTCTTCCCCCATCTACCCTGTTCCCTGGTATGCTTTGTTTTAGCTGCCTGGTTTCCCAGATACCCTGAGAACACTACATACAAGCTCCCACCCCAGGCCCTTGGCACATGCCATTCCAGATTCCTTTTTCCTGCACATCCACAGGCATTCTCTCTTACCCTCTTAGTGAAACCCTCCCTGTATGGGCCTACTTAAATTCCAGTCACCCCTTCCTCACTTCCTGGCCCTCCCCATACCTCTTCCTTCCTTTATTCCCATCCAGATCATTTGTAGTTTTCTGCCCCACTGTTTATCTTTACTTTGATGCTCATTGTCAGTAGTATCTCCACCTACTAGGATACAAGCCCTGTGAGCTTAAGGTGAGCTGAAGGTCATAGTGGGTGTAAAACTGACATTTGCTGGGTGCAGGGAGTGGCTGGATAGTGGTAGCACTTACAGAGATGGAAAGGAAAAGACTGGGCAGGGGTGAAGCTGCAGGCAATGAATGAACCTGGGAAGTGGAATCAGAGCTGCTAGAGGAGCACCCAAGAGGAGACTAGAGGTTCATCAAGGACTTCGATAGTCACTGACAAGGGCTTCTTGCCTCCCTGTTTCCTTCTATCCCCACAGCTGCAAGAAGCCATAATCTTGAAGCTTCTGCAATGCCCATAAATGCTGTCAGCAGAGCGGGATCCTGCCCAAAGCCCACAGGAGGGGCCTGCCTGGGACCACAGGAGGGGTCCTACCTGAGGTCCACAGGAGGAGGCCTACTTGGCTGTTCCTTTCTCAGCACTGGGCAGGCTGGAGCTCCTAGGCTGGGGGAGTTTGCTGGGGTGGATTGCCACCATCCTGGCTCTCTCCACATTTCCTCCCTCTTTCATCTCTTCCAACCACGTGTCTGTCATTTTTCTGCCCCCCAGAACCTGTGTTTGTAACCAACCTCTCCGTCTCCATGGCCAAGATAGGTTTTTTTTTTTTTTTTTTTTTTTTTAAATAGCTTCATTGGTTTTCATGTTTTGGAAAATAAAAACAATAGACATGCTTTGTTTAAAAGAATAATTAGATGGTACAGGAAAAAAAAAAAAAGAGAGAGAAGAGAAATTGGCCCAAATCTTCTCCCCAGAGATCATCATCCATAGTTTGTTTCACCCCTCCCCTTAGTTTCTGTCTTCTGTGACCATCCTGATGATTTCCCTATCCAGATGGGATAGAGGGGCTGATAAAGTGTGTGGGGGGGTGTCAACCCAGAGGCACCAGAGTGGGCAGTGCATGGTGTGAACAGAGCTACAGGTTACCCTGGGCTCCTCAAACTAGCTACCCCATTATACCCTACTTAAAATTTAGTCACAATATTTTCAACAACCACTCTTCCTGTTCACCTGGACCCTAAGACACATGCCATATAGCTATGGCCTCCCTGATTCCTTGGGGTGACAGAGACAGAGACCCAACTTTGCTTTACAGATGAGACCAAAGCCCAGAAGGGCAACCTTTGTCCAACACACATTGATTCAGAATGAGGATACCAGGTCTGTGGCATCAGCTGGATCCTCCTGAAGACTGTTGAGTAAAGGAATAAGCTCATTTGCATGGACAGGAAACTAAACCACGGAAACAGACAGGTGATGTCTCTTGCCCCTACCCCAGTCTCCTCTTGCAGGTCCCAGCTCCAGTGTGAGCCTCAGTGGCCTGAGCTTAGCAGCAGCGCCCCCTTGTGGCCTTTTTGCTGCCATCGTCTGGTCTGAGTCCTGGCTAGGGGTAGGGGGTGGGGAGTCAATAAGAAGAGGTGTTCAGGGCTCACTTCTCCCTGAGGCCAAGTCTGGTAGGAGGGAAAAAGGCAGGGACTCTGGGTTTGTTAAATCGACCAGTGATGTTGGATAAGTCCCTTCCACTGCCTCTCTGGAGCAGTTTGCACATCTGTAAAATGGGATTAAGTTAGAGCTGCAGGGGCTGTTCGGAGATGCTTTGTCTCAGGGGCTCAGCAAACCTTACTGACCACACACTACCCTCAACTTCATGGTGGTTCTCTGCCTCTGAGCACACTCTGACCAAGGTCCCCAAGATCAGGCTGACACCTATGCTGGGTCCCAAATTTCTGCTCAGATGTGGCCATGCTATGTGAGTCTCTCTCTCTCTCTCTCTCTCTCTCTCTCTCTCTCGCTCTCTCTCGCTCTCTCCCTCCCTCCCTCCCTCCCTCTCTCAGAACAGCAGCTTTAGAAAAGGCAGGCAGATAGAATGCATGGAATTATTTCAATCTTTTAGTATTTGTTGAGGTTTGTTTGTGCCCCAATATATGGCCAATTTGGAGAAAGTTCCATGGGGCACTGAATAAAAAGTATATTTTTTGGTGCTTGGGTGGAATATTTGGTAGATGTCTGTTAGGTCCATTTGATATATGGCATTGTATAATTCAGATATCTCTCTGTTAATTCTATGTCCTGTTGACTTATCTAATGGAGACAACGGGGTATTAAATTTCCCTACTATTAATGAGTTAGGATTAATCTGGGTCTTAAAGTCCTGTAGTATTGTTTTTATGAAGTTGGGTGCACCAGAGTTTGGTGAATATATGTTCATGATTGTAGTATCTTCTTGGTCTATTGTTCCTTTGATCAGAATGAAGTGGCCCTCTTTATCTCCTCTGATTAGTTTTAGTTTAGTCTATTTTGTCAGACATTAGACTTGCAATGCCTGCTTTTTTCTTAGTACCATTTGGTTGCTATATTTTTTCCATCCTTTCACCTTAAGGTAGTGCCTGTCCTTGAAAGTGAGATGGGTTTCTTGCAGACAACAAAAATGAAAAGGCAGGCAGAGCAAACTTTTCCACAGGTGGGTAGGAGGGGCCATGAACAAGCAGAGAGAGTGGCGAGCTCCAGGAAAGCCAGGCCTGGTCCAGCATAGGAAGGTTAAGGTCATAGGGTCTCAGCCTGCGCCAGGCCCACACTTTTTTATTTATTATTTTTGTGTCTCCTACATGTATGTATGTGCACCCATGTTATGCAGTGCTCATGGAGATCCAGAAGAGGGGATCGGATTCACCTGGAACTGCAGTTATGGACGGCTGTTAGCCACCATGTGGGTGCTGGGACTCAAACCCAGGTCCTCTGCAAGAGCAGCCAGTGCTCTTAACTGCTGAGCCATCTCTCTAGTCCCTCAAGTCCACTTTTAACCTCTGATGGTGGTGGTGGGAGGATCTCATCCTGCTAGTCAGACATTGCCCTGTCATTGATGTTTTTATTTCATCTGCCCTGACTCCTCCCTCCAAGAGTCTCCATGTCCCCTCCCTTTCTCCTTCATCAAGGCTGCATCCTGCACTGTGTTCCTTAGATGCCATCTCATGTCCTCCCAGACCTGTAGGTGGCTACAACACCCCCTAGTAATGATTCCAAATCCCAACTTTTCTAACTCTGCCAGTCTTCAGTAACTCTTGAATATTCCTTAATGATCTCTTCTCCCTTAGTCCCCTGCCCCTGGCAACTCCCAATTGCTCCCTCCCTCACTGATGGCTTAATTATTGGACTGTCTCCAAGGAACCACTCATGTCTCTTTTCAGGTCCCTAGGGGGACCCCAGTGGTATCTCCACCTGCAATGCCTCTTGGCAGCTCCCAATACCCCTATTCCTTCCAGTGAATTCCAGTGGCCTTTCATCATTTGAGCGAATACAGAGGCTTTCAGAGATGCATGGTATCACCAGATGTTTCAAGGCCTCTGAAGACTTTCAAACTTTCCTGTCTACCATCTTTATTTCAGTGTGGTCTTGGGTAATCCACAGGAGCTGGTGGCTATTGAAGTCCTCAGGGGCTCCCAAAGGTGGTGTGATTGATAATTTTAAGTGTGAACTTGACTGGGCCAAGGGGTGCCCAGGGAGCTGGTGAAACACTACCTCTGGCCTGTGGGTGTCTGTGAGGGTGGTTTAGAAGGAGTGAATTGGCAGACTAGGTAAAACAGATAGCCCTCCCCAGGGGTGCTGACTCTCTTCCCCCTTCAGAAGGCCTGGAGGGAAGAGCAAGGTGGAGGTGTAGACTTGCTTGTTTTCTGCTTGGATGGGGTGGACATCTTTGTTTCATACATTCCCACCGAAGCTGGAGCTTTACCAGCAGCTTCCCTGGGTCTCCAACTTACAGATGGCAGACCTGGGACCCCTAGAATCTTCCTGTATATCTCTATCCTATGTTTCTGACCCTGGAGAGCCCCCGTGTGTCTTGGATGCAGCTCACAGCCTTTGTGTCTGACACCCCAAGGCTGCACACAGCCCTTCCTCTGTCTGGCTCTGAGACCTTGGGTCCTGCCTGTCTCTAAGGTGCTCTCCTCAGGAAAATGAGAGCCTGTGGGTGGCATAGGACACAACAACTAACATGAAGGGCCCAAGATGGTTCCTAGCACTCATCTGGTCTCATTCTCATGGCAAGCTGGATACCTGATCATCAAAGCCCCTGCCCCGTGGGTCAGGTACTATCTCTGATGAGGTGATGTCACCAAGCCCTTTACTCTGCCAGAAATGCTAGGGAGAGCCAGTCCCAGCCTCATATAAGCCATAACGATAGCCCAGCCACAGGACCCTGGCATCTTCCTGAGCCCCCTACTGCTTGGGCTGTTCCCCAGTCTGGACAAAATTGTCCCCCTGTACCCTCAAGTGTAGCAAGGCCAATGTTCTTGGGTGAGCAGCTGGGTACCTGGGCTCTACTGGTCCCAGGAAACCTTGATCTAACCCCATCTCTACCCTCCACGAGGTACACAAGCTGTTCCTTTGGCCAAATTGTTCAGTGTCTTCTGTCTCCTCACGTAGACAGTGGAGTCAATCACTGACCTTAGACCTGTGAGGAGGCTCTGATGGATGGTTTTCAGTGACCAGCTCTTATACCTTCCCTGGGCACCCTCTGGGAACTCAGTCCTCAGCACACTGTCCTGTGGTTCCTCAGCGTGCTTAGGACACTGCAGTCAGCCTGGGTGCTGGATGCTCCCAGAGGTTGCTTGAGTTGCTCCTTCCATTGTCCCCCCAGAGTAGACCTTGCTCAATAGGGTGACTGAGAAGTTGCCAAAGTTGGCCTCAGAGACTGGCCTCCTGCTGAGTCATGAGAGGCTGAGTTGTCAGTTGCTCACTGACAGCCCTGGCTGGTGCAGGGAGTTGACTGTGAGAAGGGCTACTTGGGAAAGCTGGGGGAATCAGGCCAGCTGCCTGTCCTCTCAGGGTTGCGTCCTTTCACCATTCTACAGATGCCTGAGCTGAGGCCCAGGGCCATGAGCAGACTTGCTTAGTGTCACACTGCACAGAACTTCTGGAGATATCTTGGGCCAGAAATGCAGAGCAGCCTCTCCACAAGGAGTCCCATCAAGAAGGCCGTGAATGCCTCTCCTTTGACTAAGAGTGGGGACATTTAAGAAAAAAGGTCTGTCTCACCTCACCCCCCAGTCCTAGGTCCAGGAATGCAGCCCGGTACATGCTCAGAAACGGCCTGCTGAGTGTGAGGAAGGATCTGCTGTTACTAGGCTTGTAGCTCTCCAGAGCGTCTGCTCTTTGGTGCTTGGTCCCCTCCACCATCCCACAGGAAACCTCTTGGGACTGATATGGTCTGTCCTTGGCTTCACTCCAGAGATCCCCTTACCCAACTGGTTATTTACAGTCTAACAGAGCTAGGCTGCAGAGCCACCCTTGGCAGCAGAGGTCACTAGCACACACTGCTGCCTGCTAGTATAACTAGGTAAATTAATTCCTTAGGTTACCAATCCTGCAGGTTTAAAGATCTGCTGACCAAGTTTCTATTTCAGTGACCGTCTCTTCTTTTCTTGCTGCTGACACCTGATTGACACAGTACATACTCAGACAAGGGAGGGGAATGGCAGGAGACAGGTTCTGCTGTTTATAAGCTGTGCGACTGGGAGCAAATTGCTTGATTTCTCTGTGCTTCAATTTCTCCTATCTGTAAAGTGTGCAAATGGTTGTGAGAACTGAAGAGAGAACTCTGAATAACATTTAGCTCACAGGATACATCGGTGAAACAGCTGGTATGTACTATAATGTAGAAACTAAATGGTAAAGGTGTAAAAGGAAGTGGGGTCCAAAACTACTGCTGCCCATGTTCTCTGGTCTGTAGTGTTGATTGGAGATCATAACTTCTAGATACAGACCCAGGATGCTTACCATGCAGACCATGGGGTACCCAAATATGGGAAACTCAGTCCAGTGAGGGTTGCTGCCTGTTAGGAACAGCTTTGTGGGGGCAGGTTTGAATCTTTACATGTTATTTATTTTATGAGTGTTTTGTCTTCAGGTAGTTAAGTGCACCACATGCATGCAATGTCCACGGAGGCCAGCAGAGGGTGTCAGATCCCCTGGAACTGGAGTTACAAGTGGTTGTTAACCACCATATGGCTGCTGGGAATCAAACCCAGGTCCTCTGCAAAAGCAGCCAGTGCTCTTAACCACTGAGCCATCTCTTCAGTTCCATGAATCTTTAACTTTAAAAAAGGATAAGTGGGTAATTTTGTGTCCCTTGGGTCATGAATGAAAACATTGGTTATGCAAAACAGTACAAGCTTTTTCATTTTTTAATAATATCGTAAATATCTCAGAAAGGATGTATCATTTCTAATGAATATCAAAAAATGTTGCCACAATGACACATTCCCCTGCCCATACTTGTCCTCCCCTGCCCCTACAGTTATCCAAATACTAGTAGGAAATTATAAAAGACACCCCCAAACCACAAGCCTCCCTTCACCCTGTCCCATGAGTAGTGTTAAGAGTCAATCGTTAAGGGCCACATATACAACACGTGCATTTGTGATGACAGACCTTGGGGATCTGTCCATCCATCTGTCCATGAGGGAGTTGGTGGTGAGGACCAGTAGCAGCAATGGGCAGCCTCCCTCCCTGGGGTGCTGGAGGGGGGCAACAGGTGATGAATAACCCTGCAGGTCATCTTCAGGGTGATGCTGGCCTTCTGAGAGGATCATGTGGCCTGTGAGCAGCTGGGGGCCTGGGCTGTGTGCACAGAGGGGTCTGAACAAGTGCCCAATTTTCCAGAGGGTGATGAGCATCTGGCTTAGGCAAGCCAGGCTTTGGAGGGAAGGGAGCAGGCTGGACAGGGCAGAACAGCTAGGAGTCTGGAAACTCTGGGTGAATAGAGCACACAGGTCTCTGATAGGACCCTGGAGCCTTAGTGTGGAGAGATCTCACCTCTCCACCAGACAAAACTGAGAAACTAAAAGAAAAGGGAAAGACCACTCCTTCCCCGACTTCCCACCCACCCACAGTATCTGGGCAGACAAAGCAGTGGGGAAACCCAGCAGATGAGGTCAGTCCAAGAAGTTTGAGGGCAGGCAGGGGGTTGTAGAGCCATCCTCCCCCTGGGGGCTGCATTTGTTCTGCATCTCCACATACAGGGAAGAACCCATGGATGGATGGCCAGCTCTTCCCTCTGGTGGGCAGGAGCGCAGGCTCCCCAGGGCCTGGTGACAGGTGGGTAGGGCCTTCTCACTGAATCTGCAGGCACAGGCAGGAGGGGAGGGAAGTGGAAGGTGCCAGCAAGAGAGAGAAGGTGGCATAGGGTAGGGGACATGGGTGGCATCCAGCTTCAGGCTTCACTGTAGCTCCCCTTCAGCGGCTGCCATAGGTTCTCAGCCAGAGGGCCCAGCCAGGCAGCTGCAAGAAGTGATGGCTACCTCCTGACGAGAGGGACAGAACCAATGGCCAGGAGGGCTGGACGGATGGTGGCAGCTCCTGCCAGAGGGGTTGGGGATGGGCTGGTCTCCAGGGATCAGGGATGAGCTAAAATTAGAGTTCTGGGGGAACACAATCATTTCATGATAGATTTGATTTAAAATAAGCAAGTGGGGACAGGGTGCAGCAGGAAGGGGGACAGAGAGGAGACCAGCACTTCTCTGGAGAGAGTAAAAGTCAAAGGCAGGCGGCAAGGCAAAGAGGCAGGTGGAGAACTGTCCTCCCTATAAGGGAAGGACTCCACTCCATCCCCTCCACCAATGTGAGATGTGGGGAAAACTGAGATCTGGGGAGGGAAGGGAGTGGCCACAGTCACTGAGAGGGACAATCTTTGACTCCTGGAAGCTGGGGAATATTTTCAACCCTAACATGGACAAAGGTCATATCGCTGGAAAAAAGAAGACCTAGGAGAAAAAACTGTTCCTGGGGCATGGAGGAGAGTGACTGGGGAAGGCCATAGACAAAGAACAGATTGAAAGGCTGTCAGAAGGGGATGGGTGCCACTCCTCCACTCTGCTCCATCTGCACACAGCCCATGTATAAAAGTTTACAGTATGATACAGAATTGCTAGAAAACATGGGTTAAGCCACCGTAGGCTGGGATCTGCTAGTCACTGTACAGAGTTATCTTGGTCAGGTCATGGAGGTGAGGCCAGGGTACAGGGTGCACAGTGGCTGGCTGGGAATTAACTTGTTAATAGGTCCTGTGCAGAAGAGCGAGCCCCTAACATTAGGCAAAGTACAAATTTCAGGGATTCATTTACACATGGGGCAAGGGCGGGAGAAACATCTGAGTGTTTGGTGGGAGCTCAGAAGTGAGTCTCCTTCTCTGTGATGGCCGAAATGGTGCCGTCGCCCTTGACTTTGGCCTCACAGTCATTAACGGTCACCGTCCGTGGGCCTGCCCCAAGCTTGCCCCGCATTTTCAGATCAGCACTGGATAGTGTCAACTTCTGTAATTTCTAGATGGTTGGAGAGGAGAAGGTTGTGTGAGCATGGCTTCTGGGGCCTCGAGTCCACCCACCTCCAATTTCCCCAACTGTGCTTAATAGCTGGTGCAGTGGAGTCATCAGAGCATTGCCTCCTTGGGGCTCAGTTTCCACTACTGGAAATGGGGATGGGGGAGGTCCCCACTCCTGGCATTACATGGAGTAAGTAAAGAGATGGAGGTGCTTAGTTCCTACAACTGCGACTTGACTCTGGAAGGTGACCAGGACTGAAGAGCCAGAAGCAGGGCCCCATCATCTAATTCCATCCCTGGGGATGGAGGGAGTTAGGCTTTGAAGTGCTGTTCCCTCAGCCACTGACTGACCTCTATCTCTGTGGAATGGGATGACAGGCCCTGTCTAGAGGGTAAGAAACTTCCGGGACTGCTGAGGTTAGGATTGCTGGATGAATGGGGACCTACCCTACCTCAGGGATGCCAGCACACTGCTGCTGCAGTGTAGGGGAAGGGACACAAGCCTATACCCTGCTCTTCCACTCATGCTTGTAGGCAGACATGCCTCTAATCTGGCTGCACATGTGCAGCCTCAGTCTCTCAGAATGTATCTTGCCCATGGGCCTCATTCAGCACCAACTGCACTGCCCTATCTTTTGGGCCAGGACTCTGAGCACAGACTCTTTCCTAAAAAGAGCTACAAGGGCTTTGAGGTGGCTTGCTACTCCAGGACAAGGTTGGGTCTCCTCTTTCAGGTGGAATCCACAGTGTCTGGGTAGGATTAGCACTCAGACTCACAGGGGCTGATTAACTGGATGCCTTCTGAGTGCCAGACCCCACACCAGACTCTTGACCTGAACCAAGGTTTAAAGCAAGAGGCTCTGGAGCCAGGCATATGATTTGTATCCTGGCTCCACTACCTACACACACAAGACATGTACTTGCTCTGCCTCAGTTTCCTCATCTGCTACTCAGCATTATTGTGAATCTTGGATCAATGGACCATCCACAGTTAAAATATATCGTTCATCTGAGCTGATCTCCTAGGTGGGTCCCTGTATCCCCACTTCCCTCTGGATCCCTCCTGTCTCAGGCAGAGAGCTCAGGGCGGGGAGAACTAGAGGCTGGGCCTGACCAGCCCAAAGAACTCAGTCTGTAACAAAAGCTCCACCTTCTGGGTGGGCAAGGTGTGAACTAGAGGAACTGGAGGGCTTCTAGAAAGTGCTTCTGAACACCAAAGGCCATCTGGAGTGCTGACAAGGGTGTCCCCAAGCTGAGGTTTTAAAGCCCAGGTCCGCTCCCCTCTGGACAGTTTGGTCTCAGATCAGAACTAACCAACTGCCCTTAACCAACACTCCCTGTAAGTGAGCAAAGGGACTGTCCCTACTCCGTCTGCCTCTGGCTGGAGCCCAGGCTACCATGAGCAGGTGGCTGGGGAAGCATCTCAGATGGCATTTGTGTCTTGGCTTGTGTATGTACACCTCGTACTTCTGACTCCCTGTGGCCTTGGCCTAGGAGACAAAAGTGACTCTCCATAGGTCCTTAGGCAGAGAAAGGCCCTGCAGTGGAGAGCTGGACCCTCGGCAAAATCCCATGGAAGAGGCCAGACTCCAGGCTGGCTTCCACTGCTCAGCTCCAAGGCTGTGCCCCCCGCACCACCACCAAGCAGGCCACTTCCCTTCCCTGTCTCCTCATCTTAGAGAACACTTAAGCACTTCCGCCCTGCAGGGATGCTGAGGGTTAGCTGATAGTGTCTTCAAGCTTCTTCAAACATACTAGGACAGTGTGCAGTGCCCAGCAAACCTTCTGCTGTCTGCTAAACCAGCAGAGAGAGTCTTGGACTATCTGACCAGGGGAAGGACAGCAGGAGGACAGAGGACTCAGCAGTGAGCCAGGCATGGTTATCAGTGATTCTATTACAGAAAATGCCCGTAAAGCACAAATCCATGGAGGCAGGAAGCAGATGAATACTGTCAGGCTGAGAAGAGTGGTAACCATGAACACGCGTGTGGGGGTCTTATGGACAGAGATGAACTCTTCAAAGTTGGTTTATGGGGACGACTGTATTAGAGGGCACATTACTAAAATGTTATTTTATTGTACATTTTATAATGACTAAACCGTTTGTGATGGTTAGTATTGACATCTTGACAGAATGTGGAATTACCTGGGAGATGGGCCTCTAGGCATGCCTGTGGGGGACCATCTTGATTGTATTAATTGAAGCGGGAAGATCTGCCCCACTCTAGGTGGTGCCATTCCCTAGGGATCCTAGACTAGCACATGGAGAAAGGGAGCTGAGCAGCAGCATCCATTGCTCTCTGCTTCCTGATTATACACGTAATGTGACCAACCAGCTGCCTCAAGCTGCTGCCACCTTGACCTCCCTGCCATGATGGACTGTATCCTTCCCTTTTGCTCTTAGGTTGCTTTTGTCAGAGTATTTTATCACAACAATGGGGAAATAAACTAAGACACTAAAAAAAATAAAACTGACCTAACTGTTGGCTGTGTGATCTTAGGTGAGTGGCTTCATCTTTCTGAGTCTGTCTCTGTTAGAACACCTC
>NW_008357033.1:5372485-5389466 GCF_000622305.1 Nannospalax galili | reverse complement strand
TGTGTGTGTGTGTGTGTGTGTGTGTGTGTGTGTGTGTGTGTGTTTAAGCATGGGGTACTGGGATTGAACCTAGGGCTTTGTACATACTAGACAAGAGTTCTAATACTGAGCTACATTTCTGAGGTCTCCTGTCAAATGCAGAAAATGATACTTGTTCTGGTTTGTTCTAACAACAACAGAAGACACTGGTGGTTAGAGTCTCAGGCATGGTGATGTCAGGACAGGTACCCCCATCTCCCAGGTGCCCCCAGTCCTCGGTCCCAAAGTGTCAGAATAAAGGCAGCTAACATTCAGCTACACCTTGGTTCAGGTCCTGAACTAGGTGCTTTCTCTGTAGGAACTCCCAGAGTTCTTATGACCTCTATGAATTAGGCTGCTGTGAGCCTAATTCATAACTGAGGAAGAAACCAGTGACTGGCTCAATCCTGAGGTCTCACAGAGGTGCACACAGTGAGTATGGACACCTTCCACAAAGGAACCCACCATGTTTCCTCCACTGTCAGCAGCTCACCTCAGGCAGCGTGCCCTCCACCTTCCACATTGGTCACTCACCTTGGGCAGGGGCCCCGCCAACTTCCATATTAGCTACTCATCTTGGGCAGCAGGCCCCCCATCTTTCCCACTGGTCACTCACCTCAGACAGTGTGCCCTCCGTCTTCCACACCTTGATGAAGATCCAGAGTGGAATGCACAGCATGGAGGACAGAGCCATAAGCCAGCCAATGCCATAGCCCCAGGCTGGATATGTGTACACATTATTGTACTTGAGTGGCTTATACTTGACCAGAAAGAAGATGAAGATGCCCTGTGGAGAGGTAGATGGGGGTTTCTGGTGGTGCTCCTCAGCTCTGCCTGATGGCCCAAATGCCCCACCTGTCCACTGTGAGTCTGAGGCAGGACCAAGGAGAAAGCGGGTCCCACATGTCAGAACACGGGCTGTGGCCCTGGGGCCCAGACTCCCAGGAGACTTTGGGCCTTACCAGGGTTTGACACCTGACCCCTCCAACAGTAGCTCTTCCCCAGCCTCTACCTACTTAGAATGTGTCTTGGGGCTGCCTCAAAGCTGTATTTGAACCCTTTGGTTAGGGAGATGAGTTCAAATGCTTCCAACACCAAAGACAAGGACAAAGAGTGATGGGGCTGGTTTTCTTTGCTCCAAGGCTCTCTGTGGCCTGGTTTCATGGCAATGCCTGAGACCTGATGCTACCCTTGGCTCTGTTACTTTCTCAGTGACAAATAGCCTTGCTCTTGCTCACCTCACCCTAGGGAGGAGGACCAGTGTCCTGCTGGTGTGCATAGAATTGGAAGCCCTGATGAGAGAGATTGGAGTAAGGACCTGCCTCAGCAAGCACAGGTCCAGTCCTGAGATACCAGCTCCCCAGGGTGTCACCTGGCAGGGCCTGTGGGGGCGGGGAGGGGGACACATGAACTTCCTTAGAGCCAGCTTCAGTTGAGCTGGCTGTGGAGTTGGAAAACAGAGTAGTAAATGAGCAAGTGGAGGGGCTGAGGTGGCTCCCACAGGCCTTACCGCACAGATCCCAGGGGTCACGACTTTCCAGCACCACTTAATGAGTGACAGCGGCCGGTAGCCAATCATGTCCTCAATATTATCATAGAACCGGTTGCTTCCTGTTCAGAGGAAAGAGGATGAGTATACAAGTATGTCTCAGAGGAGAGGCGAGGAGGGCCTGGTATCCCCAGCCTGAGCCAGAGACAAAAACTGCTCAGCATTCAACGCCCTAACACATGACCATGTGCTACAGATAGGGTGCTGAGTATCCATATGTAAAGGCTGGGTCAGGCAGTACTATGGATTTCTAGGAGGGAGGCTCTGCAGATTCCTTAGGGCAATGGTAGATGTGGCTTGGTCAGATGTGCATTTCCATCATGAGGGGCTTTTACCAGAGGCCCAAACCAACCGTATCAGCTGATCTTGGACTTGAACCTCAAGAACTGTGAGCTCAGATAACTACCTCATAAGTAGCTCATATCAGGCATTTTGTTATAGTGATGCAAAACTGATTAACACAATGGACAAGGTACCAAGCAAGCTATGATGAGAGGGATTGTGGCCTGCTGTTAAGAACTTTCTGTTTTCTGGGCCCAGAAAACAGCAGGATTTCTGGAGAAAGGTTGGCAAGGGCCTGGGTGACTCACAGGGAACTGGGTTCTGGAGCTGTGGGCCTGGCTAGGTTGTTTGTAAACAAGAGCAGCTATTCCTAAGCCACATTCTGTCTGTCCCTGAGACAGCAGCTCTCGCTCTTGGTTAGTGTGAGGACCAGAAGGAGGCATGAATGGGGCTGGGGCCAGCCCTATAGTCTCTCTCTTAGAGACACATTTCACAAAGGGGGAAACTGAGGCTCAGGGCAGAACTGGCCTGAGGTCAGGACTTCTGGACCCTGATCATCTATCTGTTGTGTTGAAAAGCAGGAAGGTCCTGTGCCAGTAGGAAGGGACCAGAGTCTCTGGGGAGAGGAGGGACGAGGTTAGCCAGATGGATACAGCCCACCAGGTCCCAGGGGCTGAGCTGGGCCTCTGCTCACCATACACCCAGCCGATGCAGACACACTCGAAGATGGCCACGAAGAGCAGGCACATACCACTGGCGGCATAGGAATCAAAGAGCTGGAAGATATACATGCCTCCCTGTGGGTAGAAAGACAGACACACAGACAGACACATGAAGAGCAGGTCAACAGCTGGCCTGGGAAGGGCAATGCTCTTTCCTGCACCTGGGTGTTCCAAGGCCCTGACCTGCAGAGATGCTGGGGTTGTGGATGGTCTGCAGAATCTCAGCTCTGCCCCGACCCCAGCTCTCCAAGGCCCAGAAGCTCCATGTTAAATCAGAGTGGAGGGTGGGCATCTTCAGAACCTCCCTCAGGTGGACAGGTCCTACAATCTCCCAGCAGGCCTCCCTGCTGCAGGCCTTACCCTCTTCAATCTTTGCTGAGGCCTAAAAATTACCCTTGGCTCCCTCCAAGCTGCCTGTCAGGGCTGCTGTCCTCCCCTGTGCTTTGTCTCCCCTGCCCACCAGTCACCCTCAACAAGGCAGTCTTAGTTTTCACTTGGTAAAGTTTTTTCAAAGCTCAGATCAAATGTCAACTCCTCTGAAAAGTCCTTTCCCACAGCCTCCCTCTTTCTTTGAGCCTCCAGAATATACTGCATGATATTATAACTAAAGTCCAAAAGTGTTCCATTAGTGGCCCTGTGAGCCCTGAGCTCAACCAGGAAACCCCACACTCTAATCATCTTTGTGTCTCCAGCTTGCAGCATAGGGCCCAGCACAAAGTAGGTCCCTGAAAGACATAGGCAGAATCACCCAGATTATGGACTCTGTGGGACAGGACAGTGGCTAGCATGGTTCAGGGGCTGACACACAGAAGGTACAAAGTTAATCTTTGGGATGACTTACTGATAAGTACTGACTATGGGTCCACTCTATAAGACAAGTTCAGTTCCTGTGATGGTTGGACTTAATTGTCAACTTGACTGGAATTAGAATCAACCTGGGAGATATGCCCCTGGGCATGTCTGTGAAGTGTTTTCCTGAAGGAATTAACTGAGGGGAGGAGGGCTGCCTTGAGCGGGCAGTTTCTACCAACAAGTGTCCCAGATGTAAAGAAGTCTGAGGAAAAAGCATGCCTGCCTTGATCATTACTAAGCAAGTGCTTCTGTGACCACCACCACCTTTCACTGACTCCAGCCTCCTTAGCCTTCCACAGTGATCTTCCAGGCCTCCACTCCCTGTTTGCAACTGCTAAGGCATCCAGCTTCATGGACTGAGCACCTACCAGGTTCTCAGCCTCTCCAGTGAGCAGGTGGCCATTGTTGGGACTTCCCAGCTCCTATCCTGTAGGTCATTCTAGTGAACTCCTCTTATGCGCTATACAATTCTATGGCTCTGTTTCTCTAGAGAACCTTAACAGAGCTTTTGTCATCATTCCCCAAAGAATACAGTGTAACTATTTACATAGTCTTTATATGGTGTTAGGTGTTATGAATAATCTAGGGATGATTGAAAAACATAGGTGGATGTGTGCTGGTTCTGGATATGAAGGGATGACTGTAAATCTGATGGTGACACTCAGGTACAAGCCCAGCCCAACAAGGAGGTCCAGGAATGGGGGGCACTTGGGAGGGTGAGGGAGGAAGAGGCCAGCTGCAGTTTGTGGGAAGAGCTAGCATCTGTAAGGAAAATATTCCTGACAGAGTGAAGATCCCAGCAGGGTACAGATGCAGGAAAATCAAAGTGAAAGCACCAGGAAGGATCAGGTGTGTGTGTTGTGGAGAGGGGGTTCTGAATGATGGAACTGTGGGACAGATGGCTGGAATGCTGCTGCAGGGTCTCCTGTGTCTACCAGGGGACCAAGAGCCCTCCTCAACACCCTGTCCCCTGAGCTGTCTTCTATCATGCAAAGATCATAGCTTGAGACATGTTCCCCCATTTGTCTCCTCCAAATAGTGGGGTGATATCACAATACTGATAGGGCCCCAGGGTAACACCAGTGAGAGGAGTGGACTGGGTGTCATGAGTGGACAGGGCATGTTGGGAACTGTGGCTAACTACAGAGTCCACTCCCCATTGGAGCACATGGCTCTGACCAAGGTTACTGGGGGTATAGCTGTGAGGCCTGATTTGCAGATTTTTGGGGGCATCAGAAATCAAGATTTTCACAGGGAATTTTCCTCTCTTTTTAGAAATTATTGATGGTGTCTACATGCTTTAAAGAACACAGAGAAGGTATAAAGACAAATGATCCCAGGGCCCAGTCAGATCTGAGGATTGTGAGGGCACGAGTGAACATTAGAATCTGTGAGCTTCAGGCATGGCTCTGAGACACCTCTATTTGGCAGTGGGTTTGGTTTTCTGAGTTCAAACTCAAAACACCTTTCCTAACTGGACTCCAATGTGGGACATCACACTCACTACTACCCAGGGAAGCCTGGGTGTGTGGACCACACACTAATGCTTCACTCATCAGCAGCCTGCATATGCCATAGGAGTCTCCTAACTGCATCCCCTAGTGGCCTGGTAATCTGGCTCCATTGTGCAAGTGTGCTCTATGACCCAGCTTCTTCAATCATGGGGATCAATGTGGTTGGGGCTCACAAAAATTTGGCAGCAGTAAAAGTGTGCTGAATGTACAATGACCAAAATTAGCTGAAAATCAAATATGTAATGAATCTAAGGCATCTCTGGCAGTGCTCGCCTATGCTACACTGCACAACTTCACCACAACCTTAAACACACAACATGTACCCTTTGTGCTGTGCATACTATTATGCTGCTTGGCACCAATGAACGCTGTCTGAAATGTCCTAACTGTGGTTTGAGACTACTATATGTTGTTGTATGTTTTTGCTATACATACAGTTTTCTGCTTTTACAGAAACATAATGATTTGATTATGGAAAAGTAGACAGTATTTTCCTATAGTTATTCGTCAGCATGTATGAATTAGTGTGTTTTTGCATTTGTATTGCTAGAATGCTTGATTTTCTTTCTTTTTACATTTATTTTGTGTGTGTATGTGTGTGTGTGTGTGTGTGTGTGTGCACTCCCATCTCTCAGTGCATATATGGAAGTCAAACTAAAAGTTGTGGGAGTCTCTCCTTCCACTATGTGGGTCCTGTGGATCAAACTCAGGTCATCCAACTTGCTGGCAAGCACCTTTATATGCTGAGCCATCTCTCCCACCAAAGAATGCTTGGTTTTAAAAATTGCTGTTTGAGTTGCTGACTTGAATTTTGTAAAAGATCATTCAATGAATTTGGCTTGGGATTGGGACAGAAGTGCAGTCATCTTTGAAATGACCCTAAACACACTTTCATTCTCTAGTACATGTTTATGCATAAAGAACAGCATTCTCAGCACTGAGACTATAAAACAAAAATATTGATCAGCTCTTAAAAACATCAAAGACATCCTGTGTGCTATAGTGTCAAATATTCAGCCAAGATTTAATTCCTTATGTAAAATAAGCACATCCATCTCATTAGCAGACAACTTAGCTTTTGTCTTGATGAAAGGTGAAATTATACTAAAGAATTGTTTTCAAACAAATTTCTTTATGATTTATTATCAATAAATGTTTGATTTTCCTACCATTTTATATACCTATATAACCAAAGTCACATAAAAATTTCTTGGGTCGAAAGGGGCCATGAGTGGCAAAGTTTAAGATCTGCTCTGGGGTTGTAAAGATGGTCCAGTTATTAAGAGCACTGGCTGCTCTTGCAGAGGACCCAGATTTGGTTCCCACATGGTGACTAACAACTAGTCCTTAACTACAGTTCCAGGGGATCCGACACCCTTTTCTGACCTCTGCAGGCATTACATGCATAGGTGCACTTATATGCATGCAGCCAAAACACTCAAGCACTTAACAATAAAAATAAATAAAATATTTTAAGAAGTCCTGCTCAGATGTTTGCATGGAAGTGCCATTGCCTGACGATGAGTTCCTTAGACATAGTCCCTCATTAAGGAATAGATAGCTGTACTAGGCTCTGCTTTAACTCTTTCAAGTGGCAAGGACACTTCTGTAGGATAGCAGACAGCTAGTAGAGGGGCTGAAGATCAAACTGCACAGCCAACAGTCTTAACTATTTATCACACTGCTGTGGTGGAAGAAAGAAACTGGAGGCCTGTATTTTCCTTAGAGCTGAGCCTTAACTGGATGTAAATGAGGGAGAAGATCCAGCAGGCAATTACCCTGACGACCCAGGCTGACATGGCCCATTGGACCCACTGAGAAGTTTTCCAGCAGTAGCTTACGGATACCTCTCAGGGAGGTAGAGGGCTGGCATGTGAAAGCCTGCTGATTAACAGTCTCAGTGGGCTGCAGCGCTGGCTTTCCATGGCCCCTGAGGGTCACCATGCACTCTTGAGCAGATCCCAGGCCTTGGGCAAAGGCTCTGTGAACTGGGGGCAAGCAGGTGTAGGCTGTGCTAAGAACCTGTGATGGTGTTGCCAATTCTTATTCTTCTTAAAACCCTTCCCATTAGCTTCTTCAAGGCATCAGGTTAACCCCCCAATTTGTATGTGACAAATGACTCCACTCTGTAATTAAGCTGTGCCTAATGAGGCCCTGCTTACTGCAGCCCGTCCTCCCTGTGTGGGGAGACAGGAGTGGAACGGGGAAGGCTGTAGGAAGAGGTGGAAATAGAATTCACCCCATTCATTTGCTCAAACACCAATGATCACTCTCATTAATGCGGCCCTGATTAGGTCCAGCCATAACCCCAGTCACTCGCACTGAGCACCCACCCCAGGCTGCCTCCATGGACCCGGGGCTGAACAGGGCTGGTTCCAGATCTCCTGAACGTCTAGGCCTGGGTAAAGATAGATGACAGGTGGACCATGGATCTTTTTAACAGCCAGGGGGAGAGCAAAGGAGGGTGACCTGGGAACAGAGTGGCTAAGAGTGGGGAGGTGACAGAAGGTAAGCAGAGGCGAAGTGAAGTGGAGGAGGAGCAACAGGGAGATGGCTGGCCGTGGCTTCACCCAGCTACCGTGACTGAGTCCGGCCCCTCCTTCCTCTCCCCATTTCTTACAAAACCTCTTCCTGTCTCTTGGCAAGTTTTTTTTTTCCTTTTCTCAAGTTAATTATCTCTTTGCGTATGAGGAGAAAGACACCTAGTGCTACCTGACACAGGATGGAGATAGCGTGGCTGCAGCATGTGGTTTAGGGGACCACCTCAATTCAGGGTTGTGGCGAAGCCCACCACAACAGCATCCTGGGTGCCTGTCCTTAGAGATGCCACAGAAAAGCCAGTGCTGAACCTGAGGGCATCACAAGGAACCAGCTCTGGGGCTGAGAGTTGACACCGTTCTCTTCTGCAAGGTCCTTCTGGGGATGTCCGAGGAATCACTGGGGTAGCCTGACATGTCCCCATATGTGCTTTTCTGTTGTTATCAGCAGCCACTTTAGCACTGACACAGGCACAGACCTTGCTTTCAGAGACTGCTGAGAGTCTGTGTTCATTCTCACTGAAGCCCAATAGGAAGAGTAGGTGTCCAAGTCATGGAGAAAGTTCCAAATCGGTCCAGGGTCACAGGGCCTGAGGTCTCAGAGCTGGGGTTGGATACAGTACTGATGACGTCACTCACCTCTGTCAACATTACAAGGCCTAGGAAGTAAGAGATGATGGACAGGGCCAGGATGAGCAGCTCGCGCCTGTAGCCTCTCCGGAAGACTTTGGGGTACATGTCCACCACGGCAGTCACAAGGCTCTCTACACACACGAACTAGTGGGAGAGACACAAGGTGTGAAGCAGGAAAAGGCTGGTTCTGATGCCCTGGGTGAGTGTGTATACAGTAGGCTAGGCATCCTTCCCACTGGCCTGCCCTCCATCCTCGCATTCCTTCTTGCCAATGATGGGCAAGACCAGAACCAACTAACTCCAGTATGGCCATTTAATGGACCAGGAAAAAGATGTTTGGAGAGGTGAATCGAGGGCTCAGGGTCACTCAGCACAGTCTAGAGAGTCTATGTCTCTTCCCTCACACTGCTGTTACCTCCTATCCTAGTATTTGTGATTTAGAGGAGACCCAGGCTTTGTCCTTGAGATAAAGCAGGAGTCCTGGCTGTCCTGGGAGCTCAGTGCTTTGCTGGTGGCAGGCTCTGGTCAGTGTCTGATTTGTAGGACTGTGACAATCCCCTGCCCTCTGCTGGATGGAGGGCCACCCCAGCCGTCACCCAGGTGCTGGGGAGCAGAGCTGGCTGTGTGCCAGCCTGCTTAACAGGGGTCCCCCACCTTGGCACTGCACAGGAAGATGCTTTTGCTAGTCATGATGTGGGGAGGCCCTGCTCCCCTAATAGTCTATGTTTCACATCTATCTTCCCAGAAAAAGTGTTTTAATTTTTGTTGTACAAAGAGGATGCGGTACAGAGAGGGGCAGTGATTCTGCTAAAGTCACACAGCTGAGGAGATATTCAGAACTGAGTTTCAACCCTGGCCCTGCTGCGCTGCATCCACTGCAAGGGCTAGTGTACTTAGCCTTCCTCCAGGGTAGCCTGAGAGAGATGGGATTCAAGGAAGGCTGCTTACTTAGGATGCAAATGGGAAATGGAAGTGTGGGAGTGTACAGGCAGGAGGCAAGCAAACCTAGGTGCCTGTCCCAGTGAGTCACTCAGCACCTCTAAGACTTGCTGGCTTCTGCCTTAAAACCAAGACAATGAACGGGGGTCTTCAGCTCACACAATTATCAGAGGATTGGCTGAGAACATGACCTGGGCACATACAGGAGCAGCACATAACCAGTGAGCACAGTTCAGTGGGTGACAGGCTGAGCCCAGGCTGCAGCCCCGCCTTCCTTGCCAGGCAGGACCTCTGCCTGTCATGTGCCAGTTGCCAAGCCCTGGTTCCCAAAAGGCTCTGCCAACAATGGAAGGGCAGGTTATCAGCAGAAACACTCGGAGCTTCATAGAGCAGCTTTGAGGTTTCTGGGGAAGGGCTCTGGCTCCAGAGAGAAATCTAATGTGGCTGGATTGATAGACATATAAGCAAGGGCTCGGGTGCTTAGACTCCTGCAAGGTCATGGATGGGAGCAGGACTGTAAGGCCAGCTTGGCCACTGTCCTTTCCCCTAATTCAGGCAGCTAAGGGCCCCTTCCCTTGTCAAAAGTAGGGTTGCCTGTCTGCAGCCCCTCCCCTTCTGCACAGTGTAGACTTGCCAGGACATGCTGCGGTGGTTAGCCACTAACCTGGCTAGAAGCAGTTCTCTGGGCTCTGGGGAACCAGCTGTGTCCAGCAGCATGCAGAGGCTGCACTCTAGGCCTGAGGGGCAGAGAGAGCCCACAGGCATCAGGCTTAGAGGAAATGGGGAGAAGGGGAGTAGGCATGGAGGGCAGTAGAGTGGGAAAGGAGGGTGGTGTATAGGGAGCAGGGGACAGGACATGTAGATCAATTACAGCTCATTATAATGCTCTGGGAACAGCAGGGTGCAGAAGGGAGGGAGGGATGGATGGACAGATGCCCACAGGGACTAATAGGCATAGAGTCAGTGAGTGAAGTTGTGGAGGCACCTAGAGGATGGCTGGGGTAGGCCACAGTGACCTTATCACAGATGCAGAGGAGGAGAGGGACTGTCTTGGGTCCTTGGTCCTTGATGATTGGTAGAGACAGGGACATGGGAACCTTTGTTTGCCACTAGCCACAGCTTGCTCCTCTTTAGGACTTGCTTTTTCATGGACTGCCTCTGGGTAGGAATAACTTAGCAGAATGAAAGAATTTAGGACATTAAAAAAAAAACTTGAATTAGGGTCTAGGGAGCTGACTCAGCAGGTAAAGGTGCTTGCCGCCAAGCCTGATGACCTGAGTTCAATTCCTGAGACTCATATGGTGGGAGAAGAGACTCAATCACCCCCTGAAAATTGCTCTTTGACCTCCACATGTGCACCATGGCAGGTATCAGTCTCTCTCTCTCTCTCTCTCTCTCTCTCTCTATATATATATATATATATGCATTTTTTTAAAAGCTAAAATAATAAATAAAAACAAAAACACCCCCACAAACAAACAAAGACCCACAACCTTTGAATTAAGAATTCTGGGTGAAGAACACAAGGGGAGGTTGTGGAGGGACTCAGACAGACACGTCTGTGACTGGGAAGCTACTGAGGAACTGACAGGGCTACTGGGCGGCCTGATGCCCAGAGCCAGGAGGTGGTGCTGGGGCCCAGGAGTTGCTCCTAAGAACAGCATCCATCCTGTCCCATCCCTTCCCTCCCCTGCCTTACCCCTTACCAGACACAGATGTCCCCTCCCCTCCCAGCTCCTCATCTAGCTGTCCCTTTCTCTCCCCTCCCTTCTCCTTCCCTCACTATCTCCTCCCTTTCCTCCCCTCCCAGCCCCTCACCTGGCTGTCCAGGCCCAGGAAGATAAGCATCATGAAGAACAAGGTGGCCCACAGTGGAGAGAGGGGCATCATGGTGACAGCCTTGGGGTAGGCAATGAAAGCCAATCCGGGTCCTGGAGGGGAGAAAAATAGACACAGAGCTCACTCTGTCGGTGTTTTTATCCAGCAGGTATCACTCGTGCTGGCGCTGGTCTTCACTCAGATCTCCTGCTCACATGGTTGCATGCTAACATGGGCCATCAGAAGAGTGTGTGAGGGCCTACTAGAAGGGTCAGGGTTAAGCAGAGGGTTCTGACCTACAGGTCTTCCTCTAGACCCACCAGCTACCTGCTGTCATGAAGAAGGAGGGGCTTGTTAAAACGCAGATCTTGGCCAGGATGGGCAGCAGCTGAGGCTAAGCAAGAGCAGTACAGTCTACCCCCAAATGGCTCTTAGAACAGCGGGATGTGAGGAAAGGAGCACATAGTGGAAAGATTTTCACATGATGTGCTTTTACTTTAAGAAGAGCTTTATTACAGTACGACTTGTATACAATAAAAACCCAGAGTACAGTCCAGTGGATTCTGAAAACGTCCACATTTAGTCAACTACCACCTCCATAAAGACACAGACTATTCCTGTCACCTCTAGTCACCTCTCCACCTCTACATCCATCTGCACTCTAGGCAAACATGGATGGGATTTTAAAAACTATTTTAAACAATTTTATTACTTTTAATTATGTGTGTGCATTGTGTGAGAACAGGAACTGTGCATGTGCCTTCAGAGGTAAGAAGCATTGGATTCACTGGAGATGAAATTACAGGTGGTTGCGAGTTACCCAACATGGGTGCTTGGAACTGAACTCAGGTCCTCTATAAGAACAGTACAGGATCTTAACTGCTGAACCATTGCTCTAGTCCAATTTTTTCTAAATCTTAGATTAAGGCTGCTTGTGCTGCTTAGGGTGGAACTGCTGGGGCATTTGGCAGTCATACACTTCACCTAAGGAATGCTGACTTCAAAAGTAGTCCTGCCATTCTGTCATCTTACCAGCAACATTTGGGGTTCCATATTCTTTTCAACACTCAATACTGAGTCTTTAGGTTTAGTCCTTACAGTGAGTGTGAAGTATTCAGTGACTCTGGTTTTAATCTCACCTCTGAGTGTCTTCCTGGGCTCATGTTCACAGGAATACAAGCCTGTTAACCTCACTCTCCTCTTACAGGTCTATGTCCTTTTTATTTGGTTTGGGAGAGGTCTTTATGTAGTACTCTTTCTGAGTATTTGTTGCTAATATGTAAAAAAAGACAAGGGGTGTGTGTTTATGGATCTTTTATTCTTGGTCTTAGTAAATCCAGGAATTACTCTGTTGTTATTATTAGTGTTATTATTTGGTAAGTTTCTTTGGGGTTTTCCACATGTTCAGTCATGTTGTTTATAAATACAAAGTTTTTATTCTCTCTTTCCAATCCTAACACTTACTGTATTTCTGTTTTGTTTCTGAAACCAGGTCTCCCTGTGGCCCCAGCTGGCTTGTAACTCTCTATGAAGACCTGGTTGACCTTGCTCTCACAGAGGTCTGCCTGCTTCCGCCTCCACCATGCCCAGCTAGTCCTAACATTTTTTATCCCCTTCCTTGCCTTACTGCAATATGGAATAGAGCCCACAGAGCTCCTGGCTTTCATTCAGAGGAAAGCATCCAGTATTAATGCCTGGGCTCGAGCCGAGTAGCGTGAATGAAACCACAGATCTTATTTGTGTTCCACCACTTTCCTTTTCCTTTCTGTTCCATTATCCCAGGATTCTACAGTGTACTTGCTGGTCTGACTCTGCAGCAGTTCCTTAATCTTTATTTCTTGATCTTCACTTTTGGATGCGCACTGGTCACTAGCCTGCATAAGGTCTCAACATGGGTCTGATGTGTTCCCATGATTAACCTGAAGTTATGTAGTTTCAGGAAAAAAAATCATGGAAGGGTTGTGTGTCTTGGAGACACACTGGGGATCCCTGTTACTCATCAGAGACTGCTGCTGCTGGCCCCTAGTTCTTGGCAAGACTGGTGTCTGCAGGGCATCTCCATGGTGAAGCTTTCTTCTCTTGGGGGTGGGGGGCGGTGTCGAGATGATAAAGGATCCTGCTCTAGTCATGAGTCCCCTTTGGTCTGCCTCCATCAAAGCTCTGCACTTGTAGCCATGATCACAGTGGTATTTGCCCGAGGATGACGTAGTGCCCCCTTCTTCCATTCTCGTCTGTTCACTGGGATTCTGCAAGGATGTACTGTCCCTTCACTTCGCTTAGTCACTTATTCAGTGGCACAGATGTACCACTGTGGGTTCCTGTGTGCTCAGTTGACTTTCTGGGTCACAATCCAGAAACTATCATTATTGACTCTGCTGCTCAAGGTGTTGCGGTGCCAGCCACAGGGGCTGGAGATTCCTTCAGCTAGAGTCTGTGTCCTGACGCATGCCCAATCTTCTTCAGAGCACATCATCATCTCCATCTTGTCCTGTCCCAGCCTTGGCACTGCTGCCTCGCCAGTGAGCCCTGGCTTCTTTCAATGGATAGTGGTGTTTAGAAACCCTCACTTGGGCATGGGGTGTGCTTGGAACTGTACTTTTCACTTGTTACCTCCTAAGCACAGAGCTGGGAGACAGCTGCACATCCACCCCACATATGCATGTCCACCTATTTCTATGCACACATAAAAACCACCAATCTAAGTACACTGGCCCTCTGCTTCTAATACACCTAATGTCTGCTCCTCAGAGAATGGGATCCTTGGAATCAATAATATATTTACCTGTTTATTCAGTTCTGATATACATACACCATACAGAATTGCTAGTTCATATCCCTGCTCTGACTTCGGAAGTACACCCGTTATTTTTTCATCTTCAGCCTTTTAGCATCCACTCAGCACACTGTATCTCAGTTTCTTGCTTAGGGCTACATCTCCAACCCCCAGTGTGCCTACAGAACTGTTATTTGCAACACAATTAGGTTCACTTGTTACTAGTTTATAGTCCATTTGGGTCCACCCATTAAAAGTAATTGTTATTTATTTTGGATGGAATGGGAGACACATCACCCAGTGTCAAAGCTAGTAAGAAAGATACTCTGAAGTGTTGCCCTTCCCTTCCCGCCTACCTAGTTCCCATCCATTCCCCTTCCCTCCCTCCTCTCACTCCTTTCTGCCCTTAACAAAGTAACTTCGGTATGATTTCTAGGTTATTCTTTGTTTCTTGTGCCAGCTGGCCACACAAATCTGTACATCTGTCTTTCCCACATAAAGGATAGGCAACCACTGATATTTGCTTTTTCAACTTTGACACCATTTTTAAAAATATTTTATTATTTTTATTTTATGTGTATAAGTGTATTGCCCGCAGGTATGTGAGTGCACCTGTGTCATGTAGCACTTTTTTTTGAGGTAGGGTCTCACTGGATAGCCTAGACTGGCCTCAAACTCACCATCCTTCTGCCTCAACCTTCCAAGTGCTGGGATAACAGGAGTGCTCCACCATGTCCAGCTCCAGACACATAACATTTTTGTAAAAAAAAAAAAAAGTCATTTCTGTTTTTTGATTATTTAAAATTGTGCATGGTATTATATTTTTTCAATGGATTTTTCAGTATCTGTGGGATAGTATTAGTTTGTAGTAGCTCTATTAACACAGTTCATGATATTAGTGAACTTCCTCACAGCAAACCAACCTTGCATTACTCCTGGAATGATTTTCCCTGGCCATGGTATATAAAATAATCTTTCATTAAGTGTGCTTAGCATGGTGAGTTTTCTGTCAGTTTATTTCTATCCTTGTCTTCCAGCATCTTCTATAGGATCATGCCAGGTAGCTTTCAGACTCTAATTTGCTTGTCCCAGTAGCAGTGTTGAAGGTGGGCTTTTAATAGGCAATTAAGTCTTGAAGAGGCCATTAGGTCAAAAGGGATTAACACCCTCTGAGACTGGATTAGTTCTCTTGAGAATGAAGTGGTACTCTCCAGGCAGATTGCTAGAGAGGATGAATCCTTTGTTCCACTCCCTTTCTCTGTGCACCCATACCCACTCTCATAGGCACCTGCCTTGTGATGAGTCTTCATGCTCTGGTGCAGCTTAAGAGGCCCCCTACTCCACTCACCCACTTGACCTTGAACTTCCCTGTCCCTAGATTCATCAGCTAAACAAACCCCTTTTCCTTCTACATTACCTAGTCTTGGGAATTCTGCTACAGGCAAAGAAACTAGCACAAACAGCTGGAGTGTGGACTGAATTTTCCCTACTTCATGCTGATATTTGAAGGACTAGGATTCTTTGCTGGTTTATGGGAAATTTCTATTCCTGACCTCTGCAGTAGCTGTGTGGTGGCTTCTCTTGAAGTTCATTTATATGCTATTGGCTGTTTGACAACATTCTTGGTTTCATGGTATCCTCTTCCCCCAGGACAGTGAAGTCTACACAAGACAGCAGGCTCTGCTTTGCTGCTGGGAGAAGGGTGGGCTCCCCTCCTTCCTGATGTCATGGTTCTTCATGTTTTATGATTCTACCTTGTTTCTTTTGTTGTTCGCCTTTTCCTTCACCCTGACTGTCAAGGGTCACTTCTTCCCTTTTTGCATGGTTTCTCCCATAGAAGCCATGGCCTCTTCAAAACATGCCTGCCTCTCTGTATTAGACACTTTTTTGTGAGACAAGTCCTTTATTTATTTTTGCATTAAGACCCTTTTGTGGCCATTTCACCAAAAACCCGACATAAACAACTTAAGGAGAGGAGTTGCTTACTTTTCTCCTGGTTTCAGAGGTCTCAAGCTCATGTTCGCTTGTCCTCATGTTTCTGGGCCTGCTGTGAGGCAGAACTTCAAGGCAGTGGAAGCGTGTGGTAGAGGAGCTTCTTCATAGTGAACAGAAAGCAGAGAAATCTGGCGCAGGAAGAGATCAGGGCATGGGGGGGCTACATCCCAGTGATGTACTTCCTTCTATCAGTGGCCCCGCCTTCCATCCTTTACCACCTCAAAAATGCCGCTGTATTATGAGTCCATGTAGAGACTGGTCCACTAATTAGGTTAGAGCACTCAGTAGCTGATGTTCTCTGGAACCCCATCACTAACACCCAGAGGTGTGCGTCTCTAACCTCAGAGAAATTTCTTGATCCAGCCAGGCTGGTAATGAAGATTAACACTGCACACTTTATGCGGCTCCCTCCACCTTTAAATCCTGCTCATTTTGAACCCTTTATTGGAAGCCCATACTGCAGGACCACCCAGGAGCTGTCTAGAGCTGTCCCTGTTCTTTCTGAGGCGGAAGCTTCCTCTGGTGATGACTCCATGTTGCTCTTAGAGCCCTTGCCAGATGCTCTTCTGTTTTCCTCTGAGTCTTTGCTCACCACAAATCCTTGCAGCTGTGTAGTCATGGCAGGGAATGGAAAAACTGCCTGAATTTGGTGACTTTTCTTCATAATAGTAACTTGCTACTTCAACATTGTCTAAATTCAAGTGATGAAGAGGAGACAGTTTTATATAGAACATACTTTTACTTCCTTGTTTTTTTCCTTACTGTTTGTTTTAGTTACTTTTCTGTTGC
Source organism: Nannospalax galili (assembly GCF_000622305.1). NCBI lineage: Eukaryota > Metazoa > Chordata > Mammalia > Rodentia > Spalacidae > Nannospalax > Nannospalax galili. The sequence continues at coordinate 5,373,045 of NW_008357033.1, read as the reverse complement.
TGTGATAAAACACCATGACTAAAGCAATTTATAGAAGAATTTATTGGGCTTACTGTTCCAGTTAAAGCTGTAATGAAATGCTTCTTCCAATCATGTAGTTATTAAAAATTAAAGAAAGAGTCCATCATGGTAGGGAGGTATGATGCCAAAGGCAACTGGAACAGAAAGCTCACCTTCAAGCAGGCACAGAAAGCAGAGGAAATCTGGCAGTGGGATGTGGCTGTGAATTCCTCCAGTAACATGCTTCCTTCAGTAAGGCCACACCTTCTAAACATGCCATGCCCTCCCTAAACAGTGCCACCAACTGACCAAATGTTCAAATACTTGAGTCTTTGGGGGCCACATCATTCAAACTACCACAATGGCAGAAAATTTGGTGAGATAAGATAATGTCCTGCCAGGTAAATGGATGGAACCAGAAACTTAAGTTATACTAAGTGAAGTAACAGAGACTCAGAAAAACAAAAATCAATGTATGTTCTCCCTCATATGTGGAGCCTAGAACCAAACCCCGATAAGTGAATATGTATCCAGACATAACTACAGAAACCAGGATAAAG
>NW_008357033.1:5370952-5372353 GCF_000622305.1 Nannospalax galili | reverse complement strand
AGAAAGGAGACAATAGACAGGTATTATCAAGGGAAAAATAGGAGTGTTTTAACTAGGGAAAGCATGACAGAAGTGTTAGACAGTGGAAGAGAGGGGAGAGATAAATAACGCCTAGCTAGTTTTGAAAACCAGAGGGAACCACATTAGTCCAACAACCTACAGACAAATAATTCATACCAGATCAAGAAATATATGTACAGGTAAGGTTTATATGAGACAATCTTTGCCCAAGATTTATCTACATGGCACATCATGATTAAAAGTACCAGACTGGTAGAACTAACCTTCTTGGATGTTTAACAGACATACTTTGAGGCCTATACTAATTTAGTCAGAGGGACATAAAGGACACTTTTTGCTCCTTGCCCCCCTAAATCGACTAGTTCCAGGGGACTATGAACATCTCTCAAAAGGTCCTGTGATGGTGGTGGGTCACCTGTCCTCTTGATCAAGGAGGCCGAGGAGACCCCACCAGATGGACTTGAACCAGTGTCCAGTCTACAAAGAGGAGGGTCAACACAGAGGAATCATTTCCTCCATGCTTCCATGTGAAGCCAACCATGGTTGAGTAGAACCTTTGACTTATCTTCACATAGGTGTAACTGGTAAAAGAAAGGAGCCAGGGGCTCCTCCCAAGCCCATGTGACCCCTGAGGAACAGATTCTCAAATGACCTTAAGAGTAAAAATAAATTGGTTTGTCTGGTGCAACTCTATGGCCTTAAACACCCAAAAGGAAAGTATAACCAAAGATTAAAGGGGCCAATATAATTTCTTAAGAGTCCATATGCATAGCTAAAGGCTACATAACAAGCAACAATGCCAGACAAGTGATACCTTCTTTTGAGTTGCTGGCCAGGGTGGCCAAAGGGATTCCCAGATAGTAACCCAGCATAGAACTGGGAAAATGAACAGCAGACCCCAATCTTATCCAAAGGAATATTGACAACTGATTACCACTAGATGAGGAACAGCTGACCCTCCTAAAACAAAGCCCTCTAGATAGGCTCACTAGACTCACCAGAAGGGCAAGTAGTGGGGAAGGGCTGTGGGTGCCGACAACAGAGCAGATGGTAGCAGGGATATCAGAGTATAAGGGCTCTAGTGGGGGGAGGGAGGCTATGGGAGGGTGCTATCTGTGAAGGGGGTGTATAGTCAAATGAGATGGTTTGGGATATTCTGTGTGATATACATACACACACACACAATCAACAAATTTTTTAAAAGGTATTTTATTTGAGGAGGAAGCATGGAAATTTACATCATGCTAATTGGTAGAGGTGAACAATACCATTGAAATCTGTCTGATGACTTTAAAGACATACCCAGGTGCCAAGGATCCAAGTGCAACCGATTATGACTAGTAATAATCAGATACATACAGATTGGAGATGCAAACTCCA
>NW_008357033.1:5337048-5370920 GCF_000622305.1 Nannospalax galili | reverse complement strand
GCAGACCCCAGTCTTATCCAAAGGAATATTGACAGCTGAATACTGCTAGATGAGGAACAGCTGACCCTCCTAAAACGAAGACCTCGAGATAGGCTGACGAGATTCACCAGAAGGACAAGTAGTGGGGAAAGGCTGGGGGTGCTGACAACACAGTAGACAGTAGCAGGGATATCAGAGTATAAGGACTCTAGTTGAGTGGGGGGGGAAGGCTATGGGAGGGTGCTACCTGGAAAGTGAAAAATTTAAAAAAATGATTAAAAAATAATTCTTCAAAGCATAAAAATTTGTTGATGTGAAAAACATTATCATTGAAATCTATCTGATGACTTTATATCCATGCTCAGATGCCAAAGAGCTCAGAAATTAACCGACTGTGACTAGTAATAATCTGATATATAGAGATTAGAAATGCATGCACAAACATCTTAATGTCAATTTCATTAAAAATAAAGTTTTCTGCATGAAAGTCTGTATTTTAATAATGAAATGGAGATCTTTTTTTAAAGGTTAAAACCTCATTTAATGTTATGTCTTATAGGGTTTATACTGAGTACAATATTGTATAACTGTAAACCTAATTCAACTGTAATTCAACTGTAAACCTAAAAATGTACAGCCAATTTTGTAAGAGATGCATCCTAGCTCAGAAAATTGTTATTGAATATGTCAATGCTGATGTAATGAAATGCTCCTTCTAAGTATGTGGTTATAAATAATTTAAAAAAACAAAAAGAACCCCAAAACAAAATACAAAAACTTAAAAAAAAAGATAATATCCTGCCATTGTCCTTAATACTCAGTCTTTCCTTCCTCAAAATGTGTGTGTGGGGGAAGGGGGTTGTTGTGTGTAGGTACATGTGGGGGCCCAAGGTTCATACTGGGTGTCTTTCTTTTTAGGACAGGGTCTTTCACTGATCCTGAAGCCCACTGAGTCAGTTAGGTTGACTGGCAAATGAGTTTTAGAGATCTGTGTATCTTTACCTTCTCCCACCCATGCCTGGATTTTTATATGGGTTCTGGAGATTCAAACTCAGGTCTTCATGCTTGTATAGCAAGCATTTTACCTACTGAGTCACCTCCCTAGCCTGAAAAGTTTTAAATAATGAAATCATTTCTCTAAAAAAGCTATTCAGTTTTTCTTTTCTTCTTGAGTCAGTTTTAGCACAGTGCCTTTTGTCCACATAACCTATATGATCCACTATATTAACTTATATTACTCATTGTCATTTTAATGTATGTGGGATCTGTAGCCCTCTCTTTCCATTCTTTAAAAAAATAATGAAAACTTGGGGGCTAGAGAGATGGTTCAGTGGTTAAGAACATTGCTGTTCTTGCAGAAGACCCAGGTTCAAATCCCAGCACCCACATGGCAGCCAACAACTGTCCATAACTCCAGTCCCAGGTAATCTGACAGCCTTGTCTGACCTCCACGGGCATTGCATGACATGGGTGCACTTACCTACATGCAGGAAATACACACATACACATAAAATAAAAATAATAAAAAATTTTAAAACATTAAAAAATTATTATTGTGTGTGAGTGTATGCATGATGTGCGAGAATGCATGTGTGAGGGTCAGAGGACAAGTTTGCAGAGTCAGTGTGCTCTTTCTGCCTTTATGTGGGTTTCAGGGATCAGACTCAGGTCATCAGGCTTGTGTGGCAAGTGCCTTTACCCACTGAGCAATCTCTTCTTTCATTGTTAATATTATCTGTGGTGTTAGAATGAGAACTGTCCCTCATAGGCTCATGTATATGAAATGAACACTTGGTCCCCAGTTGGTGACATTGAGATTATGAAACATTTAGGAGTTGCAGCCTTGCTAGAGGAAGCACATCATGAGGGGTGGGCTTTGAGAGTTTATTGCCTTGCCCCACTTCCTGCTAGTTCTCCCTGCTTCCTATGTGTGGTTGAGATGTACTCTCTCAATTTCCTACTCCTGCCACCACACCATATCTTCCCACCATGATAGACTCTCCCTCAGAAGCTGTAAGCCAAATAAACTCTTCCTTAAGTTGTTGATGGTCATGGCATTTTATCACAGCAATAGAAAACTAACTAACTAATACAATAGCAATTTGTATTTTCTTTGGTCAGTCTCACTAAAGGATCATGATTTTTCTGTATCTTTTCTAACAGTTTTGGCCTTTAAATATTCTCTTTTGGCCACATATATTATCTTTATGATTTTTCTGCTATTTATCTTGCACTTAATTTGTACTTCCTTTTCAGCTTAAGATAGAAACCTAGGGCTTTTTTTTTTTCAATTTAAGTCCTTTCTTTTTTATCATACAGGTATTTAAAGCTATACATTTTGTTACAAGTACTTTTAACTATATCTCAAAATATTGATATGTTTCATTACCATTCAGTTTGAGATATTTTCTTCTTTGAACCATAGGCTTTGAACCATATACAGAAGTATACTGTTTAACTTAAACATATTTAAGGACTTTCTAGATACCTTCTTTGTTATGGATTTATAATGTAATTCAGCAGTAGCAAGAGAACGTATGCTACATAATTTCAATCTTTTAAAATACATTAATGTATTAGTCACTTTTCTGTTGCTGTGATAGAAACACTGACCCAAGCAATGTATAGAAGAAAGAGTTTATTTGTGCTTATGTTTCCAGGGGAATTACAGTCTGTCATAGCAGGGGGGCATGGTGGCTGGAGGTAGCTGGAGCAGGAGCAGCAGAAGCTAAGCTCTCACATCATCATGTAGGCACAGGAAGCAAGAGAGCAACTGGAGCTCCGGCAAGGCTTAAGAACCCTTTAAGCCCACCCCCAGTGACGTGTTTCCTCCAGGAGAGCTACACCTTCTAAAAACTCCCAAAACAGCATCACCATCTGGGGACAAAATGTCCAAACACTTGGAACCTATGGGGGGCATTTTCATTCAAACCATCACAATTAAAAATTATTTTGTACCTCAGTATATGGTCTGTTAGTGTTCTCTGTTCACCTGAAAAGAATTTACTCTGAAGTTGTTGGATGCAAAGTTGTATAAATGCCAATTAAGTCAGTGTGGCTAACAGCATTAAGATCTGTCTATTCTGTAGTGGCTCTATTATTCACATAGGAATGTTAACATCTCCCACTGTGAGCATGAATTTATCTATTTTCTCCTTTAATCGTGTTATTTTAATTTTATATGTTTCAGTTCTGTTATTTGGTGCACACATATTCAGTGCTGTTAGAGTCTCCTAATGAATAACCCCCTTTATCCTTTATTAAATGTCTCCCTTTATCTCTAGCAATACTCTTTAACTTGAAATTTCCTTTGTCTATAGCCAAACCAATTTTCTATTACTAATTATTTATATATTTTATCTTTTTTCTTATTTTTACATTATATTTTGCCTATCTGTACTTTTAAAGTATGTCTCTTTTAGACATCCTGTAGTTGTAGTCTTTTTTAAAAAATATTTTATTCATCATTTTTATTTTATGTGTATCCATGTATTGCCTGCATGTAGGTAACTACACCCATGTCGTGCAATGCCCGTGGAGGTCAGACGAGGCTGTCGGATTCCCTGGGACTGGAGTTACGGTCAGTTGTTAGCTGCCATGTGGGTAATGGGATTTGAACCTGGGTCTTTTGCAAGAACAACCAGTGTTCTTAACCACTGAGCCATAGCTCCAGCCCTGGAGTCTGTTTTTTAATAAAAAATTCTAATTTGACAATTTCAATCTTTTAATTGACATATTTGGTTCATTTACATTTATTGTAATCATTGTTATGGTTAGGTTTAAGTATAATGTTATCATTTGACTTATTTTTGGCCTTCTTTTTTTGTCTCCTTTGCTTCATTTTATTCTATTGTGCTTTTCTTCCCTTCTTTTGGGCTAATCATTGTTTTTTAGCATTTGGTTTTATCTATTGCATTTTAGCTCTGTTTTATCATTTTATAAGCATTTGGGCTTCCAGCAATATATGAGTACCTATCACAGTGAATTTACAGTTTATAATGTATCACTTTGTGCTTTCATTATTCAGCTGACAATTTCCACTTCTGCCTTGAAACAGATGTCAGGACCTCACTATATTAATATGTACAAAATTTGAAAGGACCAAATACTTCAATTAGAAGACAGAGATGATCAGACTACATTACAAATCAAAACCCAACTACAAACTGTGCAAAATCCAGGATTACCCAGATTGTAACAAACTCAGAGAGATAGTCTGGGAACATTTGAAAAAGGTCAGAAAATCTTGGGCAATGGACTCAGAATAGGATAAAAATAACCCTTGCCTGAAGTTCACAGTGTTCCAGGACATCCCATGGAATGCTTTGATGGCTATTTAAATAAAGAATGTCCTAAAACCCATTCCTCACAAAGTGAGTACAGGTCCTTCTGAATAAAGCCAGGGTGACTACTTAGCTGAAATTTGAATTTTCCCCAGGCAGCAAGTCTTCCTGGAGAAGATCTCAGTCTGATACACTCCACCAATCAGGGCACAGACCAGGATTTCCTATCTGGTATCAGAAGTGTTGCAGGCATGTGGGGCTCAGAGAGGCCAGATCCAGGCTGTGCTATGTATGGGCTATATGATGAGCCAGAGTCCTCATGTATAGAGCCCAGGGGACCCTATGGGAATGGTGCCCAGTGGAGGTATGCAGGGTGAAGTAAGCACAGCCATGACTAAAGCTCTCACAAAGCTGACCCTGCAAAGATGCCATGAGGTGGTGTGAAAATGGTCAACTTAGGGCCTGGCAAGCAGGGTTGAGGAAGTCAGGGAAGGTTCAAATCCACTTAATGGATACCATTAGAACTCACAATAGGCCTAGTCTCTGAAGTAGAAGACTCCTGCCGAGCTGTCAGTGGAGGAACTCTGCCTGAATCATACCAGGGTCACATGCCAGGGTCTGCCCACCACATTCTCAGTGATACACATGTGGGAAATCCAAGTGAAGCCCAGGACACTGCAGGTGTCACATGGGGCTTCTCCCTCTGTTGGCAGTTCTGTAGCTTTCTACATGAAATGTGCTTCCAACTTGCAATAAAGGGGGACAAAGATTTATTTCTAGTTGACTTTGACAACCAGTCTGTGACTCCTCTCCAAGACCCAGGGATCAAACAGAAATAAGGATAAAAATGGTCAGTGACTGATTGATTCTGTGTAGCTCTCCCCTCATTGAAGTGGCATCTAGGACCTTCCTTTTACAGTGGTAGAAGTGGATTCTCAGAGAAAGCAGAGTTGCAGAGAGGTCAGGGCCTCCTTTGCAGGGCTCCCCTCAGGGAAGCGTACTCTGTGAAGTGCCAGCAAAATCAAGATCCCCTTCACAGGGCTCCCCTGCAGGGTGGGCTGTTTTATGAGGTGCCAGACTGGGCAGGAGAGGTTAGCATGAGAATCAGATGGCCTCAGTTAGGCCCCAGTACTGTCCCTTACAGCCTGTGTGGCCTGGGGTAAGTGATCGCTCTGAGCCTCCACTGGCTCTTCTGTGAGGTCCAATAACAATAGTTCCACTTTCATCAGCTAAGTGTAGTACAGTATGCGGTAGTATGTAAGGCAGCTCCCACCCCAAGGGCAGGTGCCAACATCTGAGCATTGTGATCACACTGACACCTTCTGCTCTAGCTATGACCCAACCTCCTTAGGGACTGTCTGTCTTCAATTCTCAGCATCCAGAAAGATGGCCAAGTAGCCTTGAAGCAGAGCTCAGGACCTGGCTTCTTCCTGTGAGGCCACATGCACTGGCCTGCGCAGCTTGGAGACCACAGGGATGCAGCCCTGGACTGTGTCAGAGAACAGGAACAGTCACACCTGGGACCAGCTACCTCAGAACCAGGGATGGGGTGGATGTCCCCAGGAATGGGCAGGAAGGGCACTGCATAGTCAGAGGCCCAGGAGGCCAGACACATGTAATTCTCTTCTCAAATGGCCACTGGACATTCTTATTGGTAAACAGCTATGTACTCATCTGAGCTCAGAGTCCAGCTCCAGCTTCCACAGAAACAGAAACTACTTTTGTATTTTTCTGCTGCAGTGTATTTTCCAAAAATCCAAGGGTCATATAAATCATTATTGTGTACCACCACCCTGCTCATGATGGGTTTGATGCAAACACATCAACTGCACTCGAGGCTGTGAAGTCTCTGGGGATTCTCTATGCAGAACAGGGGAGAGGAGAGTGGGAGGCAGGCTCTCTAAGCATGGGGGCAGCATGTGCAAAGAGTCTGTGGTTATTCTGAAGAAGTAAGGCAGACCCTGAGGTGGGCAAGAGTGGACCTGTAGGAATGAAGAGGGTGGGACAGCCCCAGCAGCTGGGCCTTGCAGGGCTATGCTCAGAGTAGACACTGAGGAAGGCCACTTCATAAACAGCACACCTCGGGTTGGAGTGCAAATGGAGCATGTGAAAGGTGAATGGCGATGGGGGCCAGTAGGCAACAAGGCTGGGGAATGCATGAAGGCTTTGGCTTCCTAACGAGAAAGGTCCAGGTTTCCCCTGGGGGCAGCTGGGCTATGGGTGAAGGGTGTGGCCACTTCCTGAGAGAAGAGCCCAGGACAGGAAGACTATAGTGATCACACTGTCCTCACCCTCCAGGGTACCCATGTGCTTGGATCTTTCACACCCACCCCTACAAACTTACCTGACTCTGCCACCTCGGCTATGGGCACTCCCTGCTCATACGCCATGAAACCCAGGACAGAGAAGATGGCAAACCCGGCCACGAAGCTGGTACCACTGTTCAGGCAGCACAGCATGATACAATCCCTGTGGGAAAGCAGCCAGAGGGACTTGTTTCAGAGGGGGCAGAATAGGCACCTGCCAGAACCTTCTCCATCCAAACTCAGGGCACACTGTGGGGTAGGCAGGACATCTAGGGCATGGATAGGATGAGACACCCGTGGTTCAGAGAAAGGGCAGATGGCTAGCCCATAGCTATACAGTTTTCCCTGCACTGTTGGAAGATATGATGGGTCTCTGGTCAAGGTAGGGAGAGAGGTGTGACAGAAGGGAGGAAGGGGGTCTGGTTCCAAGTGAAATATAGATCAATAGGAAAGACCTGGAGACAAACCAACACTGTTCTGATCCCTGGGAGAAAGCCAGAGACAGTAGGAGGGGACTGTATTCCCAAAGTCACCAAGCTCAGAGGGTAGGAGAAAACTCCATATGAGAAGTGACTGCATAACTTAGGCTTGCAGCTCCTGCAGCTCCTGGGGAAGAGGTTTTATGGTGACACCCATCCTGATGGAACTTGTTACCAAGCAACACCTTGCATCCTGCCCTGCACAGGCTCTGCTCTGTTGCTGCTGGGAGTGGACTCTGCTAGTTGAGCCACTTCATGCAGTGACTTATCTGAGCAGCGACTATGCCTTGTTCTTGAGAGAGACTTACCAGCTGGGAGCCCAAAATAAAGCCACAACCAGGGAGAAACCAGACCCCAAGATGAAATTGGTGGCCTGGAACCCTGAGCCCTCCTACTGCAGTTTCAGAACTCAGCCTCTGCAGTAGGAGGGCTCAGGGTGCATGTCAGCTTCCTGCTCTGTAAGGGTGGCATGACCTTGACCAACCACTTCTCAGAGTGGAATGACACTGTAGCCTTCCCAGGGAGCTGGGGTTTGCTGTCTCCATAGCCCTCTCTTCCTGGGGATGGTGCTTTTGGCTGAAAGCACACAGAATGTCTTGACATGGAACTGTACAAAGTCTGCTTTAACCACAGAAAGGCTTCGGGTAACCTTCCATAATAGCCTGGAGCTCCTTCAGCCTTGGGTGGTATGCAGATGGAGACCCAGAGCTCTTTGAACTTTGTATTCTGTGAGTTAACAGCCCCATTCTCTTACTAAGCCTTTATTCTGCCCCGATCTCTATAATGTATTCCAGCTTGCCCAGAGTCTCTACAACTGTCACGTGCAGGACTAAGACTCTTCTCTCTTCTCCTTGCACCATGCTTTTTGTAATGCAACCAAAGGTGACACTAATGCTGGTGACTAACCAATAGTGATCCTGGTAATGTGGGTACAGTGGAGAAAGCATCAGACAGAGTCAGGAACCTGGAACTGGGATTCACTCTGCAAAGTCTTTTCTTTGTTAGCAGGGCCTTGAGGGCCTTGTACAGGATCACATCTTGAACAGGTTGTCACTCATGCTCCTACATTCTTCCTGGGGGTTGAGTAGAAGTCCCAGGTCCGCTGGCTTGGTCTTGGTCACATGACTTGCTTTGGGACAGTAAGACGTTAGCTGATGTCACAGAGATGTGAGTTCTATGTTCTTAGTTGGGCTTGTCTTTAATCATTCCTGTCATTTTACATGGGAAGAATTCCCCAGGGGGAACATCTGTCCCTTCAGCCTGAACCCCAGGATGCACACACAAGAGGGAGCAGATTTGAGCCTAGTCTGTAGCCAAACCCATCTATTCACAGCCAGAAAGACATTTTCCCTAGCCAACCCCATTCTGGGAGCAATGAAAACAGTGCTCAGCCCTTGGAGCTGGGGTTGTTTATCACACAGAATTACTGTAGCAGTGGATGACTGATACAAGTCCCTTTAAAGACCACTTCTGGCATCTCCTTGGCTGGGTTGCTAGACATAAGGATGCCATTTGCAAACCTGATTTAACTGTGCTCCTGAGGACATTCAGCTTTTGCCCAGAAGAAGGTCAAGGTACTCCTGAGGTGGCAGGAACCACTCTCCTTGCACTTGGTCCTCAAGTCTAAAGCCAAATGGACTAGACTTATCTATTAGTGGGAATAAGAGGATCTGGAGAGTACTTATTCCACACTCTATCTTCTAGAATTTTCCCATATCATCTTTAACGAACTACTGCGTGCTGGCCCTGCATTAGGTCCTCCAAATCCTGAAACGAGGTAGGCCCCAAGGCCAAGTCTCATTGTCATGAACTGTGGCTGGGAATCCAGTTCCTCAGAAGCCCCTTCTAGGGGACAAATGAAGATACTTCTAAGAATCAAGGCTTCCAAGGACTGGCTGTGGGCAGTTACCTCCTGATGCAGAAGGCAGAAGGCAAATATCCCTATCTACAAAATCCCATCTTTCCCACAGACCTCTCAGATTGCTTTCTTGTATCAAAGAAGCTCTTGAGGGACCTTGGGTCCCTTCCAGTGTGGAACCTAGGTGCCATCCCCCACCTGGGAGCACACCCAGCTGAGCAGTGCTAGGCCCTTCCTGGCCTGGCTGTTCCACCAGTGCCCTCTGTCTGTGTGAGGCTTATGTAATTAGGGCTTTGAAGTTCATGGGAGCTGAGTTGGGTTTGCGTGAGGGTGCTTGGCTGCTAGGAGGGGGACTATGCTATCAAAGAGGGGATTAATTTACTGCTAGGCAGATCTGTTTGCAGAACAATTTGGAAACACATTTTGTAGCTTAAGGCATCTGCTTTCTTCTGCTGAGCTACAGGCAAAGAAGGAAAAATCCTGCTCACTGTGATAGCTATGGAGTGGGAAGGGCCCCTCACGTGGATTCACACCCACACAGAACACGGAGCATTTTCAAATTGCTGCCAAGTTGCTGATTGAAAGAAACAGTCTCATTCATCTTTACACACCGCTGTCTAAGCCCCTTCAACATGTTATGCATTGCTATTAAACCTTCTAATTTCATAAACAATTCTCACATTTTATTTGGAGATAAAATAATACATAGATGATATCTTACTTATTTGATTTTCCTTGCTGGGGTAGGGAGAAGGATAGGATTGAGACAGGTCTTGCTCTGTACCTCAGGCTATCCTGGAATTCATATGTACCTCAGGTTAGCCTCAAACTCACAGCAATCCTCCTGCTTCAGCCTCCCCACTGCTGGGAGGCTTACTAGCAAAGCATTACTATGCTTTGCTCTCCTGGCTCATTATTTTTTTCAATTATAAAAGCAATATTTACTCAGAAAATTCACCTCCCCACCACCTTTGTGGCCCAGCTTCTGGGTATGGCATTTTGAATGTCTTCAGTTGTTTCTTTGGAAGTTTTAAAAACTGTGCGTGTTCATGTGGACCTGTCACTCCCTTCTTTAGGAATTTATTTTTTGATGATTGCTTCATTCTTTCACATCTCCCAAATCAGTATTTTATCCCTTACTTTAGGATAGTTCCCTTTCAAATTTTTTCACTTTATAACTAACTGGTACATAGGTGGATATATGGTGTCACGTCCTTGCTCAGCTGGTCTATACCTGTGGTGGCACACCATCATCACTTCATGGTCTTGTCCCCAAGGAAGGACTCCTGGGCTCTCAGGAAGCTACATTCTTTCTATCTACTCATGAGTATTGACTTGTGCGCCAGATGCTAAGTTCTTACTTATACAGACATCAACAGACAGACTCATCACAGCCAGGGACCAGGGTGCACTTGATTTCCCTGGCCTCTGTGGGGGGCCTCAGCCTCATGGTGGCTCTCAGGCTGCTGCAAACATGAGAGTCCGAGCAGCCAAGATTCACAGCCTCCATTTCCTCCACCTGAACCCCTCCCAGCTCTGGGTGTGACCAGCTGCAGGGGGCCAGGAAGAGCATGGGTGAGGGGGGCCCAGTCGCTCCACGTGGGGCAGGACAGGGTCCTAATGGGCACAAGAGAAGCAACACGAGGAAGAAACAATGTCCTCAGTGTGAGGACACTTGGGTTGTGCCAGTTTTGTCCCTGTGTATCTTTGGGACAAAGTTGCTCATCCCCTGAAATCTGAATCTACGCTGCACGAGCTGGCACCTAGGCCTGACCAAGACTGGGGTGGATTAGCTGAGCAGCCTGGAACAAACTCCTCTTACATGTGACATTTTCACAGACCTGCTGGAGACCTCTGTGAAGGTCTCTGGGAAGGACTGACAAGCAGCTGTGTCCTGGGCCCTGCTGGGTGGACATTCAAATGGGGGAACGAGCCCACTACAGGGCCCTGGGAGTTGTAGACAGCTCACCTGTAGCAGTTGTTGTTGTAACTGTTGTAACTTCCCAGAGCGGTCAGGCAGCCCAGACAGATGGCATAGGAGAAAAAGATCTGTGTCCCAGCATCCACCCACACCTGGAGGACACAAAAACATGGGCAAAGAGAAAGCAAGAGCCAGCAAGAGTGAGAGCGAGAGAGAGTCAGACACAGGAGGAGAGGGCTTGCTCTCTACAGCCCACTTCATGCCAAAGCTACTCCAAGAAGGCAATACCAAATGCCCCACTTTTCTCAGGAATCCCTTTCAAAGTATTTTGGTTCTTGGAGACCACCTCACTAAAAAGAAATGTCCTTAAAGGATTCTAGAATTTTCCAAAGGTTGTGGATCACATCCCACTACATAGCAAGTATTTGAATATATTGAGCTGGGCCTGGCAGCACATTCCTGTAATCCTTGTACTCTGGAGGCAGAACCAAGACGGTCACTGCCAGTTTGAGGCCAGCCTGGTTGGTTTAGTGAGTTCTAGGCTGGCCAGAGATACACAGCAAGACCTTGTTTCCAAAAATAAACAAGGAAAAGAATTGGAATCATAGGGCTCTGGCTCCAGCTGTGTGACTTTGAAAAAGTAACCTCTCTGAGGCTTGATTTCACCTGCAAAGCAGGAGAGGAGCATCCCTGTCAGGCCTGCTGTGAGAATGAGTGTGGTTAGGAGTGTGACCCCCATGCACAGGTCCTGTTCCTATGCTAGATACATTGAAACCCAAACAAATGCTCTATTCTTGATTACTGAAATAACCAGAGCAAACTATCCCAAGACTGTGCAGACACGGTGTTGGGAGAAGCTGCCCTGAGTGTGAGTGTGTGTGTGTGTGTGTGTGTGTGTGTGTGTGTGTGTGTTGCATGCATGAGGGTGCACATGTCCATTAGCTTACAAAACAGGTTCTTTAATTTCAGCTTCCTGAGGGGTGTGTATCATCACCAGCTTCTTAGTTGGCAAGGTCCCCTCTGACAAAAACTCCTGTGGACAGTGTGACCCAAACCGCAAGAATCATGGTAGCTTTTCAAGCACATCCTCTCCCAGGCTCTTTCTGAGCCTAGCACCTAGAAGTTTCCAAGGAAAGCCACAGCTGAAACTCAAGCTCAGCAGCTGGGATTCAGGCTAGGCATCCAGCGCCATCTGGGGACCAGCCTTGGCACTAAACATAGACAGCAGCCACCCTTATTAGGCACTTTTAATGTGCCAGGGACCCTGCATTGAATATCAACAGCAGCCCTATGCAGGGGGTGCTCTCAGGCTTCTACAGCAGAGGAACAGAGAGGGTAGGTAACCTGTCTAACACCACACAGCTGGGACGTGGTGGGTGAAAATGCACAGACCCATTTCTAAAGATGAAGCGTCACCAGTCTGCCACTTCAGATTTGGAGCTAGCCTCTGAATCTGGTGCTCTTTCACTCCCTAGCATGGGCTCCCTTCGAAGTCCTTCTGACACACAGCAGCTGTCTGACTGCTGGCAGTGACAGAGAGTGACATGCATCTCTCTTCCTGAGGCAGCTCTGGCTGGTAAGTCATTTTTCAAAGTGATAACCCTTACTGATTCCTATTCTGGGGTGCCCCAGAGGATAGTTTTCTCTTTCACATTGTCCCACTGCCTGTGGGGTCCCAGAGCACTTTATTCCAATTGAGAGCCCTCCCTCCCCATCTCAAGGATTTGCTCAAACACAACAGGCCACTCTACCTGGGTCTGCTCATGTTTGTTAAACCATTCAATGACAACAGACAAACAGGGCTTCTGATGCTGAGCGAGCTTGTATATCTCCCCTTACTCAGGCTGGCTGGGTCTAGAGCATCAGAGCTAACAAGGAGCACAGGGTGAGCGTGTTGGTGTGTGTGTGTGTGTCTCTGTGTGTGCATGCGTGTATGTGTATATACAAGAAATGATAAAGAAAACACAAAAGAAAAACCACCAAGTTCACGAAGGGTTGCTGTGAGGGGCAAGTAGGAGCTAGGGGAGCAGTGAAGAAATATCTATCAGGGAGGGAGTTTTCCAAAGGCCAGGCACTCCATGATGTCCACCTGTTGGCAAGAAGGCTCCGACAGAAAATTGCTAAAGGTTGAAGGGAGAGATGAATATGTTTTTAACTCTTCTACCCTGCCTCAGTTTCCCCATTTGCCACCCTCTCCCTCTTGAATTCCTCTTTCTACCTACAAAAGCAAGAAGACCACCAGGAGGGGCAGAAAACAGTACAATCATTGACTCAGGAATGGGAGCCCCATCCCAGTGGCACCCTGTGGGATGCATGGTGGCTGACCAATCACTTGTCAGTTACAATTGTTAATGTTTCTGTGAGCTCAGGGCTCTTCCCTAACTGTTCCCACAGGCCAGTGGGAGAGAGGTCCCAAGGCTGGTGGGAAAGCCAGATCAGCCATCATGTCTGAACCCTACTATTCAGCAGAGGCCCCTATAGTCCTCAACTCTGAGTTAGAAAAGACCAGGGAGATATTTGTCTGCATACCCCAAGGACATATACCCCCAAACCTGTGTGTGAGTTTTCACTTGTTGTAGATAATTTTCTCGTAAGTTCGGCACCCATCGCTTCCTTTTGGGTAATGAAATCTCAGCTTCCCTTTAGGAACCTCCTCCTTCCCAATTCTGAGGAAGACTAGGATTGTCCCATGACCCCTGCCTGGTGAACCACAGCATTTCTCTAGGTCACAGGAATGAACTACTGAGTTAAGTTCATGAGCCCAGTTCCGCTCCCCCATCCCATTTCTGCTAGAGCTGTTGTGCATGGAATGAAGGTAATGGAACAGAGCCCCTTCCTTCCTGGTGGGGGTATTAAGCAATAATTATGGTACAACCTTCAGGAAAGCAGAGTCTAGAGCCAAGAGAGAGAGATAATGTTAATAGGAGTTGAGTTCTTAGATCCAGCCAGGCCTAAAATTTGCTTACCCTAAATTATTCCTCCATCTATGAATTCCTCTTTTTCGTAAGTCATTTGGATTGGATTGCTGTTGTTTCAAACTGAATATTTTTACCAATAAAACTCAAGAGTATAAACCACAATGCCATAATTATTCCTGGATTAATAGGATGAGCACTTATTGAGTAGCTTCTATGTGCAGAACCCCGTGCAAGACTAAGAGGCCTGCACAATTACATATGAGGTTCATCTCTGTCCTCAGACAAAACAAAGGAAGCATTCACAAAGCAAAGTGTCCACTCCTGAGGGGAGGCAGATGGGGTATGGGAGTGTTTGACCAATAGGACAGTGAGTGAGAGCTACTGGAGAAGTCAGTCCTTCTCAGACTTCGAAGCAGGAAAGAAAGGTCATGCTGGGCCTGGAGGTTCAGGTGAGAGAGAAGCAGCCTGTCCTCCTAAGACTTCCTCTAGCTCCTCTGCCACCATTGTGAGAAGCCTGAGGCTTTTGTTCTAATGGTTCCCACTGAGTCAGCCTCCTTACAGGGGACTCCAGCCACCCTCTTCAGTACTACCCCTGGGCTGTCCACTGTCAGCAACACTGAATGAGCCCTGTCTCTTCCTTCCACTGTCCCCTAGCATCTAATACCAAGAAATATCGAACCCATTCTGTGATACTCTGCACATCAGCTCTCCATTTTTCCTGAGATAGAGTCTCATATAGCCCAGGATGGTCTTGAACTTGGTATAAAGCTGAGGCTGGCCTTGAACTCCTGATTCTCCTCCCTCTACCGCCCAAGTGTCAGGGTTACAGGAGTGTACTATCATGCACTCAGCTCAGCTTTTTTTTTTTTTTTGGAGATAGGGTCTGGTCTCCCTGTAGCCCCAGAGGCCTGAAACTCACTTATGTAGGCCAGGATGGCCTCACTCTCTCAGAGATCTGCCTGCCTCTGTCTCTCAAGTTCTGGGACTAAAAGTGTGCACCATCCCATTCTGCAGTTTTCTATTTTTTTTATACATGATTGCTGGAACATTCAACCATTACATAGTGTATGATTTAGTATGAATTCCATGGATGATAGGTTACATCAACACCCTCCAGTCAGTCTGGGTGTCTCTGGCTTGTGCTCTAGTAAATTCCTGGGAAAAGTTGGTTGGGGTTAGCATGTTCTGTGCTTCTGTGTGCTCCTAAGAGCTAAACTATCATGCTCATAATAAAGGTTTGTTTGGATTTATAGGAAATCCTCACATCTCCCTTTCTTTTCCTGAGTGCCATTCAAAAAAAATGTATATGCTAAGTGCAGTGGCACATGCCATTAGTCCCAGCACTTGAGGGGCAGAGGCAGGTGGATCTGCCTGGTCTATATAGCAAGTTCCAGGTCAGCTGGGGAGACCCTGTTTCAAAAAAAAAAAAAAAGCCACAAAAAAACTACTAAAAAATAAATGTGTGTGTGTGGGGGAGGCATACACATACACATATGTGTGAGTGATATATGCATACACATGAATGTGTGTATGTGGCATATGCACACATATGTATGCAGTATACGTATATACATATGTATGGGTATATATGTATGTGTGTGTGTGGCATATGCATACACGTGTATGGGTGTATATGTGTATGTGTGTACGTGTGCATAGGCCAGAGGAGAATGACTGGAGTCCTACTACTCGCTGCCTTATTTCGTTGAGACAGGGCCTCTCACTGAACATAGAGCTAGGTTGGCATCTCCTGCTTCAGCCCCCTACAGCTCTGGGGTTAATAGGTACATGCAACCATACCCAGCTTTTTACATGGGTGTTAGGGATTCAAACTCGGGTTCTTGTATTTTCACAGAAAGTGCCTTTAACCAATGAGCCAAGTGCCCCAGACCCTTCCTAAGCATCTTGACCATGCAGCTCAGCTGGCTCCTGGAGCAAAGGGCTGCTGTATAGTGAGATGCCAGTCTAATTAGTTGCCTCTCATAAAGCACTCACCATCGGTGTCTGGAGACCCAATAGGCTTTTCTTCTCCCTTGGTAGTCAGTAGCACTATTAGAATATGGCTTAACATTGGCTATTCTGGGTTGATTTTCCCAGGCTTGTGGTATATAAATTCAGAGACCCCTGAACTCCTGTGTGCATTGTAACACTATTCACAACAGCCAGGAAATACAAACAGCTTAAGTGTCCATCAAGTGATGAATGGATAAAAAAATGTGCCACATACACAGTGGGATGCTGTTCAGTCATTAAAAGGAATGAAAGCAGGCTGGGGATGTGGTTCAGTGGTAGAGTGCTGGCCTAGCATGTGGAAGGCTCTGGTTCAGTTCCCATTTCAGGGGTGGTAGGGGGTGGAAATGAATGAAACCCTGTCATTTGCAACAGCATAGATGGGGATCATGTTATGTGAAATAAGCCAGGCAAAGGGAGAGAAGATTGCATGATTTTACTAATATGTGGACTATAAAAAGAGTTTAACTTCACAGAACTACAGAGCAGAGCGACAGATGGGCACCAGAAGCTGGGAGATGAGGTGGGGAGGGAGGGGGAAAGGCTGACCAATGGGTACTGAGTCACAGTGGGGAGCAGGAAACCCCCGGTGAGCACAGCAGGGTGACTAGAGATAACAATATCACCATGTACACTTAAAAAGCCAGAAGAAGGCTGGGGCTATAGTTCAGGGACAGAAAGCTTGTCTAACATGCAGGAGGCCCTGGGTTCAATCCCCAGCCCAGCAAAAACAGAACAAAGGAATCCAGAAGAAAGGAATTTGAAAGATTTTACTATAAACAAATGATAAATATTTGAAAAGACAGGTATGTTTAACCTAATTTAAGCATTATGTAATTTATATATACCTTGAAACATTAGTACTCCATTAATATGCTCAAATTTTACATTTTATGAATCAGTTAAAATAAATTTATTTTATTTTTGAGACAGGGCATGCAGCCCAGGCTGGCCTCAAACCTCCCAAGTGCTGGGATCACAGGAGTGTATTACCACACCCAATTTATGTAGCATTGGGCATCAAACCTAGGGCTTTGTTCATGTTAGGCAAGCAGTCTTCCAGCTGAGCTCCATTCCCAGCCCTTGGACAAAATACATTGAAAAAGATGTAAGTTCAAAGACCAGTGTTGTGGCGCATGCTTTGAATCTCAGCACTCCAGAGGCAGAGGTAGGTGGATGAGTTTGAGGCCAGCCTCGTCTATACAGGAAGTTCCAGGCCAGCAGGGACTACAGGGAGACCCTGACTCAACAGAAAAAAATAAAATAAATAAAACAAAAAAGGCGTAAGTTCAAGTCTTCCATCCACAGGAAATAAAACCCTGAATTATTGCTCTAGTTGTGTCTCTTTAAGGCCTGTATGCATGCTGGACCTTCTTGGCTATTATCTATACTTACCAACTTTTCTTACACTCCTTTAAAGAGCATCTATTTCTACGACTTCAGCCTTTATTTTCTCCTTTCCAGCCTCTGTCACCTTGTGATTTTTATCACAGCTATGCTCAATTTTATCTTTCACAAGTTGTCCTTTCTAGTGTGCTCTTCTGAAATCTTCTTGTCTAATGATTTATTGATGTGTTTTTAAAAAATACTTTATACCAAGCATTCAATGCATGAGCCTAAAGGGTATGTTTTATGTTCAAACTATAACATGTACCTTTCCTAGCTGTCCTGGAACTCACTTCTGTAGACCAGGTTGGCTTTGAACTCACAGAGATCTGAGATCTTCCTGCCTCTGCCTCTGGGATTAAAGGATTGTGCCACCACGCCCGGCTATTTTTTATTTTTATTTTATGTGTATGTATGTACTGCCTGTATGTAGGTAAGTGCACCCATGTCGTGCAATGCCCGTGGAGGACAGAAGAGGCTGTCGGATCCCTGGAAATGGAGTTACAGACAGTTGTTAGCTGCCATGTGGGTGCTGGGATTCAAACCTGGGTCTTCTGTAAGAACAGCCAGAGTTCTTAACTGCTAAGCCATCTCTCCAGTCCCCTGATGTGTTTTTTGCAGCTTGCCCATCTACTCCTTAATCTCTTTCAGCTGGTTCTGAGATGCTGCAGGGTTCAGCTATCCCATGGCTCTGTCTACTGAAGGTATTCTTCACCCACAGGAACACTACTCTCACCGTTCTCTTATAATGACTTTTGTGGGACTGGACCACAATCATCTTTTGCTGCTCTTGTGTAGGTGAGAGATTTTCTTGTGCCCCTCGGAGGGGATGGTATCATGTGAGGAACGGAAGTGGTTCAGTGTACATTTTTCCAGCCTTGCAGTTCTAAGGTTCTCTTTTCTGTGAGTGGGAAAATGTTTCTACAGTGGTGGTGGTGCCACTGATGCTTTCTGAAATCATGGCTCCCTATTTTCTATCCCCACTCTTCTCCATTGTGAAATGTAGGTTCTGAGTGAGGGAGAAGAATTTGGCCTCTAGCTGTCCTTGCTAAGTCCTGAGGGTTCCACTGGGCATGCAGGTGGCACATGTGTTAGGGCTCTTTGGAACCAGTAGACCTGAAATCTGAGAGGGGCTCCACTTATGTTCCTATGCAGATCCTCCAGAAACCTTTGAATGTGGACTTTCCCCACCATGCAGCCAGCATACCTCCCTCCATCCCGCAGAACATAGGGAAGGATCTGCTCCTCACAATGGACCCAGCTTTCTTAAGGTTTGTGAGGCTGATTTCTCTTCAGGTTGTTGGGGAATAGGACACTCTGTCTCCTCAGAGCTTCTCCCTCTAGCAAGGACAACTAGAGGCCAGAGAACAAATTCTTCTCCCTCACTCAGAGGCTACGTTTCACAATGGACAGCCTAGTCAGCAGGGACAACACAGTGCAGTTTAAAATGTTGCGCTGAGAAGTCCTGCACCTGCCCTGGAGTGGACATCTGTCCCCAGGTTAGAGACATGAGTGGGTGGACCTCACTCACCCTCTTCCCACATCTCTGAGGATCCCAGTGGTATGTAATTTATTCCATGTATGGTAAAGAAAGCTGTATCTTTTTGTTGTCTCTTGAAGAGATATGACTAACTCAGGGTGCTCAGGCCATGGGTCATTGTGCACAGCTGGGGATTTTGTCCTTTATCTTCTCACACATAAAGAACTGAATCAGGCTTCATGTTTAGGGAACTAAGAGTAGCCACAGCAGTTTAGCCAATGTGTTAAAAGCTGAACAGAACATATGTACTGAGTGTCTACCAGATGCTTGGCTAAGTTCTGAGCACCAGGGCTTTAATAGGGACCAAGCTTCACCCAGCTCCTCTCCAAAAGGCACCTACACTGTAGTGGGAGAGACAGACACAGATGGAGAGAGGGCAGCATCTGGCAGAGGATGGGTGGTGGGGAGGAGAGTGGGCTAGAGGAGAAGGTGTGTTCTTCAAAGGCTACTGAGGCAGTGAGATAAACTCCTGCAGAAATGCACTTCCAGGTCTACAAAAGATACACCGCTGGTCACAGCTGGGGGCTGTGTCCTGTGCGTAAAGCAGACCCAGCCCTGGCCCTGGAGTGGGCTGTACTAACCCACGAAGGTATCAGTTAGGGTAGGTGTATGGTGACAGTGACCCTGGTCACCACAGTGGCTCCAATCAGCTGTATCAGAGCCTGGGACGTGGGTGGCCCAAGCACATAACATGAGATTCTCCCTTTGACTGCACTGCCACAGTCAGTGAGTGTTCTTTTGCCTTTTGCACAGGCGAGTCAGTCAGCAGCCAGAGGAAGAAGGCTGTAAGAAGAGAGAGGGGAAGGCCTGCCTCTTCAGTTCTGGAGAGATGGACGCTGGCTAATGTGTGGTCACTTTAGGCACACCAGTGCCTTCCAGTGGGAACAATGGAAGAATCAGCAAAAGACTGGCTGAGAAGCTAAATTCCTCCAGACTGCTTCTGTCAGGTGCCTTGTGCTGAGCCTCGTAGGACTTCATGTGAAGAGCCAAAGCTTTGGGGTAGGCAGATCCAGGTTGGAGCTCCACTCTTCTGCCAACCTGCTGTGCAACCCTGGGTAAGTTTCTTCCGGTCTCAGAGTCTCAGCTTCCTCATTCATAAAAGATAGATGAATACAAAGTATATAATGGGATACTCTGATCTTCTGGTAGCTGACACTTCCCCAACTATGCTAAGAAAAACTCCCACATCCTCTCCAGCATCCCAGCCTTCTCTCTCCCTTCACGCCAAGAGGACACACACCCAACACTGTAGTCCACACACCTGCCTCCTCTGGCCATGAGAGCAGGCACCAGTGATGGACAGAAAGGACCAATATTTTTCCATTCCTAGGTTTCCTGCCTTCCCAGGGCTTGGCCAAGATGCTGTGTGGAAACCGCCAGACCCAACAGCGCATCTGGCACTTGGCTTTTGGATCTGGGAGCCAGGGCAGTGCTTAGTGACCCATAGCCTATTCTTTAATATTTTATCTTCAGACAGACAGACAGACAGACAGAAACACACACACACACAGAGCACATCACAACTTTTATAAGTGGAGCCTTCAATTAAAAAACATAACTTATATAGCTGGGCAGAAAATGGCTGAATTAAGCTCTTTCTTTTCAACTTTTATATTGGGAAGGACTCTGAAAGGATTAAAAGTAGGTTAGGGGAATAATAAAACAGCTGTGTTTCCAGTGTGTACCTGACAACGGCTTTTGTCGAAGTGAATAATTACATGAGATTCACTTCCTTCCCACCTCTTTCTCAGCCTCCTCCGGGTTGCTAGGCGCTCCTGCTCCTTCTCTCCGCTAATGCCACATACAGAGGCCAGTGAATACAGTATGGCCATTATGAGGGCCCCGAGTCCAGGAGAAGGATTCAAACACTCCTCCCTGGTGGCTTAGATGGGGAAGAGGGTTTGGGGTGCCCACTTGGGCTATATTTAAATGCTAATGTGCTGGGCGGGTGGGCAGGGCCAGCAGGATGGTGGTGGTGGGAAGAGGCAGGGGCTCTTGGCCAGGGCCCCCCACTGGAAACATGCTCTGCTGCTTTTTGGGTGCCAAGCCCTTCCCTGGGCAGTCAGCCCTAGGCTGCTCCAGAACCTGCCAGTAAAGTGTCATCAGGCTTGAAGGGCTGAGCTGCAGGCGGTAAGGAGCCGACTGGCTCTGTGGGGTGGGGAAGTTTGGGTGTGTAGGCTGACCCTGGTGGCCCCTGTGTGTGCAGTGTGGAACAGGGGTCACTGTGGCTGGACCTTTGCCCAGGAGGCTGAGTGACTGTATCCCAGGAACAGACAGCAGAGGGAGTGGATAGGTGGTGGCTGACACTGGGTACATGGCAGTGACTCTTGGTGTCTTATGTGGTAAAATCCTGGTGGTTGTGCACACCTACCTCAACATATCACAGGAGACTCTGAGCCCCATTTACCAAGGGCTTAGCACAGGATTCAGAGCCATGACTTCTCAGCTTGGGCCTCCCTTAGGTCTGCCTACAAGCTCAGAGTTCACTTAGGCCATGGTCTTCTCCACCAGGATTCCTCCAGGAGAGTGTTCCTGGCATTGACGTGCTCTTTCACTATGGGCAGCACTTTCCCTGTGCCAGACTGGATATTCACACAGGAGCTTCAGCCCACTTGCTAACAGCCACAGGGAGAAGTCCTACCTAGCCTCGGCAGGGAGCCTGAGCTAGCAACAGTAGCAATGCTGTAGAGCTCTCACCCATGAGCAACACCAGGCCAGGCTGCCCAGACCAACCCAGATTCTGGCCCCCAAACCCAGCTTGGAGCTAACATGCTCTCCGGTGTCAGCTGAGCTGGTCCTGGGATGTAGCTTTATCCCCTTCCCTATAGCCAGCTCTCTCCTCTAATAACTGTGGAATTAATTCAAAGGCAGGGATACTCTGTGCCCTCACAGAGCCTTGAGGCTCACACAGAATCCTAAGTATGGTAGGTAGGTAATCTTGTGGCCAGATAGGGAATCTTCTGGACTGAGGGGCAGGCACTTGGGTCCCATTCCAGATAACTCCTAAAGTTCCTCTGTTTTCCTTAAGTCCTTTCTACTGTCTTATCCTCCATTTCCTAATTCATAAAATACAGAATCTGGATGGCAACAGGTGGCTAAGAAGTGGAACATGCATCCCACCCCCACTGCTGCCCACAGCAGGCATCACTAATTGATGATACTCTCTTCTGACCTCTGTCTCACTGTGGTGAGAGATGTCTACCACCAGTCAGAGCTGATGAGCAACCTGAAGCCTGGGAGAGACAACCGTCCAGTCCCAGCTCCTAAAGCAAGGATGTAATGGATTATTTTGGGGTGAGTTGGGCCCATTTAATTTGGAGAACAGACCTAGAAATCACTGGAACACTATGATGTTTAGGCTCCTGCTCATCCTAGGGACAAAGGTCTGTTCAAACACAAGGGTCAGAGAACTTTTACAAGAGAAGACAGAAACAATGACATGTTCGTGAGTTTTTTTTTTTTTTTTTTTTTTTTTTTTTTTTGGTGGGTTACTGGTACTTGCACTGACCTGGAAGGCTGGAAGGGAACTGGAGGATCTTCCAGGGGAGCGAATGGTACAAAGGCCCAGAGGTTGGGAAAACAAGGATGAGGCTGGGGCTGCCCAGCTGGGATGCTTCTAAGCAAGGGGCCTCATGGGGCCTGTGATGGATCTTCCAGAGCCCAATGGAATTTGCAGAACAGGTACTGGTTTATTACATTTGGTCAGAAGCTATTTAGAGTTCCCAAGCAAGAATGTTCCCATGGTACCCACGGTGAGGATGCAGAAAGATGATACTCAAGTCTATGAGGAACAGCATTCTGACAGTGAATGGGAACCTGCTAAAACTCCTTCTCCAAGGAGCCTCCTATAGGGTACCTGTGTTGGCTGGGGGCTGGGGACCATCACAGTTGACAGCTAAACAGCTTTCTCCTTGGCTGAGAGTCTGGTCCTGTGATGAGCTCCCTGTGGCCGGAGGAAACCAAGAAGAGCTGTGGAAGCAGGTGATGAGATTCTCAAATTGCACTGGAAGTTAGGGAGAAAGATTTCTGGGTTTCTCCACTGCTTAGAGGCTTAATAGTCACTGGGGCCGTTTTCCTTGATCATATTTTTTGAGCATCATCTATATGGAGCACACAGAAGTGGTTAGACCCTAAACCCCAACTCAGGATCCTGTAACCTAACAAGTATACAAGGGGAAAGCAACTCAGACAAACACTTGCCCTGGAGAAGAGACTCAGACAAACTTTTCTAAGCCCTGCAAGGTTCTGGTTTCAGAACTATGCCTGCTCCTACCCCCACCCCAATGTGCAGGCTACAACAGAGCAGGAGGCCTGGCCCACTACCTCTGGCTCAGAAACGCACTAACAAGTAGCCATTCTCAGCCTTCTTGGGAGTCAATATCTCCTCTCCTAGGGGCAGTGAGCACCTCCCAGAGAGCCAGCTTCTGGGTCATCCTGGAGCCAGGTCCCCTGGATAGTGCCTGGAGTGGAAATGGCTAAACCAAAATAATGCATGCATCCCCTCATATACTATGAGTGCACATTGTGTGGTGAGCACACTTCAGTCTATCAGTGATCTTCAAGTATGTTGTCCCTTGGTATCCACTGGGGACTAGTTCCAGGACCTTCCCCACATACCAACATGCTAGGATGCCCAGACCTTAAATAACATAGTGCAGTATTTGCATAGATGTCTACACAACCCCCTGTACTCTATCCCATCTCTAGGTGATTTGCACCAACTAACCCAATATGACTGCCACTATATAGTTTAGGGAAGAAGGTTAGGCAAAGTGAGTCTACCATCTTCAGTACAGATACAGTTTTGTTTACTGATCCAAGATGGATTCAACCTGTAGACTCGGAACCCACAGATGCAAAGGGAGGACCAGCTCTACTTAATACATGGCTGCTAGCTGTGCTCACCAAGGGTCCAGTAGACTTCTGGCTTCATTGTTTCTGTCCACCTGATGCTGTGCAGCCTCTGAGCACCCACCCCTCAACCCACCACCACCTGGCCTCTGGTAGCTACCACTTGAGTCTCTCCTTCTATGAGAAATTCCACGCAGAAGTGAGATGGGTGGCTCTTGTCCTGCTCCTGCTTGGGGCTCTTTTACCCTCTAGGGAACCAGTGCACCATCTCCACTCAGAGCAGAGTCCAGAGCCCCTCAGCCTCTGCTCTCCACAGCCCCAGGGCACCCATGGATTTTGAGGCTCAGATGACCTGTCCTCACAGTCCTCTTTCACCTCACAGAATGCTTGCCAACCTGAAAGGTCACACTGTCACCTGCTCACAAGGCCTGTCCCCAGCTCATCTGGAGGAAAGAAGTAACAGCTTTAAAAAGTGTTGAATACCTGAAGGTCTGACTGACATGACAGCCCGTGTGCACAAGGCCTAGGACACAGACTTTGGGTGGTTGGGGAGTGACTGAACATAGTAGGGTGCTACTGGCTCTGAGCCCTGTTCCTGATCACAGCAAGATCTGGAGACCAGAATGTGGGACTGGTTTCTGTAGTGGAAAAGCAGGAGCCATGGCAACAACAGCAGCTGACCCTCCCAAGGGATGCTCTGGGACAGGGAGTCAGCCAAGACCCAAGGTCCTCCCTAGATGATTTCCCAGGGCTGTGACTCGGGCAACAAAACCAAAAATGATCATTAAAAAGATAAGTCAAGAGATGAAACCTAACATGTCTGGAATAAAGGGCACTCGTCTGAAACTCACTTAAAAATGTATAAGAAATCAAATCAACTGGATGGAGAGATGCTGGAGAGCTCTGGGATGAAGCAGACACAGTGAACACTGACGGTAGAACCTTGGGTGTTCCCTGTGCTGATGGAGCCATAAGATAGCAGGGTAGGGAGGCCTCACTGGAAGAGGTAGGTCAAGGCTACAAAAGGAAGGAAAGGTGCTTGCCAGGGACACTCTGGAGAGAAGACATGATTTGTGCTCACCAACCCTGCTGTGGAGCAATTTCACTTGAATTGAAACCTTTCCTCCAGGAGAGAGAAGAGAGGTTCATTTATAAGACTCAGGTCACCTAGAACATTACAAGACTCTCAAGGTTCATCTCCCAGGATATATAAGCAATGAACAAGTGCTGAGGGAGCGGAGAAGCTTCTGTGGAGCTGCCTGAAAGGGAGTTCCAAGGATGCAGCTTCCATGAATGACCTAGAGTGAGCACTTTGGCGATGTAGCCACTCCTGTGAGTGACCCCAAGAAATGCATTGGTTTGTCATTCCAGACTGGGGTAGAATTGTTTTCTGGTCTTCCATCAGTGTCCCATCTGCGGTGAAGAGACATTTTTTCCAAGACACCCCAGGAAAAGTCCTATGACATAATTGCTGCCTCAACAGGGACTGAAAGCCAAAGATGAGCTGGAGTGGGGTAGATGTATGGCCACTGCAACAGGGAAACCACATGCAAGGCTGGTCCACACGGTGAAGTGTCCCAGGGAAATCCTGACATGGCTACATTTCCCTGCGTGACCTCTCTGTTGTAGAGGCAGTTGTGTGCTCCCTGCTATTGGTGACTAAACGTGCCGGGCTATCTGAGCATGCAGTGTCTTTGGGGTGAGTCCCAGCTTGTCTGTCTTCCAAAGGGTGATGTCTTAGCTACTTTTCCTGCTGCTGTGATAAAATATTTTGACAAAAACAACTTAAGGGAGAAAGGGTTATTTTGACATCTACTTAGCAGTCATGATAGGGAAGTGCTGGTGGCAGGAGCATGAGGTGGCTGGTCACATTGCAGCCATACTTAGGAAGTAGAGAGAAAAGAATGTATGCTCAGTTCACTTTCTCTATTTAATATAGTGTAGAATCCCAGGCTAGGGAACGGTCCAGCCTATAGTTAAGATGGGACTTCCCAAATCAATTAGCATAATCAAAATAATCCCTCGTGAGGCTAGAGAGATGGCTCAGTGGTTAAGAGCACCGGCTGTTCTTGCAGAGGACCTGGGTTTGGTTCCCAGCACCCACATGGCAGCTAACAACCATCTGTAACTCCAGTTCCAGGAGATCTGATACCCCCTTCTGACCTCCATAGACATTGCATGATACAGGTGCACCTATACACATGCAGGCAATACACTCATACACATAAAAACTAAAATAAATAAAAAATTTTTAAAAAGATAATCCCTCACAGGCATGTCCAGAGGCCAAATGATCCCCCCAGGCATGCCTGGAAGCTTGCTTCCGGGTGATTCTGTATCCTTCCAAGGTGACAATGAACGTTAACCATCACAGGTAGCATGCAACCTTGATGAATAGAGTCCACTATGAATAGCAGATGCCCTCACTATGACCCAGGGACTGGAGAATATGCTACCATCCCTTAAAGCAGCATTACAGGGTGGGGTCACACAGACTCTGGTGACTGTTGAGTGGCCTTTACTGGGGTCATAAGACACACAACAGAGGCTCCTCAGCTATGCACAGAAAGAACCTGCCTGCGGAAGAAGCATTACAATAAGAAAGGCTGGGTGCTGTCTTCCAAGTTACTGTCTGAAAGGGCAGGAAAAGTAGAAAAAAGGATGAGATAGAGATGCTGGCTTGCCATCTCTTCTAGTTGACAGAATACAAGAAAAAGAGAGTACAAGTTAAATCTGTGCTAAAGAGACCGTCCTTGGATCCAAACACAAAAAACACGAGAATCAGTGTGGAGGAAGAGAGTGAGGCAGAAGTGATACAAGAGAACCCTCAGGTCTGATCTTTAATGCAAAGGAAGGGAAAATCCACCATTCAGCCTGCAGACAGGGCCTTAATCATCAGTACAGGAAATGGCTAATTAGGGAACACATAGCATCCAAACTCGTTGAAATGGGAAAGACTTTTAAAGAAGACATGGAAGAGTCCTCCCAGGCTGGCTTGTGATATAGGACAAGGGGTGCATGGGATCACTCTGAGTGCTCTGGAAGTTAATACAACCACCCATCTGTTCTTAAGACAAAGGCTGCACAATCTAATACAGTACAAGGGAAACTGGTCCTGGATGGAATGGCTCCTGAGAGCCATTAGTGACACTTGGCTATCCCCAGTTGAGGTTCCCATGAATATCAGAGGCTGGAAGACAACAATGGAAGGATAAACATCATTGAGAGAATTGTGCATGAGAGAGGTGGTGTTTGGTGCCCAGTTCATGGGCTGGACAGGACTGTATTCACAAGAAAATTAAGAAGGACATTAGTTTAGCAGTGATGTTGGGATCATTATGGGGCTTTGGTGACTTTGCGGTGGCAGGGTGAAATGGGATCTTTACAAGGTAGAAGAGGTTCTGGCACACCTAGGTGATTTAGACCAGCATGGAAGCTGGGTTTGTAAAATGCTAAAGCAACCAAGAGGAGACCGCAGAACAGCAAACAGAGGGGCGTGTCTGGGTCACCTGAAGGCCAGTATGAAAAGATTTGTGTCCAGCAGGTCTTCCTAGGGAAAAAAAAGCTAGCCAAATGCTATGCTAGTGGGCATCTGGCAGCTTTAAAGCTTGGGCAAAATTCACAGAAGGCATTAAATGGTAAAAATGACAAAGATTCAGCTTGTCCTGGGGGTGAGCAGTTATATCCCCTGAGTATATGGTGTACATTCCCCCTTGCAAGAAAGAATCCTGGGGTGGAGATTATTCACCCAGCCCAAAGCCCTTTCAATAGCCAAGTGTGGGGGTAATGGAGAGACAAAGCTACTTGCCAGGCCTGGAGCCTGTCAGGTCCCAGAAGGAGTCCAGTTGGCAGGCATGACAGAGGGGGGTATAGCCCTACTTTCCTGGGCCCCTAGCCAGGCTGTACTAGCTGGATCCACCAAGCTTATGGGGATGATGAGTTCCACAAAAGCCTGCAGCACGCTGAGGAAGGCAGAGAGTTCTTGGATAAGGATTGTGGGCTGCAGAGAGCTAAATAAGGTGGTGCCTCCATCTGTGCAGTTGCCCCCAACATTGTTCTTTTGACAGAACAATTGATAGAATGATGATGCCTTTCCGTGCCATACTGGACCTTGCTGACATGTTTTCATTTTAGTATCCCCATAATTGCTGAATCAAAAGATCAATTGGCACTGATTTGGAAGAGAGGGTGGTTGGCCCTCAGAGATCCTGCCCATCCTCTACAAAAATGTTTCATAAATGATGCTAATCCTTGAGAGTTTTACAGATTTGGAAAAAAATCTGCAAGAATGGTAACAATAGCAGTTAAAGAGTTTGAATGAGAGCATGTAGAAAGGTGGGAGAAGGTACTCCTAGGGGCCTTAAGGGTGTTGGGTAAAGTCTCAGTATCAGCAGTGACAAACCTTACTCTGTGAATTACTGACCAAAGGGGGCACCCCAATAATGCCTCCCAAATTCAAGCTATTGCCACTGCTGTTGGTTATATATCAGAATCAGATGGTAAAACCCTATTGCTGAAGACACCACATGCAGTACATGGAGAAATTAGGCTGGAACTGAGTTAGAAACCCCTTCCCTCTTGGCTGGCTTTTGTAGTGTTGGAAGGTACTATGTAGGCTGTGGACAGAAATTGTTGCCGACAGTCTGCTCAGATATGTAATCTGCGTGCTATATTATCCACATGCTAGGCAAGATGGGTTCTCTGGCACAATAGTGGCATGATCATCAAGGGTGAAAATAACTGCTTTCTAGTCGGAGGTAAGGCCCACTCCATAGAACAGAACTCAAGTCTAGTTATATAAGACAAAGCAAAAGCCTGTGGCTGGGGAGGTCATAGGCCCCAGCGAGGAAGCAACCTGTATTGTGTTTTACTTAAATGGATGTGATATGTCTGTCAAGCTGCATTCTAAACATTTGGGTTTATAACATGGAATATGGCTGCTGTCAACCTCAGTCTTGAAAGGAAACTTTTTTTTTCAACAATGAATAAAGACTCCTAACTATTCAAGGTGCTGAGAGTAAGTGACAATTGCTGTGGCATAGTGGCTCAATATTCAGCCCTAAATTGAAGAAAATAATCACCCATTACAAGTCTCAGGGAGCATCTCAAAAGAGGGGCAAGCCAAGGGTAGGGGTGGAGTGCTGTGTAGTTATTTCTTTCAATTTGAAACATTCCCTTCTGGACGGAGAAGGGAGGCTCAACAGGACTCAGGGAGCAAGGAAACTTTATGAGGCTCAGAAATCACAGAAAATTACAAGGTTATATAAATGGTAAACAACTGATGGAGGAGGAAAGGACTCTTTAGTGGAGCTACCTGTAAAATGTGCAGGGAACTTCAGCAGTGCAGCTTTTGTGAGACATCACCTGTTCTGGGGAGGGTTCCTTGCAGTCACCCAGGCTTCTGTAAGTAAACTCATTGGTTCACCCAGCTCCATTTGGCTGGGATCATTTGTTTGGTCTGTAGTCAGCTGGTGCCCTATTTGGGAGGAAGAGTCATTTGCTCCTATCTCTCCATAAGAGTCGCACAACACATACGCTTGCATTGGTGGTGGCCAACTAAGTAAATCTTGCTCCATTTGGCAATCACAAGAGCCCAAACCATTCTTCAGACTGACCAGAAAACCAAAAAGAGTTTTGAGCACCCAGCTGTCTCTTTGACCTCACCTTATAAGCTAACATTTCTGAACTTCCAGCATCACTCATCTGCAAGCCATGTATTTGAGCAGTTCTTAACCCCACAAAGCCATTCTGGATGAGGTCCATCAATTTTCCAGAGGTCAAGAGAGAAAGGAAAACAAGGTAAAAGGAGGTACAAGTTTGTAGCTGTAAGTTTAGGATTCATTTTATGTTCTGTCTCTGAGGCAGTTACTAAGGAATCTGGTGCCTGTTACTTATTTCCCCCATCTGACTTTCTTAGGGAGCCTTTTCTCTTTTTTCCTGTTTACTTTTTGAGACAGGGTCCCCCTGTAACTCACTATGGGCCTGGAACTCACTATGTAGACCAGTGCGCTGGAGAGCTTTAGTGTCAACTTGACACCCCTGGGTTGAGGGAGCCTCAGTTGGGGAATTGCTTCTATTGGACTGGCCTGTGGCCATGTCTAAGGGGCATCTTCTTGATGAGTGATATGGGAGGGCCCAGCCCGCTGTGGGTGGTGCCACCCCTGGGAAGGTGGGCCTGTGTTGCATAAGAAAGCAGGCTGAGCAGGGACCAGGGGATCAAGCCAGTAAGCAGCATTCCTTCATGGCCTGTGCTCCAGCTCCTGCTTCCAGGTTCCTGCCCTGAGTTCCTACCTTGGGCTCCCTGATGAACTGCAACCTGGGAGATGTAAGCTGAATAAACCCTTTCCTCCCCAAGTTGGTATTGGTCGGAGTATTTTGTCAAAGCAATGAAGAAACAAACTAGGACAACTAGGTTGGCCTCAATACTACAGAGATCCATGTGCCTCTGCTTCTTGGGTGCTGGGATTAAAGGCATGTGCCACCATGCCCAACTCTTTTCTAAACATCTTTATTTATTCTTTGAAGATCTCATATATTTATACAACGTGTTTTGAGCATATTCATCCACTATTCCTTCCCTCCCCCAATACTCCCTTCCCTCCCAACTTCATGTCTGGCTTTTTTCCCCTTTATCAAAACCCCCGAGTCTAATTACTGCTGCCATAATATACATGGCTGTGGGACCATCCACTGGTGCACAGGGAACCTACCAGCCACAGCCCAAAGGAGAGTGACTCTCCCTCCCTCAGTTGTCATCAACTACTAACAGGTCCTCTGCCAGGGGTGGGTTCATGCTAGATTTTTGACTGCCTTGATCCTGGGCAGGCAACCACAGGTGCTGTGAATTGTGTGTGCCAGCCATGTCAGGCCTAGAGGGAACTCCTTCTTTCCCACTTCACACCTTCACCATCAGTTCAGTCAGCTATTTAGATGTCTAAGCAGTTACCACTGTATCCACTGTCCCAGGCAGGAACGTAATTTTAAGATTCTACAACAAGAATTCAACAAGTGCCTATAATGTGCTGGGCAGTACACAAGTCACCTCAACAGGAGAGTTTATTAAGATGTTATCCATGTGTTGGAAGGATTTGATCCTTTCGGTAGTGACTGAGTGTAGCCTAGACTAACCTCCCATGGGAGTAACCATGTGCTATCATAGAATATTCTTCAGGTCCTTTTAGATCAGTAATATAAAAACACTCATATGACCACAGATAAATCATCTCTTTTCTCCAAGCCTTGTTTCCCCGAAAGGACATTTTAAAGAATAATTCCTGGGCTTTGCCACCTTTTGTGACTCAGACACATGGAGCTACTAAGAGGAACTTCCTATCAGCATGAAGTATCCCACACAGGAGAGTCAGAAGGGGGAATTAAAGGGCTGTTGCTGGTGAAAAGATAAAAATCAATGATTTTACTCAATGGCCTTGTTTTATAACTGAGGGAATTCTGGCACAGGGAGAGACAGTGACTTCCAGGGTCAGTGACGGTGCTGGAGTCCCAGAGCCTGAAGGGGAATTTTCTACCATGCAGTACTGCCCCCTGGGGTGGGGTGTGCAAAGCAATGACTGAGGCCTCTCTGCAGCTGGAGGCTGAGCCATGCCCTTTGCCTGTGCTGTGTGAAATGTCACTAAGATTCTAATCAAGGAGTGGAGCCAGGCTTGACCTCTTTATGAGTAGGATGTAGGAGCAGCACTCGTCCTGTGGGTGTTCCAGAACTTGGCTTGCAGTTGAGAAGCGAAAGAAATAGAACAGGAGATTCACACACCAGTGAGTGCACAGAGGACATCAACTGTCACAATTCCAGTAAACCAAGACACATCAATCATCTTACTGCTCATGGGCAGGAGAGACCTCACTTTTTCACAAAACTGTGCTAGGTCAGAAGTCATCAGAACTCACTGTGCCTGCAAGGTGCTTATCAGAATCACGACCAAGGTGCAGGGCCAGTCAGAATGTCCTCCATCTACCCCCACCCCCGTGACCCCTGCATGTCCCAGAACCCTTTCCTACATGGCAGCCAGTCAGCCTGTCTGACACTCTCCACCACCAATATAGGCAGAAAGGGCAGGGCTCATTAAATGGGAAGTACCGAAAGGTTATGCAGCTCATCTGAAATCACAAAGCTAGTGAGTCAGACCTGATTCCATACCAGTCTGGCCTTCTGAGTTCACAGGTAAGGAAACAGGGTTTTTTTTTTGTTGTTGTTTTGTTTTTTTTAATGCTCCCTGGAGATTTTATTATAAAACAAAATACTCCATAGCAAATGGGTACATTAAGGTCAAGAGCAGGAAAGTATAACAAAAAAAAAAAAAAACAATATAACTAGAGGCTACTTTGTTTTAAATTAATTTGAATTTCATTATACACTTGCCTGTCTAGTTTTGTTTTTTTTTTCCCCTGTGATTTAATATGTCCCTCCTTCCTCTGCCTGGCTCCTTCCCTGGAAAGCATATTTTATGTTTTCTTTTCTTCTCTGTGTTTTAATTTCTCTTCAGAGTCTATGATACAGCTCAAGTAGGCCTTGAACTCTGATCCTTCTGCCTCAGTCATGGTAACAGCTTTAAAAGGCCAGAAAGGTAACAGATGTGTCAACTGGGGGTTCTGTGTCCCGGTCCAGTTCTCCACCAGCTTTGGCCTTGAGTAAGCCATGTCTTCTCTCTGGGACTCAGCTACTCCCCACAAAAGAAGCAGCTGGATATAGATACTAGTTCTCAAGCTTGTTAAAATAGGAAATAAATGAGCTGAACAGCATTCCTTACCAAATATCCTGATAAAAATTGTACTCTATGTAAGAAGCAAATTGACTGTCAAAATGTAAGCATGGATGTTATGAAATATGAAACTATCAACAAAGACATAGGACTTTATGAAAAAAAGTGAGCTACTGAATTAAGGATGAATGACTGGGGTTATGTCTCTGGATATTCATTTACTACTCAAAGAATCAGTATGTCACATTTGAGACCAGCAGAGAAAAAGAAGCAAATGCTGATGGTTAAGAATACCGCCATAGGAGATACAGGAATATACAAGTGTGATATATAATTGGCATTTCAGGTTCATGGGCTGGCTTGAAAGGGCTTCTTCCAGATGCCAGAAATGAGAGAAGTCAAAGATGAAAGTTGAAGAGGAAGAAATAACCTAGAAACCCGTGAGGACATCTGAGCAAATAGAAGCCTGAGAGCTTGGCCTTTAAATTCCTTCCTGAGGATAGAATTAAGATTATGAGCTCCAAGCATGACCAAAAGCTAAGCTGGGTTACTGTAAATAGCTAGGAAGCAGAAATGAATCTCCTTTAGTGAAGAAGTTATAAAATTCCATCCCTTATATAGAATTCAACATGGAAGTGCCAGGTTTGTGTGTGTGTTTGTGTGTGTGTGTAAAACCCTTACACATTGTTCCTTCAATATGGACCCAAGTTCAAAGTACAACTTAAAAATTACCATCCTGTTAAGGTTGTTTGAGGATCTGTTCCTCGGGTCACATGGG
Source organism: Nannospalax galili (assembly GCF_000622305.1). Lineage (NCBI taxonomy): Eukaryota > Metazoa > Chordata > Mammalia > Rodentia > Spalacidae > Nannospalax > Nannospalax galili. The sequence continues at coordinate 5,337,897 of NW_008357033.1, read as the reverse complement.
CTTGGGAGGAGCCCCTAGCTCCCTTCTTTTACCAGTTCCATTTATGTGAAGGTAAGTCAAAGGTCCTGCTTGACCACGGATGGCTTCTCATGGAAGCATGGAGGAAATGTTCCCTCTGTATTGACCCTCCTCATTGTAGACTGGACACTGGTTCAGGTCCATCTGGTGGGGTCTACATGGCCTCCTTGATCAAGAGGACAGGTGACTCACCACAGTTACAGGACATTTTGAGAGATGCTCCATAGTCCCCTGGAACTTAGTCAACCTAGCATGGCAAGGAGCAAAAACTGTCTTCTAATTCCCTCTGACCAAATTAGTATAGGCCTTAAAGTATGGCTGTTAAACATCCAAGAAGGTTAGTTCTACCAGCCTGGTACTTTTAATTACCATGTGCAATGTAGATAGAGCTTGGGAAAAGACCAAACACTCTCAGATAAACCTTACCTAGACATATATTCCCTGAGCTACTTGTATGCATAATTTGTCAGTAGGTTGTTGGACTAATATCATTCCCTCTGATTTTTTTCAAACTAGCTAGGCATTACTTATCTTTCATATTGTCTAACCCTTCCACCATGGTTTCCCCACTTAAAGTGCCCCCATTTTTGCCATTTCTCCCTTAATAATACCCTTCTCCAATGGGCCCATCTCTCTTGAGCTCCTTCTTTCCCTTTAATCCCTCCCCGCTTCCCTCAAAATAACCCCATTTTTTATCCATATCTCCCTTATTAACACCTGTTTCCTACTGTTCTTCTCTTTCTGATTCTTTTCCTTTACCTCTCTGGTTCCTTTTCATTATCCTGGTTTCTGCAGTTATGTCTGAATTCATACACACGTATAAGGATTTAG
>NW_008357033.1:5268601-5336825 GCF_000622305.1 Nannospalax galili | reverse complement strand
TCCATCTCTTAGCTATTGTGAAAAGAGCAGCAACAAACATGGATGTCCAAGGGTCTCTGCAATAGGATGAGTTTTATGGGTATATGCCAAGGAGTGGTATAACTGGATCAAATGGTAGGTTCATTTTTAGTTTTTAAAGAGTTCTCCACACTGCTTTCCATAGGGGTTGAACAAGTTTGCAATCCCACCAGCAGTGGATGAGTGTTCCCCTTTCCCCACATCCTCTCCAACATTTGGTACTATTTGTTCTCTTGATCTTAGCCAGTCTGACTGGAGTAAGATGAAATCTTAAAGTGGTTTTAATTTGCATTCCCTAATTACTAACAATGTTGAACACCTTTTAAGATGTTTCTTAGCCATCTTTATTTCTTCTTTTTGAGAACTATCTATTCAGTTACTTAGCCCATCTTTTAATTGGGTTACTTCCTTTCTTGAGTCTTTGTTTTCTGAGTTTGTTATATATTCTGGATGTTAAACTTCTGTCAGATGTGTTGCTGATGAAGATTTTCTCCCATTCTGTGGGTTTGGTTTATCTGGGCCAACTGCATAGTCTTAAACACCCAAAAGGAAAGTATAACTAAAGACTAAAGGTATCAATATAATTCTTTAAGAATCCATGTATATAGCTAAAGGCTACATAACAAGAAACAATGCCAGATAGGAGATACCTTCCTTTGAGTTGTTGGCCAAGGTGGCCCAAGAGACTCCCAGACAGTAAGTAACCCAACATAGAACTGGGAAAATGAACAGGAGACCCCAATCTTATCTACAGGAATAGTGGCAACTGATTGCTGCTAGATGAGGAAGAGCTGACCTTTCTAAAACAAGGAACTCTAGATAGGCTGACTAGACTCAGAGATGGACAAGCATTGGGGAATGGCTGGGGACACTGACAACACAGTGGACAGTAAAAGGGATGACAGAGTATATGGGCTCTAGTTGCAGGGGTATGGGAGGGTGCCACTTGGGATAAGGGTATATAGACGAATAAGATTGTTTGGGATGTTCTGTATGAAATACACACACACACACACACACACACAAATCAATAAATAAAAATGAGTTATATTTGAGGAAGAAGCATAAAAATTTGCTTTGTGTTAATAGATGTGAAAAACATTACCATTGAAATCTACCTGTTGACTTTATATCCATGCTCAGATGCCAAGAATCTCAGAAAGTAACTGACTGTGACTAGTAATAATCAGATATATAGAGATTAGAGATGCATGTGCAAATATCTAAGTGTTAGTTGCATTAAAAATGAGTTTTTCTGTATGAAACAGTATATTTTAAAATGAAATAGAGATCTTTTTTAAAGGTTAAAACCTCATTCAATTTTATGTGTTATAGGGTTTATACTGAGTACAATATTGTATAACTGAATTAATTCAACTGTAAACCTAAAACTTTACAGCCAAGTTTGAAAAAGATGCATCTTAGCTCTGGAAATTGTCATTGAATATGTCAATGCTGTTGTAATGAAATTCTTCTTCTAATTATGTGGTTATTAAATAAATAATTTTTAAAAATTACCATCCTGGAATTCCATACCCAGCTAAATTGCCACCAAGAGAGATAATGAAATAAATATCTTTCAGGGCTGGAGAGATGATGGCTCAGTAGTTAGGAGCACTGCCTGCTCTTACAAAGGACTTGGGTTTGGTTCCCAGCACCCATATGGTAGCTAACAACTGTCTGTAACTCCAGTTCCAGGAGATCCAATGCTCTCTTCTGGCCTCCATGGGCATCACATAACACGTGCACTTACAAACATGCAGGCAAAACACACATAAAATCAATTTAAAAATTAAAAAACAATCTTTCAGACATACACAGACTAAGAGAGCTTAATTCTTCTAAACCCTTGTGGAAAGAACAAAGGGATGTACTTCAGCAAGGAAGAAGTATAATCCTATAGAAAGGAATGAAAGCAATAGGGGAAAATAAGTCAGTAAATCTTATAAGATCTATGTATTGACTCTTAAAATGTAACAAGGCTGACTTTAAAAGAATGTAATAATAAGTGGGATGGTGAGAAGAGTGTGGCATTTAGAAGGTATATTATTCAGAAAGAGGATGAGGCTGGGTGACAGCCACATTGACTGAGTTAGTGCTCATGTCTCCCACATCTCCTTGTCCTCAGGAAGACCCTTTCTTCCAAGCCTAGTGCCATTATAGCCCCCTGCAGGACTCATAGGTGAACCTTTGTCACAGCTGGCTTTGTCTAGGAAAACTTCTGGTCCTGACTCTTCAATGGGTATCCTTGGAACTCTGCTAGGAATCAGCAGCCCCTCAGGGGTAGGGGAAGGAAACTCACAAGAGCAGCCTTCAGGAAGCCAGGTGATAACTCCATGGTTAAACCCCCACTGCAACTGGAGCTCCAACTTCCACAGACTCTTCTGCTTTGGGATTGTGATGGCTAATCTTGGTTGTCAACTTGATACACCTGAGAAAAAGGAATCTCAATTGGGGAATTTCCTCCATCAGAATGGCCTGTGAGGCATGTCTGTGGGGCATTTTCTTGATTGCTAATTGATGTAGGAGGGTCCAGGCCATTGTGGGCAGTGCCAACCCTAGGCTGTATAAGAAAGGTAGCTTAGCAAGCTAGGGGAAGCAAGCCAGTAAGTTGCTTCCTCTATGTTCTGTGCTTCAATTCCTGCTCCATGTTCCTGCCTTGAGTTCCTACCTTGGCCTTCTTCAACAATAAACCCATTCCTCTCCAAGTTTCTTTTGGTCAGTTTTTTAATCACAGCAATAGAAAATCAAACTAGGGGTCTTCAGTCCTCATTCTATCAAACAGAATTTCTACAATGATAAAAATGTTCTACACCCATGCTCTTTGTTGTCAACTTATCTGAATCTGTAATCAAATAGAAGATAGGCCACTGGGAATTTCTGTAAGGTGTAAGGGTCCTTCTTGATCTGCTTGTTTGAAGTTGGAAGACCCACCCTAAATGTGGGGGGCACCTTCTGGTGGCAGCCCAGATGAAAGGTATAAGAAGGAAGGCTGCTTGCCTTCACTCTTGCTGGTAAGTTCATCTACTCTACACTGCTGTTCTTTCCATGATAACAGGACCAGTTTAGGGCTGAATGTAGACTGAAGACCAGCAGTTCTCCAGGAATTCTCTGGGCCTTCAGCACCAGATAGAGCCTGCTAAGACATCCAGCCTCATGAACTGATCAACTACTGGGTTCTTGGCCATTCCAGTGTGGGACAGCCATGGTTAGACAACCCAGACTATATTGTGTAAACCAATTTAATAAATCCCCATTAAATAGATACTCATTATCAGTTCTGTTCCTCTAGACAACTCTGACTAATCCACTTTTCAATATGGTGGCGACTGGCTACATGTGGCTGCTGACAACCTGAAATAAAACTAGAGAAACTGAGGCAATCAATTGTAAATTTGATTCAGTTTCAGTCAATTTAAATAGACAAGGTTTGTGGCTACTGTACTAGATGACATAGCTCTATGGGTGCAGTCCTTGAAGGGGCCTGTTGCATTCCACTTGGAGGAAGCTTGGGGTGCTCCTCCATCGTACCCCACCCTAGAGAGGGAGCAAGTGTAGATGAGAGTTCCCCAGTCCCAGAAAGTCCTTCTTGCTCTCACAGTTCTCTCTAGTTTATCTGATAGGCCTCATCTTGCTTAGAATGTTCTCTTAGACCAAAGCTCTCTAACTTCCTTGTGTTTGTGAATTACTGGGGAGGGCAGCATTGCTGAGATGCAGGTTACAATGGATCAGGCTCACAGTGGGGCCTGAATGTTGGCAGGACAAGCCAGGGCTGCTGCCCTTGAAGGCAGTGCATGTAGTAAGGTCTGAGTGAAAGAAGCCAGTATGAAAAGGCTACATTCTGCATCATTCTAACCATAGAACATTCTGGAAAAGACAAAACTATGGATACAGAAAAAATGTCAGGAGGAAGAGGGTGGGGGTGAACAGGAAGAGCACAGGGATTTTGGGGTAGTGACTCTTCTACAATACTATAATGTTAAGTACATGTCATTGCTCAGCTGTCAAAACCCATAGAATGCCCAACACTAAGACTGAACTAACACTAGGGCAAACTATGGGCTTGGGCTGGTGAGATGGCTCAGTAGGTAAAGGAACTTTGCCACCAAGCCTGATAGCCTGACCTCTAGAACTGACTCTGATGGGTTGCCCTCTGACTTCCACAAGTGCACTATGGTGTGTACACACACACACACACACACACACACACACACACACACGTACACATGCACACATGCACATGCACATGCACACACACAGATGTTTAAAATTAAGTGAAAATGATTTAAACTATGGGTTTAGTTAACATAAGGCATTGATACTGGCTCTTTAATTGCAGGAAACAGACCACCCTTACAATAATGGGGAAACCGGGTCTAGTTGGGGAAACAAAGTATTCTGAACATCCTGTTTGCTATTTTTGTAAGCCTAAAACCACTCAAAAAGTAAAACATATTCATCAAAAACCCTCTTCCAGTTAAAAACCCCTGTCTTAGAAAACAGAAACCATGTCTTACCCACACCCTTTACACACTCCTGTAGTGGCTGGCCAATGCCTAGCAGGAGTGGATACTTGGTACACTGCATTGACTCATTTAACAGCAGAGTCTTGGCACTATGCCTGGCACAGAGCAGGTGCTCCGTAAATATTTTCTGGGTGAATAAGAATAAGGGAGGGGTTCTAACAAAAGCGCCTGTCTGGGAGTCCCTGGAGACAGGGCTGATGCCACTTCAGCAGATATAGCTAGCTCAGCTAATTGTCTGCATCACCCAGCACATGTCCTGAATGTCTTCTGGTCTCAGAAGTGACCCACTGTCTTTCCTGTCAGATCTCCTGACTTCTTTTGCTTGGCCATAATGTCACAGCTGGTATGGTCTTCTCTTCTCTACGACATGGACACTGCAAGTCCACCTCCATCCTCAGCAGACAAATGAACTAGGTCATCAAATATGTGGCTCCACCTCTTCCTCTTTCCCTCCTCACTGTTCAGACCTTATTTCTTGAATATACTGTTTCATCTAGCCTGATCACACTTGCAGGGGGGCAGGGGACAAGTAAAAGATGGGTCTCTGCCCTCTAGGCATATACAAGGGGGAAGCCTGAAGGTCAGTGAGGGCAAGCTTCATTCCCACAGCCACACAGAAGAGAATAGAGAGCAGGCATTGAAAAGCAGCCTACTCCAAAATATTGTGACTGGCTTCACTGAGCCTGCCCTGTATCTGAGCAACCTTCTAAAATTATTGGAATTATAGCTGTCTTTGTGCCATCAATCTCTTACTCAGAAACATTCAACATCTCCCTACAGACCATTGAATGAAGTCTGAATTTTTTGGCGTGGTCGCCATGGTTCCTAATGAGGGACTTAACCCATTTTTTAAAAAGCCACATTACTTATGATTGCCTGTCACAAACTCTATTCTGTAATCACTGCACTCTGACCACTTCCTGAATATAGAGACTTTCCTATATCTGGTCCATGCTTATTTCTAAATAGCCTTTCTTTCCTCTTTCTTCAGACAACTAATAAAAAACTTCTTGCCTTTTAAGGTCTCTAGGACAGGCAGTCAGAAATAATTTGAGTGTTCCTATCTCTTTATACAAATCATCATATGGCACCCACCCATCCATCCTCACTTATCTATCCATCCATTCATCTATCCATCCATTTGCCCACCCACCCATCTATCCATTTACCTGCCCATCCATTCATCCATTTGTCCACCCTCCCACCATCCATCCACCCACCCATCATCCATTCACCTGGCCAACCATCCATCCATCATCCTTCCATCCTTCTGTCCATCCATCTGCACACCCACCCACCCACCATCCATCCCTCCATTCATTCACCTTCCAACCATCCATTTATTCAATCATCCTTCCATCTGCCCACTCTCCCACCCACCTACCCTTCATCCAACCACCCATGTACTTACCATTCATCCATTTATCTGCTTACTCATTAACAACCCATCTACCTACCTAACAATCATCTACCCACTCACTATTCATCTACCCACCCATCCACTCAACTAACATCTACCCATCTATCCATCTTCCTCCCATCTACCATCCATAAACCCATCTGCCCACCCATTCAACATCTATCCATTCATCAACCCATCCATAATCTATCCATCCAGTCATCTGTCCATCCTTCTGACCATCTACCTGTCTACTAGCCATCCATCCAACCACTCACTCTACATTCATCAATCAATGCCTCAATCTAACCACCCATCATTTATCCATCCATTTTTCCAACTACTTACCATCCATCCACCCATGTATCATTCACCATCCTCCATCTCTTCAAACATCCATCTACCCATCCATTTGTCTACATACGCATTTGCCTATTCATCTATCCACCCATTTAGTAGTGGTTAGGAGCTTCTTGTGTACCAGCCTCTTTCCTGGTGCTGGACAGTCCACAATGGACAAGACAGACATGTTCTCTGCTTGTGTGGAGCTGACATTCTAAGTGAGGAGACTAATGAACACATCAATCAATAAACCTGAGAGGACATCAGGTAGCCACTAGCCCTGTGAATAAAAGAAAAAAGGGATTTTGTTCAAGTCATGGAGTTGAGTAAGGATGCTTGTGATTAGCTGGTCACAGGTCACCTGACATGGGAGCAGGATGACCAGCAGCCTGGGAGAAAGTCAGCTAGGGGATGGTATGGAAAAAGAGTGACTGAAGCAGAATCTTGGATGATGGGGCCCTGTGAGCTGGGGCCAGGCCCCGATTGTGATGATTAAGCATATTTGTAGACATTGCCCAATGTCTTCTAGGAGGCAAAGTTTCCCTGGCTGAGAAGCACTGCTCTAAAACTGGAATGTTTCTACAACCAGTTTCCTAAAGCTTAAAGCCAAGCCCTGACAGAATCTATAAGTCAACTAGACCTTGGAAACCCATCAAGTCTTACCTAGTCCTATGAGGGCAGAGTGGCTTGGGTGATAGTGTGAGGCTTCCACAATTTTGCACTGAGAAGATGCAATGGTGAGCTTATGCATTGTGTTTAGCCTACACAAGGTCCAGGTGACCAGCCCACAGTTGGAATAAAATGCACATTAAGACAAAAGCCAGCACTCTTTAAAGGAACATAAGAGAATCTAGTATCTACAACAAATTCATAACATACAGGGTTCTGTCAAAAACTATCAGATGTTCAAACACAGAAAAATATGATCTTTAGAAATAAAGATTGCATTTAGTAGACCTAGGAAATTCTAATTATCTTCAAAGAACTAAAGAACACAATTAAAGCATGGTGGCATGAAGCTGGTGACCTGGGATCCCTCCATAGTGCACCTTCAGTGTACTGCTAGAGGAAGTGAGGAGTGACAGGAGGGAGGTACAATGAGCTTCAGGAATCAGCCCACCTTGGGGCTGGCTCTGCCTCCACTATGTATGTTGCACTCAGTAAGTTCAAGCCCAGTGTTCAATATGGAACACTGACACCATAGCAGAAAAGTCAAAAGAGAGAAAGAGAAAGAATGATTGAGTGTTGGAACATGGTGACTAGAGTGTTGTTCCACAGGTGGGGCTTGGGGCCTCCATCACAGGAAGGTTGATCAGACAGCAAGGCCAGATGGCCAGACACAATGACTGTGGGACCATGTGCTTTACTCAGCCAGGCCACACTGGTGGGCTCAGGGCTAGCAGTGCAATCATTAGCCCCTCGAAGCCTCATTTCCCTCATTTGTAAAATCAAGAAGGTTTTAAAGCTTACAGCTCACAACTTTGCTTATATAGAACACTTAGCCCCTACATACAGAACATAATAATTTGCAATGATTTATTGAGTGAATTGGATAGACTACATGACAAGTTTACAAAGTGCCTGGCATGAAGTCAACCATCAATAAACAATCACTAGTATTTACACTTTTAGGTGATAGTGATGAAGCCCAAGGTGTCATGCAAGCTAAGCATGTGCTCTGTCACTGAATCACACTTCAGCCTCCAACATCACTATTTTGATGGGCAAACCAATAGCTCTTCCACCAGCAACACTCTAAACAGCTGAGCAACCACAAAACTCCACCCTGAACAAACCTGGGACTCAAGCTCTTTAATTTCACAGAATCTCAATGGTACACAGAACCCCAAGGGGGTACCCAGCAATTCTGACGCCACAGGCAACAGCTCTTAAAGAATGATAAGGAGCCAAGGACAAATGAAGATTGACTGTCTTTCAAGGTCAGATGAGAGGTGGACATAAGGACCACATAGAGCCCCCCCGCAGGTCAGTTCCAATCCCAGCACTGCCCCTCACCAGTGTGATCACTGGCCTGATTGTGCCTCTCCCAAGAGTCCAGAACCTTCTTGAAGACTAGATGCCTGTGATTGGTACCACACAGACAACAAACCCATGCACTAGAGCAGCCCCTTAACTCAGAATCAAATGCATTCAAAGAAAACTTTCGAGGATGTTCAGTTCTAGGGACAGTCCCTACAGTAGTAAGACTACATTATTTAAAAAAAAAAATGTATGCCTGGGGCTGGAGAGATGGCTCAGCAGTTAAGAACACTGACTGCTCTTGCAGAAGACCTGGGTTCAAATCCCAGCACCCACATGGCAGCTAACAACTGTCCGTAGCTCCAGTTCCAGGGAATCTGACAGTCTCTTCTCTTCTCCATGGGCATTGCACAACACCAGCACACTTACCCACATACAGGCAATACACACTTACACGTAAAATAAAAATAATATAAAATATTTTAAAAGCAAACAAACAAACAAACAAACAAACAAACCCATATGTCTGATGTCTCTAAGTCAATGTAGATGTGAACAATTTAGTTTCAAAGTCTACCAGCCAGGAAGTAAATTTATTCTTTGGGTCCTTGCATAGGATCAGAGTATGCTGCCACCAGGTGGCAGCAATTTCATGGTCGCTACAAGGTTTTAGAAGGCAAGGTTTTGAACCAGTCTTGTTTTCCATGATTTGTCTCCCTGTGGGGAGGAGAGACAGGGGCAGCGTCATGTTCTGAGGTCTACCCCAGTCCTGTATTCGGACACCTAAGCCTTAGGTTCTGGTTCCTTCCACGGAACAGACAGGCCTGGAGAAGTGGTGTACCAGTGGCCTGGGAAAGCAGACCCGCGATTTGGATCTGTGACAGGCCTTTCTATTCTTGCCCTGAAAACACACACTCGAAACACAATGATGAGCGGGAGCAGCAAGAATCTGGGGCACGGACAATGCGATTTCTTGCAAGATCCCTTTGGCTCCCCAAAGACTGGAGAGACAGAAAGTGAAAATTTGAGGGGAAAAAAGTGGAGCTGAAGCACTTGACACTTCAGAGAGAACACAAGGCTGACAGCAAAGACAAATAGATGTTTAGAAAGTTATAACAGACCACGGAATGCAAATTGCAGGGACAAAGAGGGTGAGCTGCTGTGTTGCTTCAAGTTCTTGACGAGAAACTTAATTTACTGGATCAGCAATAAAGGCACTTAGTTCCTAGTTCAAAGCCAACACCCCCACCCCCCACCCCAATTGGGCTGTGGGGCCTGGACTTGTCCTACTCACAGCCAGATGCAGGCCACGGTGAGGGATGCCAATGCTGTTCCTAGAGCCCTACTATGTGCTAGGCCTGGGGCTGGGCACTCAAAGTGAGAAACAAAAGGGCTCAGACATGTGTGCCCTGTGTGATGGGCAGACATTCTTACCCCAGCAGACAGGTGAGAGCCTTGAACTCAGAGAGGGAAAGGCACAGGGTGAAGCCACTCAGCTGTGCAGGGGCAGTAGACTGCACAGATCAATGTTCTTCCTTTAAAGTTGAAATCTGTGACAACAAAGTCACCACTTTTTGAAGAGCATGCTCACAGGTACGGCAATGCCAGGGCAGTGGGCTCTCCTAAGAGGAGCAAACTTCCTTTCAAGAAATATTTTCTGAGCATTTACTTTGCTGCCTTCCATGCCAGGGGCTTGAGAACAACTAGTGAATATAAAAGATGAATCCTCTGCCTGACAAAATTTATACTACAGTAGAGACATATGACCCCAAATCAACACATTTGAGATGATAGCAATGGTGAAAGAGGACCCAGAAGACTGGACAAGAGATTTAGGGATAGATTGAGGGAGAGAAAGTAGAGTCTTTTTAAAAAATATTTTATTATTTTTATTTTATTTTATGTGTATGAGTGTATTGCTTGCATGTTTGTAAGTTTAGTGTAGTGCCCATGGAGGTCAGAAGAGGGTGTTGAATACCCTGGAACTGGAATTACTGGTGGTTGTTAGCCACCATGTGGGTGCTGGGAACTGAACCCGGGTCTTCTGCAAGAACAGCCAGTGCTCTTAACTACTGAGCCATCTCTCCAGTCCTGAGAAGGTAAAGTCTTAAATTCAGTGGTCAGTATACATATTCTGTTAGATTTTAAAAACAATTTCCATGGCTATCTTTTTCTACCCTCAAAGAAGTTATTAGCCCCATTTTCCAGACAATGAAATGGTCCCAAGGCTCCAAAGGATTGGAGAAAGAGCACCCACTGTGCACAGTGGAGTGGAAATGACACCCTACAGATGGGAGAGAGAGAAGGCTGGGGAGGCAGGTGAGGTGCTGGGAGGGCAGGATGCAAAGTTACCCACAGGCTTTAGCACTAGAATGTAGGAGAGAAGGTGAGTGGCCCTGCCAAGACCCCTCCAGACTGCCTGATGGATTTCTCTCTGTTACAGATGAGTGGACAGTAAGAACAGATGCGAACCTCTGATCTTGCCCCAGTCTGTTTCACTCTTCTAGTGGGGAGACAGAAGGGGGGATGCCGCTATCCTCTCCCCTTGGATGAGGGCTCCAAGGATCAGGGACACACACACTGCACACTTGAATTGCTAGTAGTCCAAGCTCACCCCATCCCGAGGATCTGGATGGACAGCCCTCCAAGGCCCAGGGCTCAAAAGGCAGAGACTGGACCTGACCTGACAGCACGCCGGGGCTGATCCCTGCCTTTCTACTGTCTCCCTCCTATATGGCAGGCTGTGGGGAAGGTTTGGGTAGTTACAGAGTGACCTCTTATTGGCTTATAGCTGCAAGGGGCCCCAACATTGTGGCTTTAAGATGGTCTTTAATAAACAAGGTGCCTCACTCCTGACCAGCCAAATGCTAGGTCTAGTGATAGATACTTTCTGGGGACTTTTTCTGATGGTGCAATTTGAAGTGTAATCAGGAAATTAAATCAGGGTCATTCTTTAAACAAATGAATCTCTGGCCTTAGTGAAAGGAGGCATTGCTAGATTTGATGATCAGGAGGTACTAGACTTTCTATTAAAGAAACATTTTCAAATGTCAAAGAACTGTAGGTCTTATAGTCACTGAGCAAGCATTTGCTGAGCACCTATTTTGCACCTAGCACTGGCCTACCTCCCTGCTGAATGCAAAAGGCTTCCCCCAGCACAAGGGAGTCCTCTGCAGCACACAGGATCCCTCCTCTAGCACACGGGAATCCTCCCCCAGCACAAAGGAACCCTCCCCAAGTACACCTGCTCCACTGCCACACTGTGTAGGCCCAGCACCTGGCAGGATCTAGTAAATTCTGGATTGTGCTTTTTCAATCTACTTTACTGCCCTTTTCCCTAACTACTGTATCAGCCCCATGGGGGAGGGAAGGCTGTGTTTGCTGACTGCTTGAAGTACCTTCAATACCTACAGGAATCTCTGATACTGAGGAAATGGACATTAAACAGGAAAAACTCATACCTATCATCTATACATACATACTTACGTAAATATCTCATGATCAACATGAATGCTCCAGAGAAAGGTGTGAGACTCTGGGGTGGCTCCTAGTGGCAGGTGGGGCAGACTTGCCTGAGGACAACCTGCTTCAACTGACTCCTAAAGGATATGTCAGTGTTAGGCACAGAGGGGAAAGGGTCTGGGGACAAAAGGAAGGTTCTTGGAGGAGGACCAGCATGTCCAAAGGCCCTGAGACAGAAAAGAGGTATATATCTGAGACCCAGAAAGGATGCTGTTATCTGGAACAAACTTCAAGATGGTCCGAGTGGAGATGGAGAGAACAGCAGGAGATGCAGCTCCTGAAGGCCTTGGGGGTCCTACCATTTGGAATTGTTCAAGTGACTATGGGAACCCCAAAAGGAATATAAGAGAAAACCCAGTTTCGCTGCTGGTCAGGGAATTCTGGAGGGGTTCAAAGTTGTTTTTTTGAAAATGAAAAAGTGGGCAACTCCAGCTTCCACATGGGAAACAGCATCAGGCTGCACTAGGCCAGGTACAGCAGACGTGGAGAACAAACAGCAAAGACACAGGATGCTGGATCCCACTGGGCTATCCCCACAGTGCTTGCTCTGAGCTGGAGGTCAGAAAGGACCATGAAAAAAGCGTGAACTCTGCAGGCAGACAGGCACATCACCTCTTGGGTTGTTGTTTCTGAGGCAGGCCGCATGCAGGTGCAGCTGGGGTCTAAGAAGAGCATGGCCTTCACAGCATTCTGTGTTGAGTGATATGGCTGTTGTGCATGCCAAACTCCTGCCTAGACTATTTGTGCCACAGGGCAGTGCTCAGGCCACAACCACTTTGCTCTGAGAGCAAGCATGGAGTTCCCAGGGCTACAATATATCATGTAAGACCACTCTGCATTTAACAAAACACCTCACTCCTGCCTAGGTTCTGCCTCCGGAGCAGGTGGGTCTGGGCAAAAAGGCTGTATACCTGCATCTCCACACTGGAGGGAGGTGTGTGTTTGGGGAGCCCCTTCCTGAAGGAGAGAAGGTGGGCAGCTTGGCTGGGATCCCTTGGACTGCCTAATGTGTCTCTCCCTTGCAAATGACAGAAACAAACTGTATCTGTGAGTATAACTGCTTCTGAGCCCTGTGGGCCCTTCCATGAGTCACAGAGGGTGAGGGTAGTTGCCACACTGAAGCAGCCACTGCAGATAGAAATACCATGGGGCCATGCTCCAATAGCAATGGAAGAACAGGCAGAGGACTGGTGCTCAACTAGAGACCAGGGTTTGCCAAGTGGTACTCACAGAAAACTACTGATCAAATTCAACTCTTTCATGTCTTTGGTAGAGAAATTGAAGCCTAGAAGGAATAAGAGAAGGGCCGTGTCAAAGGTCAGGGCCAGCAGTGGAACCAGGAGAATCCATGTCCCCCTTCCTAGCCCAATGTCATCTCCAATACTCCAAGTGGCTTCTCCAGACCTTATAGATAGTACTGACCCATAGCCGGGCTGGAAAGACAGATGAAACCTGGCATGATTGGGGAAGAGCTGAATGGTGAACTGCCAGGCCTCGTTCTGTTAATCTGTGTGTGTGCAAATACATGTGCACATGTGTGCATATCTGTATGTGCATGTGTGCATATGTGTGAGTATGTATGTGTATGTGTCTATGTCATGTGTATAGAACTTTAAAGGCAATTGGATTTTGCCAAGTGTGCTAGTTTGTTTTGTCAACTTGACACAAGCTAAAGACACCTGGGAAGAAGGAACCTCAGTTTACAGATTGGCCTGTGGCCATGTCTGTGAGGCATTTTTCTTAATTGATGTAGGAAGGCCCAGATCACTCTGGGCAGTGCCATGCCTGAGCAGGTGGGCCGGGACTGTATAAGAAAGATAGCTCAGCAAGCCAGGGGAAGTAAGCCAATAAGTAGCATTACTCTGTGGTCTCTGCTTCAGTTCCTGCTCCAGGTTCCTGCCCTCACTTCCCTCACTGATGGACTGTCACTTGGAAATATAAGATACAATAAACCCTTTCCTCCTCAAGTTGTTTTTGGTTGGAGTGTTTTATCATAGCAACAGAAAGCGAATTAGGACAGCAACCTTTTCCAATCATCAGCATCACCTCTGAAACATCTTGATGTTACAGCTATCTAAGGCCATGGTCATCTAAGACCCACTGAAGAAGAACCCCAATGCAGAACATGGAACTTTCATCTTTAACAAGCTCCCAGGTATTCTGATGATCAGTGAGGTTTGGAGATCTGGGAGGATGCTCAGGATCACTTCACTGGACTTCAAGGATCAGGAGAAAGAAGAGGGATCAGGAGACAAGCAGAAACCTGTCTTGTATCAAGGCAGGAAGCATAGCCCTAACAAAAGCAGATGGACCAGTGACAGAAATGTATGTCCTGCTGTCAGAGCTGGAGTTGCCGGGCCACCAGGCAGGAACCAATTTCCTTCTTCCTGGGGAAGCTATGATTCAGGATGCAATTTGGGTGGCCAGTGGTGACCTGAGCTGCAGGCATGGTGAACTGACAAAGATGAGCATGTGTCCCATTCCACTGGCCACGTCACTCACCATCACAGGCACCTCTGAGTTGCAGTAAGTAACCAGTCTTCCATAAACACTGCCACACCAACAGGGGAAGCTGAAGCCACAGACCTGAAATCTCTTGTCAGCTTCACATTCTGACTGAAAATTAGATGCAGATTCCATGTGATCCATGTATGTTTGTTTTTATGCAGAAATGGGCACATCCTTGCCTACTCAGAAGGCTTTGAGCAAGTTGTTTCTTACACTAGTGTTTCCAAGGACCTGGGAGGTACCCTGAGAGGTTGTTTGAATTGGTCTGGAAATATTCTCAAAAGCTCCCTGAGGGCTTGAGAGCAGAGGCTGAAGACCTATGGGCGTGGCTGATGAGGTGTCTACTTCTAGCCCTCACTTAATATACTCCCAGGCACCTCACTATGTGCCCACTTAGAGGGATTCAGGCATAAACATTCCATCCTTATGAATCAGAACAGCCTAGGCCTGACCAAATAAAGAGAACGGGTGAGCCAATTTCTCCAATTCTTTGTGTATGTATGTCTGGGTGTGTACTACCCTACAGAGAAAAACCAGTTACAATAAGGACCCAGCCTCCCACCAAGATGCACTGTGACATGAGGAAGAAAAGGCAAGTTTGTAATTTTAATCAGTTCCTAACTGGAGTTTAGTAAGTCCCTTCAGCTGTGCCTACAGCTCTCAACAAATCACAGTCCCCTCACAATGAAAAGTCCAGATAGGATGATAGAACACCCAGCTAAAATACCACCCATGTTAGATGCTGTTCTGAAATCCAGGTACCAGCTGAATACCCCTCATCCAAAAATCCAAAATCTGAAACTTCCAGAATGCCAACATACCACAAGTAGAAAAGCTCAAGGCATGAGACTTGGTTTCATGTATAGAACAACTAAAAATATGTACAGAAGACAAATGTGACACAAATGAATTCTGACTTACAAATGAGTATCATCCTCAAAACAGCTCATTATGTACATGTGGATATCCAAAAATTTTAAAAATTCCAAATCTGAAGCAGTTTTGGTCCCAAGCATTGTATAGGGGCAACTCAGCTTGCAACTCTCACATTGTTTAAGGCAGTCACCAAGAAACACCTGTGTCACCAAGCTACAAGTTTGTCTCTAAATGTTTCCTAATTGTATTTTAATACATTTTATTTCTTATGCATTTAATCAATGCAATGAAAGTTATTATCCAGAGGAGACCATAGGTTTCTGCCTACTTACCTAGTCACTGAGCCTCAGTGGTTGGTGGGTATCACCATGCCTCAAATGACAGCCCTTACCTGTGGGTCAGAGAGTCGGGAGAGGTCAGGGTACAGGTAAAATTTGATGCCTTCAGAAGCCCCCGGCAGCGTCACCCCTCGGATCAGGAGGATCAGCAGCATGATGTATGGGAAGGTTGCAGTGACATAGACGACCTGCCCGGGAGAGGGGAAGAGAAGATGAGCAAGGAATGACAGTGATGGCCTATTTCACTAAGTGCCCTGGAGCTCAGATGCGCATGACACGTTCTCTAAATCTATCTATGCAGCCCAGTCTCAGAATGACAGTCATCTCTCTGCATCTGCAGGGGTCTGCTTCCATGGCCGCCAGAAGATAAAGATGTTTATATGGCTCATGTAAAATGGCTCACGGTATTTGCACAGCCCCCACACCCTCCACATGCATCAATCCAGCTTATAACGCCTGATGCAGTGCAAGTGCCATGTATCAGCATACTGTATTATCTAGGAATGACAATGAGAAAAAAGTCCATGTTCAATACAAATGCAAGTGGTTTTCCAATGTTTTCTACTCAAGGATCTTTGGACTCAGAGATGTGGATCCTGTGGTCACTGAGGACCATAATACTATATTTAGAGAAAGTACCCAAACTAGATTCACAGAGGCCAAGAGGGGGATGGTGGTGCCTCCTTTGTCTGTCACATTGGGAGTGACAGTCCTACCAAATAAAAGGCATATGAGTGGGAAATGCACCATCCAATGTTGTACATGGTCAACAACAATGTCCTGACAAATGTTCCTTAAGAGTGTAGATGGCACATTATGGTTCCTACTGCAATGAAATGAAAATAGAAAAGAAAGGAGTGGCAGTAGTGGGCACCATGGGGAGCTAAGAGAAGAGGGGCCCCCAGCCTGCCTATACTACTGCCTCCTTTCCCGCTGCTAGGCCCTCACAGGGGTTCCTACTGAAGGTGGGTGAAGGGCTCTGCATCAATGCATGCCAAACACTTCTGACCACAACCCACAAAAAGAAACAGAAATTACAACACAGCGCAGGGAGTGTTGGAAAGAAGGTTCCACAAAATCACTATTGTGTGGCACATACGCTAATGTTGCCGATCACCCTCTTTCATTTTAAAATTGTGTGTGTGTGTGTGTGTGTGTGTGTAGGTCAGAGGACAACTTGAGGAAGTTGGTTATTTCCTTCCACCATAGAGGTCCTGGGAATCAAACTCAGGTTTTCAGGTTTTTCAGCAAGTGTCTCTTCTTGCTGAGCCATGTCTTGAAATCCTGCCTCCACCTCCCAAATGCTAGGATTCCAGGTATGTGTCATTATGCCAGGCAGGACTCTAATTTAAAAAATATATTTTATTTAGCCGGGCGTGGTGGCGCACGCCTTTAATCCCAGGACTCGGGAGGCAGAGGCAGGTGGATCTCTGTGAGTTCAAGGGCAGCCTGGTCGACATAGTGAGTTCCAGGACAGCTGGGGCTACAGGGAGACCCTGTCTCAAAAAGACCAAAACAAAAAATTATTTATTATTTTTGTTTTATATGTATGCCTGTTTTGCCTGCATGTAGGTAAGTGCACTGTTAAATGAAATGTTCACAGAAGACAGAAGATACTGTTGGATCCACTGGAACTGGAGTTATGGACAGTTGTTAGCTGCCATGTGGTTGCTGGGATTCAAACACAGGTCTTCTGCAAGAATAGCCAGTGTTCTTAACCACTGAGCCATCTCTCCAGCCCCTGATCACCCTCTTTCATTTTAAAATTGTGTGTGTGTGTGTGTGTGTGTGTGTAGGTCAGAGGACAACTTGAGGAAGTTGGTTATTTCCTTCCACCATAGAGGTCCTGGGAATCAAACTCAGGTTTTCAGGTTTTTCAGCAAGTGTCTCTTCTTGCTGAGCCATCTCACCAACCCTCTATTTCATTTAAAATAAAAAAAGAAAAAAAAAACTGATCACAGGGCTGGAGAGATGGCTCAACAGTTAAGAGCACTGACTGCTCTTGTAGAGGACCTGGGTTTGATTCCAAGCACCCACATGGTGGCTAACAACTGTTCATAACTCCAGTTCCAGGGACTCCAATACCCTCTTCTGATATCCACAGACACTGCATGACATGGGTGCACTTATATACATGCAGGCAATACAGTCATACACATAAAATTTAAAAATAAACTGGTCCAGATCCTTTAAGTCCATTTCACAATTCACCAACTGGCTAATACCTACCATTACAAAAAATACCACTCTTAATAATTAAGTCGAGATTTATAGTCAAGGATAGGCTAAAACACAGTGTAGGGTTGGGGGAGGGAGCCATAGGGAGACAGAGAGAAGAGGAGGGGAGGAGAAGGGAGAAAGCTGCCTGGGGCAGGAAGGATTCAGCACTGGTTTGAAAGCATCTGGGCCTGGTCTGCTTAGAGGCAGGTGTTTGGACCCCATGAAGCAGGGAGGGGCTGAGCCAGTAGATCTGGGAACAGAAACAGTACAGTGCACTCAACACTCAGCCCTCCTGGAGCCTCCTATCCTGAGTGCTGTCTGAATGGAGCTGGCCAAGCCTCCACATGCTGCAGGATCCTAATCTTATGGCCCTCACACATGTACCAGCCTCTTGTGCCATGTGAGGTCCCCATAGGACTCAGTGCCCTGCCAGGCTGACTTTTCTGTCATCTTCTTCCTCCAATCACTTGTTCTGTCCCTTGTTACGCTCCCCCCCACTCCTTTTTAGAACAGGAGTTTGTCAACATTCAAGGGTCAGGGACACGAGGACCCAAATTCAGCTCTGTATATGCCCCCATCCCCAATGCACACAGATACAGGATACAGCTTCCTGATGGTTCAGTCTTGGATGCCCACAGACAGAGCATGTGCTCCCAGCCCACTGGCTTTACTGTTACTTCTCAGTCCTGTTCAAACTGGGCCTGTTTTGGCCAGTGCTCCAGTTCCTCATGTCCTTCATTCATGCATGCACTCATTTTTCACTCACTCTCCCACTCATCCACCTACTCTTGCAGTCAATAAAACACAAAGACATGTGTGGGGGAGAGCTTTAGTTGTCAACTTGACACAGCTGGATGCTGAGGAATTTCCTCCATTGGACTGACTGTGACCGTGTCTGTAGCCTATTTTCTTGATTGTTGAGTGATGTGGGAGGGCCTAGCCCTCTGTAGGCAGTGCCACCCCTGGGCAGGTGGTCCTGTATTGTAAAAGCAGGTTGAGCACAGGCCAGGGGAGCAAGCCAGTAAGCAATGTATTTCCATGGTCTGTGCTCCAGGTTCCGACCCTGAGTTCTTGCCTTGGCTCCCTTGACGATGGACTCTGAGCTGCAAGTCAAATAAACCTTTTCCTCCAGAAATTGGTTTTGGTATTTTTATCATAGCAATAGAAAGGTGATCAGAATAACATTCTAAGTGCCAAGCTATACACAGATAAGGTTGATTCACAGGATGGACATTTCTGCTCTAAGAGGTTTCTGGCTGGTGGACCAGACAGGGATACTGATAGTACATGGTGTGACAGGATGAGCACAGAGAAGCAGCAGCCTATGACAAGAGCAGGCAAGAGGGCTTTTCCAAGGAGGTGACCTAGACACTGGCCCAAAAGCGTGAGGAGGAGTTCCTACTGCAATCCAGGCATGCATCACATGCTCACGACACCGGCTTTGCACACTCCACATATCTGCACACCTGGCACGTGCTCTAAGTAGGGACAGTCATCATTTTATGCATGAGAAAGGTCAGAGTGCTCATCCTAGTTTGTCAAAATCACCCAGTTAAAGAATTGTGACCAGGTGTGGGATCCATGGCAAGGTCTGCCTGACTCCAAGGTCAAACATCAGACCATATGTTATCATCATGAAGTTTGTGCAAATATATTATTTTCCCCACTTTAGAGATGTCAAGTCATTTGATTAGCACATGACAAAGCACAAATTTAACCTTGAACCTCAAACAATAGAAAACGAGAAAGCTGCAGCGGCTGGGTAGTGACAACAGACTCTGTGGACACAGCCTGCAAAGTTGGAATATTTTAAGCAGATACTATCTCTGGCCTATGATGAGAGCACTGCTCTCAGCTCACTCAGGAGGGGTTCACCCACCGGCACTGCAGCTGACAAGTGAACCAGGGCTTGCTGACATGTCATGTGACCCCTACACTCTTGATGTCATATGCATTATCATACATAATAATCTAGAGGAGCACACAAGTCAGAAGCATAATCATAGATCAGCAGTAGCTATTAACAGTAAGAAAGGATTAGAGGCCAGCCCTCAATCAACAAGGGTGGCTGGTTGCTGGCTAGGGAGCTGACTGTTGCAAAAAAGGCTCTTTCACTTAACTTTCTAGACCTTGTCTATGACAGCTCTTCAGCATCGCATAGACATTTGGCATTTGGGGACACAAACCTGACTCTATAGGCATTGTTACATTGTAGACATTTGGTGGAGAGGCAGTAAGGTGGGTACAGATACAGGAGGGGACTTAAATATGATCGAAATACAGTGTATGAAATTCACAAATATTCAATAATATAATAAATAAAGAGCTTAAAATTTTTGTGTGTATTTATGTATGGAGAGGCATGCACCACAATATACATGTGATCAGAGGACAACCCAGGGGAGTTGGTTCTCTCCTTCCACCATGTGGGTCTGAGGATCGAACTCAGGTTGTTAAGCTTGGTAACAAGCATCCTGACCCTCTGAGTCACCTTGCTGGCTGCTACACATACATTCTTGATTTTTCTGGGGCGTACTCAGTTATTTCAAATCTCTAAGTCAGGTAGAGGGTAAGAATCTAATTGCTGGGCTGAAGAGATGGCTCAGCAGTTAAGAGAACTGGCTATTCTTGCAGAAAACCCAGTTCAATTCCCTGTACCCACATGGCAGCTAACAATCATCTGTAACTCCAGTTCCAGGGGATTCAACACCCTCTTCTGTCCTCTTCAGGCACTGCATAACATGGGTGCACTTACATACATGCCGACATAACACTTGTACACATAAAATAAATAATAAACACATAAAAAAGAATCTAATTGCTTTCATTTAGTAATTTCCAGGTATCTCTGTTGTGTGATAAAGGTGCATCAGCCACAGTCGCCAGGAGCTGCCCTGTCCCAGACTCACCGTATTTCTGCAGCTTAGCTGTTGTAACTTGTTATTCACAGAACTGAAGACTGAGAATATAAAACAGAAAGATGACTAAGATTCACAGGAATTTGTCAGTCTGTAAGGCCCCTTATGATGAAGCTGAACTTGCCAGCCATCCTCTGCTCAGTCTGTACTGAGTGGATGGGTCACTTGGGTGTCCTTCAGAGGGGTCACTTATAACCTGATCAAGCGGACCCTCTCTGTGCCCAGGCAGCATGCACAGCTTGTTCCTGGTTACTAGAGTTGCATGATTTGTTAAATGGCTAAGGGTCTGCAGCCATCCTCCAAATGCCTGTCTTCTGTGTTACTTTAGAACAGCCATGCTGCCCCCCACTGGTTTCTACACTTCCATCTTTACACTCTTTTTATAAAGTCATAAAGGAAAGAAAATGTGCAAATGAATTGTCCACAGACCACAGAGCGAACTGGTTGGCATATGGTACTCAAGAAAGATTCCTTTGTAAGCTAATGTTTGAGACCCTTGAGCCAGGGCACAAAGGGTAGTTTGGGGGTATCATTTCACAATGCTCACAAGGAGAGAGTGCCGCCAAAGTTCAAAATGCCATCTTGACTATCTCAGCCATCTCAAAGCCCCTTCCCATCTGTTTCTATCTTTGGCCATACCAAAGATGTTTACAGGTTATCTTTGGCTTTTTCTAGAGAATAGTTAATGCAACCATACAGATCAGGCCATCAAGAGATTGCCCACAAATGACATGTGTGCTGGCACTCACACCTCCCATGCTCTTATCACATATCACTGATCGATTAAAGCACTCTTTGCAGCTGAACCTGTATGCAGCCTAAGAGCCCCCCCCCCAAGCAGCCCCCGTTATCAACTGTGTCTGTTACCTTTAATCTAGTCTGTGTTTCACACACGCATTTTCAGTCTCCTGCAGGTTCACAGTTGGGTAAGACCCAGGGTTTCTCCTTAAGGAAAGACCCACTGATTGTGTGCATGCATTGTGAGATGCCTGTGGTCTTGATACCACACAGCAGGGTTAAGCAGGAAAAGTAGGCTGGAAAGACAGGTGAGGAAATTAGTTCTCAGGTCTCTGAAAAGGATCTGTAAAAGTGGTTTGGAGCTGGGCCTTCCAGAACATGTGGGACTAGCAGAGGATGGGAAGGGCTAGTACTAAGGGCATGGGGATGGGCACAGAATATGTCCCCTTGGACATCCAGAAGCTTCCAGCTTGTAACTGGGATGCTCAGGTAGAAGTTGACCAGGTTTTCCTCAGCTTTCCTCAGCTCTTGCCACACGCCATTGTAATCAAGTCCTGCTATTAGATCATTGTATTCTGAGCTCCAGTCCTGTTCCTCTCTGGCATGGGCCCTTCACCCTTTCTTATGACAGCCCTGTGCTGTCCACACTGCTGCCCAGGTTCAGAAACAAAAGATCTGGCTCAAGTCTCACCCTGCAGCCCACGTTCAAGGTTGATGCAGTGAAAATGGCCAGGCTTTGGTTAATTAATGCCAGGATTCAATCCTGCTTTGCTGTATGACTTGGTCACTCTCCACCCATCCCCACCTCCTGGTTCCTTGCGGCTGGGGAGCATGCCAGGCTCCTCCCCACCCCTTTGCCTTTTCTCAGCCTCCCTTTGTCCACAGAGTTCATTGCCACCCACAGTGTTCACCCTCGGTGTGTCTGTGTCCCCACATGGCTGGCTGGGCTTCCTCAAGGACACATGCTCTGCCCTCCACCACCTTGTCCCACCCCACAATTCTGGAAGCAGAGGCTCACAGTGGTAGGCTTGAAATGACTCTGGCTCACCTCAGCAGTGCCCTCTTACCCCACAAGTAAAATTGTGAGCCCACTAGATGTAGTTAAAAGGAGTATCACATCCTGACTCCCACCCAACACTTGTCACCTGTCACTCCAGCCTCCTCCTAGCACCTAGGACTGTGGTTACCTTGCCTTTCAAGTTTTATAATTTCTAAAATGGAAGGGAATTTTGTCTTTGCCTTTCTGTGCTATATCCACAGAAGTCAGAGACATAGACAGCATGTGAGACAGGTTCACTTGCTATTTGTTGGATGGATGAACAGAACAGAACAAAGCTGGGACCAGGATATAGGCTGATTAGAGCACAGGTTCATGCCAGGTTATATGAAATGCTGGAGGCATGTGAACTGGGTATGGGAAATAGAATTGGATTTTAGGTGTGTTTATAGTAAGGGCATCAGGAGGGGTTTGTTTTTTAACAGACACCCTAGGTCAGATACTAAATGCCCAAGAGCTCAAGGCACAAGGAGCTTCCTGGCAAGAAGCAAGGTCCCTCTGAAGATGTCTGGGGTCCCTGGAGGTGTCTTGAAGAGGCAGGAGATGGTCATAGCTCTCGAGCACTGTGCTACAAGATGTGGAGTCTGAACAGGGAACAATAAGGTCTTTGACAAGGTAGCACCCAGCCAGTTCCTGGCTGCCACCAGTGGTGGCTCAGACCCAGGGAGGTGGGCGTGCAAGAGGGAGGGTCCCATCTGTCAGCCGTCTCAGACCCAGGCTACAGACCCCCAAGCCCCAAGCACAGCCCTGGATTAATGAAGAGTTTCACTATTGTTTAATCCCCTTGCATCAGGTCACCTCCTTCTGCAAGGAAAGGTCACACAATTGTGGTAATTACACTGTATCCTGTCTTAATTGACTCTAATTGCTCATTTGCATCCCAATACTGGAATCCTGGGGTGTTTTTTCCCCTGCTTCCAGTAGGAAACTACTTATTTCAAGGCTGGGAGACTGGTCACTGGGAATTGCCACAGGGCTTGCAGAAATACTGTCCTTCCCTAAGGTTTTCAGGATAATGGGTGAACTGGGAAGTGGAGTTTTATTCAAAAGGCATTTAGAAAGCAGACTGGTGGGGTGGAGGCCCAGGTCCCCAGGGTCAGCAGGGCCACTCTGGAAAGTTCCATTCCCCTCTGAGTGGGCATACAACTGAGAAGACAGGGCCAACTGCTCACACCTGGACTTACATATGCATGCTACCTTTCCTCAGATGTTCACCTAATAGCTTCTAGAAATCAGCATACCTTTTATGTTATAAATGTGACAAGAAAACTGTGAGCTGCTGCCATAAACACTGAACTATCCCTGAACACAATGAGAAGGCAACTGCAAAATTAAATTTGAAGAAATAAAATGTGAGTGGATTCAACCAATGGCTGTGTGTCTGGGGTGTGCTGTTTGTGTCAGAAGAAACAGAAGCAAATCTGAGAGGCACCAGCCATAAACCAGGGCCTCCTTATACCTCTGACAAGGGAGCAAACATCCCGAAATGTGCCTTTGTTTGCATTCAGGTACCATTAAGGTCATCCAGAGGCCTGCCACCAGACAAATCCCTTCCACGTTTGTGGGAAAGACCAGATGGATGCTTTCTGAGACCCTTCCAACTTCTGTTTCCTAAACCATCAAGACAAAACCCTTGTCAAGTCTTCCCCAAAGAGCCAGGGCTCCCTGGAGCTCTCCAGGGTCCTGACACTGATTTGACTGGGCCTTCTGCAAGCCAGCAATCTAGGGCCTTGGAAGATCCCTCTGTTAACTGAGCAACCACCGATGGCTCACATTATATCTCTAACCTGCTTTCAATGCCTTCTGTCTCTTTCAACTGATTTTAATCTTGAGCCTCTGGTTTGACTGGCTTTTGGTAGCAACTCATCCTTACCCAATTACCCAAGTCAGGGAAACCCTATTCAGTCCCTTGGCCCATTCCCCTTTCTGGCTGGTCTTCCTGTAAGTCTGCTCAGTCCATATGGTCATAAAGCACATCACTATTCAGGCACTAACAATTATTCTTTTGACTAGAAACAGATCTCTGCTCTGCCTGGGCTTTTTGGGGACCACTCCCAGAGTTCCCAGGGAAGAATATTCTACCAGTCACCAAATAGTCTTGCATAACCTCCATGAAGGAATGGCTGATCTTTGGGAAGATATGAGGAAAATGAAAATCTAATAAATGGAGGTTGCCATGGGCATATTTGTACTCCCACATTTTTTAGCTACTTTCAGCTGTTTTCTAAAACATTTTAACAGAATTTGTAACTGTTAGCAAAAAAAAAAAATACTTCTAAGTTACTAAATTCAAAATAGGAAGTGTCATAGTTTCACAAGAAAATAAAAGTATTTCCCCAAGGAAGCAATGGTATTTTAACAATGCAGTGATATTTTCAGCTATTTCCATGTAGAGTTAAAGTTGTGACTGTAGAGTAATGATAGGTAGTTTTTCAATAACTTCAGAGACTAAATCATTATCAGGAAACAATGGCCCACCTTGAGATTCATGTTTTGTGGTGGCATCCCTGAACAGGGTTGAGGAGGAAGAGGGGAAGCATCAAAGAATGGCTCAGCAGGGGGTGGTGGGCAGATCCCAGGATGAGCAACCCATAAGCAACCCCCAGTACTATTCTTCTTCTGCAATAACTAGATCGCTCCAATGTGTGTGTTTGTATATGCATGCACATGCATTCAAATGTGTTTGTGTATGTGTTTGTATATAGGTCAGAGGTCACTGACAGATGTCTTCCTCGATCACTCTCCACTATTTATTTATTTATTTATTTATTTATTTATTCTTACTTATTTGTTTACTTAGAGACAAGGTCTCTCTAGCCCAGTTGCCCAAGAACTCTATCTATATAGATGAGGCTAGCCTTGCTCCCACAGAGATCCGCCTGCCTCTGCCTCCCAAGTGAACATGGCAATCAGCAGTTCCAGACTGGTTGGCAAGCAAACTCCAGGGATCCTTCTGTCTGCCTCCCCAGTGCCAGGATTGCAGATATGTGGTGCCATACTCAGATTTTTATGTGAGTGCTGGAGATCCAAACTCAGGTGGCAAGCACTTTACTGACTGAACAATTTCTCCAGCTCAAGACCTCTCATTTTTTACAGAATCCATGGCTGTTTAAAAAACGAAAAAGACATTTCCCTGCTCCCCTCTAGCTAGGTGGCCATGTGACTACAGCTGGCCAATAGGTTGAAGATGCTGTGTACCACTTCCAGGTCATTTCTTAAAAGGAAAGCCTAGATCCTACCCTTCTTGCCTTTTCATGGGCTAAAATGAAGATAAGGTTTCTTAGGTTATGAAACTGTGGGCAAAACTTTAAGGTAGCCACAGTGTGAGAGTGGAGAGGGCTGGGACCCTGAAGATGGCCCACCATACCAGAAGGAAGGACATGAACCTGATTTTGTTATTGCTGAGGCCTCCACTATATTGAATCCAACACGGAAATCTAAATACGTAGCCACCAGCTTCCTCTGTGACCTTTGTAGGTCCTGCTTCCTTTCCAGGCCAGTGTTATTTTTATTAAATGAAGGTTCAAAGGTGAGTGCATGGTTACCCAAGCGTCTGTCTTCCTTGTGTGTGAATGGAGGACGATGTCCACACAAAGGAAGGAGATGTGAGGGTAGGTCAGAAGTCACCATTGCTGGGGCACCTTAGCTGGTGGAGAACAAGGTAGAGGGGTTTTAGACTTCAGACAGAGGCTAGAGTTGGCCTCATCTCAGCTGTGAGGGGAGCAATGAAACAGCTCTTGAAAATCCTCAGGAGACCTTCTCACTGATGGATTAGTAACTGGCAACACTTAAGAGGGGCTAATTCACAGGCCTGGGAAATGTGAGTACAAAGCACCAGCAGAGAAGGCTCACAGCACAGAGGAAAGCGCACACAGCTATCACCCCCAGACTCTGCGAGGAAGGCAGAGGTGTCAGGAGTCAGCCCAAGCAGCCCCTGCCAGTGAGAGTCCCCCAGGTCTTCTGACTCCAGTCAGCAGCTGTGGCAAGTGACAGGGCTGCAGGCAGATGGTCTAAGATGGGATGGGAGAAATATGCCAGGGTAAAACCAGGTAAGTTCAAGTTCTGATTTCAAAAGGATAGAGAGCATTCCAAAGTTTAAGTTTAAGGGAAGAATGAGACCCAATTGGGTCCACCACAAACACGTGAAAGGGATGACTCTTACCAGACAAAAGGGGGAAGGCTAGGGACACTGAACACAACAAACCTTCCTGACACCTAAGGGACCTGGTGTGAAGCTGGAGCTCTCTGTTGAGTTCAGAAGGACCAGGGACATGGGTTTGTAGAAGGGATGTGCTGAGACTTTGATTACTGCTGCCAGCAGGCCACTCCCACCCCTGGCTGATCATAGGGAAAGGCTTAGACCAGCCAGTTATCTCAGGCCTCGGGAAAGCCCATGTCCACACAGCACCAGTCTAATGGTCTGGCACATCAGCATTTAGTAAATAATAACATTCTTTTTATTCAGCTGTATTTCATCCTACTTCATAATATTGTCAGGCATCTTGTGAGTCAGCTTCCCACCACTGTGACATAACACCTGAGACAAACAATTTAAGAGGTGGGATGGTTTATTGAGGCTCATGGTTTCAGAGGTTTCAGTCCCTGGAGGCTTGGTCCTGTTCTTTTGGGCCTGTGAAGACATCTTGGCAGGAAGGTAAGGTAGAGGAGACCTGTTTACATCATGGTGACCAGGGAAAGAGAAAGATGAAGATGGTGAGATAGAGGAAGATAGAGAAGGGCTAGAGACATGGGAAGAGATAGAGATAGAGAAATCGAGATAGGGCTAGAGACAGATATGGAGATAGAGACAGAGACACAAATAGGGCTAGAGACAGAGAGACGGGGAGAGGAAGAAGGAGAGGAGAAAGTCTGGGTTCCAACATCATTTTCAAGGACACTCCCCCAATGACCTAACTCTCACTAGGCCCCAAGTACTAAGGATTTCGCCACCTCCCAAAATTGCCACAGCTGGTGACCAGGACTATACCACATGGTCCTTCCAGAGACATTCAAGGTCTAAAGTGCAGCAGCTGAAGACACAGCTGGCTATCCCTATACTTGAAGCTACTCAGGGTAAGGACTGAATCCCTCCTCCCAGGCTCTGAAGCACTTCTTGTCAAGGATCACATGTGGTAAATTACAAATGAAGAAATACATACAGATCTTGATAACCCAGTAAGACAACTAAATAAAACAGATCTAATACCACAGGTCTGCAGTGGGCCTTTAGTGTAGGACTGAGGATGGTCCCCGTTTCCATTTTGGCCTCAAAGAGTAAAGAACTTTGTGCTGAGTTCCATTTACAGACAGTGGGATTCACTGAACACACTGTGCACAGGCTCTGTGTTGGGATCTGAGAGCAGGCAGAAACCAATGAATGAACTGGGCCCCCATCTATGAGGGAAATGTGAGTGACTCAAACAGACAGTGATGACCTGATCAGGGGTTCTCTGGGAATAGCTCAAGGAGGGTTTTCAGAGACCCTCAGTGCTGTAGGAGGGCAGCTATGGGGTATCCACAGTGGTGTAGAAGGGAAGCTGGGGAAAGGCAATTGTTGGGGAGACCCATAGCAGTGTGGGAGAGCAACTGGGAGGACTTACCACAGCTAGGTGGCTGAGCAAATGGGGAGAGGCAACCCATAGCCACGTGGGAGGACAGTTGGAGGTGACCCACAGCCAGGTGGGAGGGCAGTTGGAGGGGACCCACAGCCAGGTGGGAGGGCAGCTGGGGGAGAACCACAGCCATGTAGCAGAGCATCTCAGAGGGGACTCAAAACCATGTGGGAGGGCAGCTGGAGGGGATCCACTGTCATGTAGCAGGGCATCTCAGAGAGGACTCAAAGCCATGTGGGAGGGCAGCTGGGGGTGATCCACTGTCATGTAGCAGGGCATCTCATGGGGAGACTCAAAGCCATGTGGGAGGGTAGCTGAGGGGGATCTACAGCCATGTGGCAGGGCAGCTGGGGAAAACCCACAGTGGTGTAAGAGAGCAGCTGGGGTGACCCATAACCATATGGGAAAACAGTTGCGGGGGACCCACAGAAGTGTGGAAAGGCAGCTGGCGGGGGCACAGCCACGTGGGAGGGCAGTTCAGGGGGTGTGTCAGAGAGCCATTCCTGGAGGTAGGCTCTGAGGGGAATGGTATGCCCTCTGGCTCCAGTCCTGATCTAGAATCCACTATGTGAACATATGCTTGCAAGCCAGATGGACTCAGGCATGGAGCAGGCAGAGCACATCCCCTCCAGGGTTAGAGATGAGCCCCTGCATGCTGGGTGACAAGTTCCTGAAACCATAGCCATGTTCATTAAGATAGCTGAGGCCAATTGAACTCCTAGTCCACAGGTTATCTAAAGATCATGGGGTGGGACTGGTGAGGGTTTAAGCCAATTTCATGGTGAATTAAGATTAGCTAGGGGGTCAGTGCTATTGATTTTTACAGAGCTCCACCAGAAAAGTCAGAGAAATGGAAGCAAACTCAAAATAAGCCTGAGCGACAGAAATAGTCCATGCTGTGCCCAGCCAAGCTCACAATGGCATTAAGAGCTATTGCTTACTGCCTGGAAAACATTCCTGGTACCTTGGCTAATAATGATTTAAGCCCTATCCATCTTCTTAGACCAGAAGGCTTGTGTTACCATAGCGACCACGTGCACCATGAAAGCACACATTGCTTGGATTGGATTCACCAGTGTTGGCGGTGGCGGGGGTAGGGGAGGCTGGGCACTCTTGAACTCACTTGTCAAGGTAGAGACAGGAAAGGTTCAGGGACAACAGTGGTTGCCAGCATCCTGCCAAGCACCCTTCCTCTTCCATTCCACACGTCAAGGACTAGGAGCTCCCTTAACCCTTTCCTTGGGAGATCTTAGTCATAAGGATACTTTCCAGGTCGCCTGTTGATTGTAACACACTCCTAAAACAGCTCCATTGCAGAGCATCACTTCTTCACCTCCTGTTCTCACCTCAGCTGATGGCACTTGGTCTTCTGTGTGTCTAGCTCCTCACTGCTATCCCAGAAGACACCAGGATCACCCTCCAAAAATCCAGCCTAACAGCTTTGTCGCCACAGATTTAAATGTTCCTTCACTAGCCTTTTGTTTCCTGCTTCCTTTTCACATTTTAAAAGTCTCTTTCACAAATTCATTTCATAATGTATTCTCATAACCAAACTAAACAATCAATGGATCAATCAGTTAACTTTGATCAGCATTTCTTAATTCCCAGACCGGATACTGGGCACCAGAGGGAGCCTCTCCCTCTGGCCTTCTCTGAAGCAGTTTGCTCTTTGCAGATTTTCAAGCTGCTTTCCTAGAAAGCCCAGCCTCATCCCATGCTTTTGGGGGCCAAACATGTTCCCTGAAACTCATGTGTTGGAACTTATTCCCATGGTCACATGTTAATGGAGCTGTCCTTTAATAAAAATTAGGATTTAGATGAGGTCATAACAGTGGAGCCTACGATGGCATAAGTGGCTTTAGAAAAGAGGAAGAGACCTGAGCTAGTAGCTGGCTCTGTTACCTGTGTGATAGTCTCCAGAACTGTGAGACAATAAACTTCTATTCTTTATAAATTATTCAGTCTTAGGGCTGGGGAAACAGCTCAGACAGCAATGTGTTTACATTCAAGCATGAGGACCCAAGTTTGATCCCCAGAATCCATAGCAAAAGCTGTGCACAGTGGCATGCCCTTATAATCCCAGCACTGGTCCCTGGGGCTCTCTGGCCAGTCAGCCTAACCTAAAAGCTCCAGGTTAGGGAGGGTCAGAACTATTACAAAGTTTCATGACTGGTTAAGCACAGAGAAGTGTGAGGTACCCAGCCCTACATGACACATCTACAATGTAATCTCCACACCTAAGGCTCAGGAAACATTGTGGAACAGGGGGGTGGGAAGAATATTAATGCATCTCTCCACTCTTACCAGCAAAGCTTCCTCATGCAACAGATGATTAGTGCAGAAAGCCACAACTTGCCAAAGTGCAGAGGATGAGAGACTGCAGAGTGTTTATCCCTGAATAGGACACCTATGTTAAATCTCTACCACCCAAGCCTCAAGACCATTGTGGAAGAGAGGGGCAGAAAGATTGTAAGAGCCAGAGGTGGTGGATGACCACAAGGAGAGAGAGTTTTTCAGACAGTTGGGCAGTTATTCAGAAGAACTCAAAGCAGTGGTAACCGCATGCACAAGATCCATGCAAGCGCAAGCCAGCCAAAATTCCAGCACAGAAGCAAGGAAGTGGGTAAGAAGCCCCAACCTTAGCTGAGAAACTATTGGCAACTGGCAACTACTGGGAGAGGGAGAGCTGGGTTTCTTTAGGGGTGTGACATTACATAGATTAACCAGGCTCCAGTGGGTGGACCCACACTGAAGGATATTTGGGAATACAAACTTGGCTTGATAGGCCTTAACATATATGACACAATACATGAAATCCAATTGGGGGGGCTATAGGAGGGGTACAGATAGAGGAGGGGGTCTAAAATGATTAAAATATATTATATGAAATTCACAAAAATTCAATATAAAAGTATGAAAAGGCCGTGTGTGGTGGCGCACACCTGTAGTCCCAGCACTTGGGAAGCAGAGCCAGGTGGATCTCTGTGAGTTCAAGGCCACCCTGGTCTACATAGTGAGTTTAGGCCAGCTGGGGCTACAGGGAGACCCCTACTTCAAAAAGACAAACAAACAAACAAACAAAAAAAACACAGAAGAAAAAAGGGGAAGACAGCTCCCAAGGAACAACACCGAAGGTTGACCTCTGACCTTCGCACAGATGCATACACATATGCACCTCCCACATGAATACCCACAATCCATCAAAATAATCAAATGAATGACTCAGCCTCAGGTATTCAATTCCCAAAATGAAAGGCAGGTTAAGACACCCCTCGACAGCCTGCATTTTTCTCTCTGTGGCCTTTCCAGGGTTCGTGTTCTCTTCTTTTTTTTTCTTTCTTTCTTTTGTGTGTGGTTCTGGAATTGAACCTGAGGCCCCTGCTCCTGCTCAGCAAGTGCTCCTCCCCTGAGCTACACCCCAGAATTCTTCCTTCTACAGTATCAGAGGCAGTCAATGCGCTAGTGTCTCTCAATCCACATTTTCAAATCCCTTATGATTATGTCCACCTGTACTTCCCACAATTCCCCAGAAAGACCTACAAATCTGCATGTTTGAATCTTGTCATTACATCCTCCCTCAAACCCAGGCTTACTTCTGTGTCCCCTTCACCCGAGCTACAGCTCTAGTCATCTCCTTAGACCTCAGTTTTCCTTTCTCAACATCTGATTGAATTAACATTAGGAAAAGGAGAGAGCATAGTCCACTGCTTCAGGAAGCTCCAGGACTCCATGTTCTTGCTCATTCCAGCCCTTACCAAGATGACCAATCCCAGTGCTCATTCCCACCCGTCATCTAGCCCTTACTTTCCTTCTCTGAGTCTCTTAAATGTTGGTGCTTCACAAGCCTCACTTCACTTCTCTACCTTCTTTTGCATCCTCTCCCTCTGTATTCCTTCACTCCCAGCTCCCAGAGTTTCAATTCCACCCAGCCTAAGACACGTTTTAAAAATTATTGCATAAATCCATTTTCTGTTACTATAATAAAATACCAGAGGCAGTTAACTTTATAAAGAAAAGAGGTTTATGTACCAGTTCAGGAGATGCAAGGGCATGGCATTTGCATCAACTCAGCCCTAGGGAACATGTCATAGCATTGTGGTAGGGGGTTTAGGGGGAGTGTAAGAAGCCACTGCAAGACAATTCAGAGACTGGCTTCACTCTTAGAGCAACTCACTCTCAAGAGTTTAGGGATCCAAAAGAGCTCATTCAGTCCTTTCCAGCAGCAGCAACTGCAGTGATACAAATGCTTCCCACTAAGCCCTGCCTCTTACAGGTTCTGTACTGTCATCCCCAAATGACTATGCTGAAACCAAGCTTCTAAAAGATAAACTCAAGCTTATATCCAGGCCATGGCAGTTCACCTAGTGTTTCCTGAATCAGGAAATTCTGCAGGAGGCAGCTGTAATGTGGCTCCCACTGCCAGAGCCCAAGGGACCAAGGCCATGTCACTGTTTATCTCCAGTTACAGGTAAGCCGTGGAACTTATTGGTTAAAATATTTTAAATTAATTTAGATCAATTGTTGTTTAGTATTTAGAATGTCTTACATGAGAAAGATGGCTCAGCAGGTAAAGGCTCTTGCTGCCAAGGCTGACAACCTGTGTTCAATTCCCAGAATCCAAAAGGTAGAAAGAGAGAACCGATTCCCATAAGATGTTCCCTGATCACTACATGCACACCATGGCACAGGTGCAAGCACATACATATGTATACACACACACACACACACACACACACACACACACACACACACAAACATACACACAATGAATGTAACTTTAAAATGTCCAACCTATAACACATGGGCTGAATGGGTCCCAGGATAACTAGGAATGTGGCCCAGCACATTGGCAGATGGCAATGTCATGTCACCATGTCAAAAGGTTGGACACCACTGAAAACCTTTGGTTGACTCTCCATCACCATCAGCCTCTCACTAGGCTTGCCTACCAATCTCTTGCTCACCTATGCAACATGTCTCAGTCTCTCTCTGCTACCACCTGGGGACTGCTGCTCTGTCTTCCTCTCCTCTCCTTCCCTCCCCTCCTTTTTCCTTTCTACAAGCTGCCCAGACAGCAAGTCTCACTAACTTCCAAGTCTCTAGGCTAGGATGCCTGACTCCCAACAGATGTTTAACACATACAGGTCAATTTATCTGAAGGTGGTCAGCTCTGGAAAACAATGAAGCAGGATTGCATGCTTCAGCAAGGTCAACACGAGAGCTCCGGTTCCAGACCTAAAAGCATCAGCACACACATTTCTAAAGCAGGGACATAAATGCCCACACTATAAGTTACTGTGCAAGTCAGTAGTTGTGAGTCCTTGGTTGTGGTACCATCAGTTCTATCCCCTAAGGGCCAAACTGGAGACGTGGGAAGTTTCCCGACATTACAGAACTGGGTGCCATGTTAATAGCCATAGACTAAGAATTCTGGGAACCCTACAGTGCACAGTGTAGTCCCCACAATAAAAAAGCCCTGCTTCCCAAGACGTGCAAACTGCCCGCCTCCCACATGTGCTGGGGGAATTCTAACTATTGAGCTAACGTCTGTTTTACATGAAAATGAATGAGTTTTATTTTTTGGTTGCTGTAGATTAAATCCAAGGCCTCCTACATTCAAGTATTTTTTTTTTAACCTCATCTTAATTTAAACTATATTTTCTACAAGTGCAATCACCAAGTGCAGTTTGGGAAGGTAGTACTCAAGGGTTGTTCATTCTTCTTGAAAAATTGTGCCACAATGCCAACACCACCCATGGAATCTGAGCGACCAATGCAATGCTCTTGTGTTCATGGCTATTGCAGACTCTAAAATAATGCATGTGTTCAGCTCTTCAAGATGGGAACTACAGAGCGGCTGAACAGTCAGTGGACTATGGGTGGTGTCTGTCTTGCTTCACATCCATGTGTGCTCCTGGAGGTCAGTGTCACTGCTGGTTGACCTTGCTGTACTGTCTCCTGCACCCGGAGAAGCTCTGCATACTGGAACACGCACTGCTGTATTTACAAGCTTCTGTCTTGGGCTTTTTCTGTAGCACAGCTAGGTTTTCTCTACTCGATCTATGCAGGTGAACTGCCATTTTAGGGTGATCAAGGTGTATTATAAAACCCTTCCTATAAACAAGGGACACTGCAGCAAGTGGCTTAGGAAGGCTGAAGTGTCTGGGCTGGCTCCAGTGGCAGGGCTAGCACAGAGCAGATACTTGCCAGTACTATAATCAATATATTGGGCCAAGCACAAATGATTCAGGATAAAAACTGCCTGGCTTCTGCAGAGTGAAATACAGCCTGCTCCAGTGTTCTTGCCAGAAGTCCTTGTTCATTACACATCAGGGGTTGTCAAGCAGGAAGGAAGACAGCTGGTGCCACAGCAAAGAGCAGCATGAGGCGTCCGTGCCACCTCCACGTTCCCAAAATACACCTCAGCTCAAGAGCAGTCAATGGCCCCCCACTGCTCACGAGACCATAGTCTAGCATTAAGGTCTAGCACTAAGGTCTGCTTCCCCTTCTGAAATGTAGCCTCTCACTTCCCAACCCCCATGGCCACCTTCAGCTCTGCCTCCCTCACCTCCTCTCCAGTTCCAATCCCCCTCTATCTGCAGCTGGTTCTCGGGCCAGGATCTTGCACACTCAAAGTTACAAATATTTCTATCCATCCTGGGTCCATGTTCATCCTCTTCACAAGACAGCTTTTACTACTGCTGTTTCCTGAGCCACTGTGGGTGCAGGGGGAGAAGACTGTGTGACTGCTCTAGGGAACTGTCATTCGGATCAAGCAGGTCCTCATGGATGACAGGCAGAGTCGTTCGTGTGACTGTGTGGAAGAGGTCATAACTGCTCTTAGCCTCTCTGACATGACCTCTCATGGTCCCTGACCCAGTACAGAGTCCTCCTTGCTTGATATATGTAAAGAGAAGGGAAGATGGCAGGGGGCTGTTTCATAGACAACATGGTTCTGTATAGAGGAGTGCACTCTAAAATAACTATAAAAAGTGTAGTATGGGAAATACATAAACCTGTAATGTACTTGCTTGTTATCACTAGTGCGCTGTAACTGTGTGTGTCATATCTGTATGACCAGGACAACCATCACAAATGCAAGAGTGTCACCACCAGTGCATAAGGATGGCCCATATTGCCACACAGTACCTCCAACACCATAACTTACCTGAATCTTCCAGCTCATTCAGGACCACTGTGGATGAACAGTTCTTCATTCACTGAAACATTACCATGTGGCATATAGCTCTCTGTTCTCTGGTGGGCACTGACTAATCCAGGAGACAACAGGGATGCCAAGGCAAAGTAGCAAGGACTCTGGAAGGACAGGGCAGCTTCCATCCATTACAAAGAAAGTCAGTCAATGGACTGCAGGTGATGGTGAGTGGTTTACCTTACAACATGCTGGCTATGACTTACCCACCCTTCTATCTCCCCAGGATCACCACCTGACTCACCCCCAGGGTCCCTGTGGCCTTTACTCCTCATAGCTTTGCCGCATCAGCAGAGCTGGCCCACAAGTCACCTCCTTCTGAGTCTTCCAGATATGCTGACCCACAGTGTGCTCCTGCCTGGTACCCCCAACTAGAGAACATCTTCTGTGTCCCCGCACTTGTCAAACTCAGCTTGGCAGAGGGGGAAACTGAGGCTGAACTAACAACACAGTTGGGAAGACCATTACCTCTGCTTTCTTAGGACCTCCCACCATGCTAACATCCAGGAAGTAGAGAATAAATGCTCCCCTCTTTTTCTGGCTTGGTTTTTCCAGCACCATTGTGCTTGTTTCTTGCTGGGAGCAGGGCCTCTTTAGTTATTCTGTGCCTGTCTCACAAGAGGATGGCGTCCTGTATCCCTGGGCAACCCACCAGCACAGGGCCAGGACTCTACATTGTGCCAGGTGCCAGGGAGGGGCTTGGAAAGGGTTAATATCACCCACCTCCCCGAGTCCCCACTTGGGCTCCTGCAGGCTTTCTCCATTGCTGGCTGGGCCTGCAGAACAGCCCCCCCTCAGCAATCACTTGGACTTTGGGGGGCCTTTGTGCTTTAATAAAGACGGTATTACTGAGTCGCAAAACTTCCTCTCTTCCAAGTTCCCTGGCTGCCAGCATCCCGCTAAAGGTGAAGCCCAGCCATTCAAGGCCAGAGAAAGGACTGAATCAGATGCTGGACTCTTGACTTAATGTCACAATCTACTACTCTCTAAAACTGCAGTAGTGTGAGAAGCAACCCCTGTACTGCGGTGTCCTCAGTTGGGGGGCCCAAGCTGGGATCACCCCTCTCAGGCTGCCTGGGTACTCTGCATGCCTCTCATGATCGCTCCAGTTTCCTCTCTAAATGCAGACAGTTCTGGGGGGCAGGGCTGCTTAGGTCCACTGCAGGCCTGTCCTCTGCTCTCTCACAGGTCTCTTTAATTCCTCTGCCCCCTTCATTCTTTCTTCATGCCTCATTGAGCCCATTAGGTACTTTATAGGGTCTCCTGACACAGAGATCATCTGTGCGGGGCTCCCCTCTTTTCTGTGCTGGCAGCTCCAGCGTGCCTCAGGGGTGGTGGTTAGAATGACAGAGCCCCCAGAGCTCCCACAGGCTGTCTCCATCTGCAGCTCTACCTGCGAACCTCCAGGCAGCATCATCATCATGAGGGCTGCACCTACTCCTCCCTGACCCCCATGGACTCTGACAGAATCCCCCAAGACCTGAAGGTTTGAACCCCATGGCCCTCTGTTTCATCTATGCAATGAGGGTAGTGGCGGTGCCTTCCTCACAGGCCCAAGTGAGGACGGAATGGGTTAAGGTTCTGGGTGAAGGAGGTGCCCCTCAGTCATCTGCTCCACTACTTCCACTGTCTGGAGGACTCTGTCTGTTTGGGAGTCCTTGTATCACCTCCAGTTCCTCTACTTGTGGGAGAATGAGGGAAGAGAAAAAAAAAATCAATTCAAGGCTGTATGTAGCTGTGTCTGTCTGTCTGTCTGTCTGTCTGTCTGTCTCTCTCTCTCTCTGTGTGTGTGTGTGTGTGTGTGTGTGTGTGTGTCCCTGCCTTGGTATCCTGGGGCTTTGAAAAGAGTAACAAGAGAGCCCAATAGCAGTGAAAAGACAGGATTCTTCTTCAAATCCCTCCTAATCCTGCAGCTTCCTCTAAAGGGGCAGCAGTGGGAGGGAACAGGATCACAATTGGTTTTGCAGTGCCGTCCCCTCCCAACCACTGCTCCTGGAAACCAGGAAACAAGGGGGAAAAATCCATAAATCATCCGTCCCAAGGAGGACAGAGGGGAGGAGGAATGGGGCAGTCTGAGGGGACACTCCATCTGCTGGGTGGGACACTGTCTATTGAAGACTGAGTGTCCAAGCCAGATGCTGGGCTGGCCACCTCCACTCAAAGGTGGAAGGCAGGGAGGGCTTAGTGTCCTCCACTGCAGAGCAAGGACGCCACCCTGAAGGGGTCTTGGGTGTGACCTCCTGTCCACCCTGTGCCTATGCCACTATCACATTGGTCATCTGCTAGTAGCTATGCCTTAGGCCTCTCTACCACACCAACCCCCCCAACAACAGGCAGAAAGTCAGCCATGCTCTTCTGCCAATACTTCCCATGGGGTCTACATCTTACAACAGAGTAATAGAGTCCCAGCCCACTTGCCACAGCCCAGGAGGCCTGGCTGCCGCCACCCTGTGTCTGCACACCTCCCTCCCTGTCTGTCAATCATCATTCCAGCCCTGGCTTCACAATGCTTGGAAGGAGGACTTCCAAGGTGTTGCTTGGCCCCTGTGCCCTGTCCTCCCCACACTCTGAGGCACTACCTCTCTGGGGAGCCCCTTCAGCATCTTTCTCCAACCCCCATGGTGCCTCCCATAGCATTTCTGTATCTTATTTATTTTACTTCTCTTTGCAGGAGTCCAGAAGTTCCATAGCCTATGGACACTTACCACTGAAAAGAGCCCCTGCCTAGTGCCAGACATGTGGTGGGTGTACAGTCAGCACTCACTAGGTGAGTGAAGGCATAAATCTCAAGCTCCACAGGCAAATGAATGCTGGACTAGAGTTAGAGCTCAGTGGTAGAGTGTTTGCCTACCATGCCCAAAGCTCTGGGTTCCATTCCAGCACCACCAAAATGACAAACTAAACATATAAAACCTCAAACAAACCCAGCATACAAGCAACTGGACATAGGAGCCACCATATTAGGAGTTGGAGCAAGCAGGTGTGTGTGTGTGTGTGTGTCTGAATATCTTTATATTTCTCTGTGTGTGTATCTGTGAATGTGTTTGTCTGTATGTGTGTCTCTATATGTATGTGTGTGTAGTGTATGTGTGTATAAGCATATGTGTATGTGTCTGTATGTGTGTATATGCATATGTATATGTGTCTCTCTGTGTGTGTCTTTGTATGTGTGTGGTTGAGTATGCTTATATGTCTGTGTGTCTCTATATGTATGTGTCTCTATATGTATGTGTAGTGTGTGTATATATGTGTGTGTATGCATGTGTCTCTGTGTGTACATGTGTATCTGTGTGTCTGGTTTTCTGTATGTGTACATATGTGTATGTGTGTGTATTCTGGTTCTCTGTATGTATGTGCATGTGTATGTGTATTGTGTTTATGTGCATGTGTGTAAAGTATCCTCCTTCACAAACCATCACTTTTCTCAGTGGTGGAACTGCCCACGCTTCAAGTGTCAGCAATTTTCAGTAGTTTCTTATGAAAAGGAAAATGGTTAAGTTAGTTTAATACAATAGACTGTCCTATTTGAGCTAAAAAATTCTTCTGTGAAGGGTCAGGTCATGAGAACAGGCTGAGCATCCAAACCTCAACCCAAATACTTGTGACCAGAACTGTTTCTGATTTCAGACTTTTTTTTTAGATTTTTGTACATACATATTAAGACATATTGGATATGAGACCAAGTATAAACACAAATTCATCATAATATGATATTTCATGGGGTATTATATCAGCACTCAAAAAGCTTTGGATTTTGGAGTACTGTGGATTTGACATTTTCAGACGAGGGATGTTCAATTTATAAATTGGGCTTTGTGGGCCACAGTCCCAGCTACAGCTCCTCAGTTCTGTCACTGCAGCAGCTGGAAAGAGCACAGGGGTGGCTGTGTCCCAACAAAACATTATTTCAAAAAGCAGGTGGTGGTTCAGCCTGGGCCCTAAAGCTATACTTGGCCAATCTCTGGATTAGATGAAGGTTGATCAATGACTAACAGCTTTTCCAGTCTTGAAATACATATGAAGCTACAAGCAAAATAACACAAAACCACTGCATTGTTGCATGTGCAGTAGTCTGATCAGATAGAAATAAAAGTAGGAACCCTATGAATTCATTTGAAATTATTTGAAATTATTGTTTCATAGAATACAAAGCACTTTACTTGTATTGCCTTACACACCAGCAGTCTGTCTATACAAAAGGTATGGCCTAAGGATGTGTATTAGTCACTTTTCTGTTGCTGTCTCCATTGCCAACCAGGCTTCACCTTCACAGCTTCACACAATGGCCTCTCGGGGCCTTCTCTAGGCAGGGGCACCCCTGCTTCATGCTGCCTGGCCTCTGGGGTTCTCTGAAACCTCAGAGGAAGAATTGATGACCCCTGCACTCTTCCATCTTTCATGCCTCTAAAGCCAGCACCAGTTGAACGACACTGCCAAGTTTGACTGCAAGTTTCGGATGGACTCCAGCCTGCTTTACCCATTTTAGAAGCTTTTCTCTTCAGTGGACCCTGCAGCATTTTCCTTTCACAAGTGGGAGGCCTAACTGGGTGTGGTCTTGCCCTGGAGGCACTCTCTCCATTGTTTAAGTGAGAATCTCTAGGCCTCCCCTTAATCACTTTAATCTCCTTATCAAAGTCATCCTCTCCATCACATGCCAGGGCTCCAACATTTATCTTCCTAGTGTTCTTTTTCAATCCAAACTGTATTTCTTTCTGCCCCATTTTCTCTCTTTCACTGTAGATCTGCCTAATATTCACCATTAGTATCCATACCACCATTTCTACATTAGGCTGTCTTGAAATTTCTTCTGTCAAAGAAATTAGTCCATTACTTTTCAACTTAGCCTCAGGCAAGCTTTTTGGCTGTGGGCAGACTCCAGCCAGACTCTTTGCCAAAATATCCCAATTGCTGCTTAAGTTCTTATTTCCCTCTGGAACTACATTGTTCTCAGCACTGCTTTCTTCCAGGCATTCACTAGAATGGCCTGTTAAGCTCTGCTTATCAACCAACCACTTTTCTAGTCCAAACTTCCAAAGTCTTCCACATTCCTCCAAAACCCCACATGGTCAGGTCCTTCACAGTCAACACCCCTCTCTTGGTACCAATTACTGGTATTAGTCACTTTTCTGTTGCTGTGATAGAAACACTGACCCAAGCAATTTATAGAAGGAAGAATTTATTTGACCTTACGGTTCCAGGGGGATTATATTCTGTCTTGGCGGGTAGGCATGGTGTCAGAGGTGGCTGGAAAAGACGAGCAGAAGCTAAGTTCTACATCTTCCAGCAGGCACAGGAAAGAAGAGGGCAACTGGCGATCTGGCAAGGCTTAAGAACTCTCTAAGCCCACCCCCAGTGACGTGCTTCCTCCAGGATAGCCATACCCTCTAAAACCTCCCAAAACAGCACTACCATCTGGTGACAGAATGTCCAAATATTTGGAGCCTATGGGGGACATTATCATTCAAACCATCACAGGGTGGTTTCCACTTGGAGGCATGGCAAAGCTGAATACTCAGTGTTCCAATGGCAGTGGGGTAAGTGTACAACAAAAGCAGGATGGGATGTTACAGTTGTTACTTTGTACAGAGATGCTCAACAGACTTGACCAATAACTGGGCAAGAGCCAAGTGGAACTGACCAAAATGACTTAGTAATTGGGGGCCTCTGGGATCAAGAAGGGGTGCCGAAGGCAGCTACAGGCAAGGCTGATTTGGTGGATGAATAAAACACAGGAATATCACAAAGGAGCTTCCATGATCTGGCACCTGACGTCAGTCGTCCACATGTCTTCACCTGGAAGGTGAAGTCACGGGTGTCCTGCTTTAGCACCTTGTTACACACTCAGGGCTTACTTATTATTGATAAAATGTTTTTGTTTAGTCCACAGGAAATATCTGGAGCTTCCAACAGTGTTTAGAGAGGAAACGCAAGCAAGGTACTGAAACTGCAACAATTTTTCTGGGGAAGGAAAATAACTGATGAATTAGCAGCTCCCATGTGCTCAGAACTATGACCAATGTTTTGAATCTGCACACTGCTCCTTGCTGGGAGCACAGGACAGGTGAAGACCTGAATTTGTAGGGCAGACAGACCCAGGTTTGAATGCTAGCTATGCTCCTGACCAATGGGTGGCAAGGATGAAGGGCAAATCATGCTGTCTTCCCTGAACCTCCACTTCCTGACTTGCCTGACACCCTGTATCCAACATTCCAATGCTTAAGGCAGCCACAAAAAGCCCCAGTTCTCAGGACCTGATTAACTCAGCTGTTGAGTTAACTAAACACTAGCAACTATATTTTCCATTACAACTGCCTATCTGAGCATGCCCACTCTCATAGGCTGCATGCTAATCTGAGCATGTCCACCCTCAAAGGCTACACACATATCTGTGTGCCCACCCTCTTCAGATACATACTTATCTGAGTATGCCTATCCTTGCAGGTTGCATGCTTGTCTGGAATGCTTACCCTTTCA
Organism: Nannospalax galili; assembly: GCF_000622305.1. Taxonomy (NCBI): domain Eukaryota; kingdom Metazoa; phylum Chordata; class Mammalia; order Rodentia; family Spalacidae; genus Nannospalax; species Nannospalax galili. The sequence continues at coordinate 5,295,084 of NW_008357033.1, read as the reverse complement.
TGCCACACACTTATCTGAGCATGCCCACCTTCTCTGGATGCACACTTATCTGGTGTGCTCACCCTCATGCACTGCATTCTCATTGGGGACCACCTGCCCATGTCTTCAATGATGCAGGATGGGATTCATATACTCCACAGATTTACTAAGCAACAGGTGTACAGTGGGGCCCTTGCCAGCATCCTTCCCACTCAGTGGAGTTTCTTCTGAGATAGGGATTGCTCATCTGACCCCAAGAGATACTGAGCTCTGACCTTTGATGTTAGGTGTCCCCAGGGTTATGGAGCACCAATGCCACTGAGGCCTTGTGGAACATGCATGGCTATTGTGGATATGTCCCTGCTGGAGAGAGCTACAGGGACTTTATCTGTAGCATGCCACGACCTCTTCAGGGATCTAATAGAGATTCTGCTCCCAAATCCACTGGCTGCAAGACCAAGCCAGCAGTATCTGCCTCCCAACCACAGAAGCAGCTGGGCAAATCATATTGAAGTTGGGTGTAGCTTTCACCTTGGAGACAGGAGGGGCCAGGAACTTTCCTTGCATTAGTGAACATTTGTTATGAAGAAAAATATCTGGCTCTGAGAAACATGCTGGACCTCTGGGAAGGGGATGGAGGGGAAATGCCAACTTAGACCAGACCTGGACAGTCCCAGGGTGATGGGTGTTTCCTTCCTTCTATCATGAAAAATGGTTCTCATGCTGGGGTCAGGGGTCACCATTGCCCATGCAGGATGTCTTGGATGACTCCATGTTTTATTTTCAGCTGTTTTTGTACAGAATCCAAAAGACTCATCGGCAAGATGCAGCATGTAATAAACAGGAACCAATGTGCCATATCTTCTGATTGTACCTGACAACCCAGGAACTCCTATTCTCCCTAAGTTGCTGGGTATGACCCTGTGAACCTCATCATTTATAAAGTGCCAAGGGACTGGCCTGACATACTTGCTGTGTGACATTGGACAAGTCCTTTTCCTGTCTTTGAGCCTTCAGTTTCTTCAGGGCAGAGTGGGCTAGATGGTCTAAGGAGTCTCACAGTTTTGGCAAACCAGCTGTCACCCTGGATATCACTGTGGCCTGAAGGAACCCAGCCTGCAAGAGGGTGCTCAATTAGCTCATCAGCTGCAGTGTTAGCACTGCCTTGAAAAGCACTGTTCAGGCAGACATGCAGCAATCTCAGAGAGCTATACTGTCTCCTTGACCTTTTCCTAACTAGTTCATAAGCAAACCATCTCTGTCCTCAGGATGCAGTGGACGGAGTGACAAAGCACTTATCTGGACATAGGTTATGTGGTGACCAGTGCTTACATTTCATCCCAGTCTGCTGCTGTCTGCTGTATAGTCCTTAAGCAAGTTGTTCCATCCCTCCCTTTGTAAAATGTGGCTACTGAGCTTCTGTCTCACGGGATTGGCCAAGGCCTCAGTGGACAAACACATGGCACTCAGAAAAGCACTCAGAGAATTGGAAAATGAATAGAATACTTCACCAAGAACCTCGATTATGACTGTGTCAGCTGCTGCCACTCCTGCCACAGAGGAGGAGGAGCCAGCTGAGTGAGGATGTGCATAGGTCCATCATTCACAACACTACAATATTCTTTGTGCTAGTCAAAAGTACCTTGCTGAGTGTGGTGGTGCACATCTGTAATCCTAGTGCTCAGGAGGTGGAGGCAGGAGGATCAAGAATTTAAGGCACCCATAGCTAGACAGCAAGCTCAAGGCCAGCCTGAGGCCCTGTGTAAACAAATGAATGTATTCAAGAGAGGCAGGAGGGCAGCTCTGGGGCTAGGTTGAGGCTAAGGCACTAGGTTCCTGTGACCAGGTTCCTGGATCACTCTTAGCCTTTGGTTCTCCACTTATGAAAAAGATCACTAAGTTGAGGAGATCAGATGTTCCAATGCAAATGAAAAAACCCTATGTAAGCACCAGGTGAGGCAGCACTGGTGAAGACATGCCTGGGCCCTCATCTTCCCTGGACCCTTGGTCTGAATGGCCCCAATTGCACCCACCCACCTGTCCTTCCTGGAAGCCAGTTGTCCCACAGTTCCCCAGCATCAGGCTTCCCTGTTACCAACAGCACATGCCCCATGCAAGGACTGAGTGTGAATACTTCTTGCTGTGGCCATGTCCTAGACCCCTGTGCATAAACCCTGATGGGTCAGCCCTCCCTATGACCACACATAGCTACTGGCCAAGCATACTGGGCTGGGTGTAACTTCCAAGAAGCATGACTCATGGTTCTAACTTGCTCCTCAGAGCTCCCAAGGGTTCCACAGGCCAGCTGGGAAGGCTCAGGGTACAATTTGTTCACTTTTAGAAACCTACTGAGGGCTGGTGAGATGGGTCAGCAGGTAAAGGTGCTTACTGCCAAGGCTAACAATCCCTAGAGCCTACATGCCTACACTGTGGAAAGAAAGAATTGACTCTAACCTACACACACACGCACATGCACACACACACACACACACACACACAGAGAGAGACAGAGAGAGAGAGAATAAATAAGTAAAAAAAGTAATAAAAACTGTGAAACCCACTGAATAATGCTAGTTTACATTAAGTATTGAAACCATTTTTTTCTTACTTTTTTCCTCCTCTTTTTTGAAGTAGAGTCTTGTCATACAGCCCAGGCTAGCCTTGAACTCAACCACCCTTCTGCTTCAGCTCCCAAATTCTGGGATTACAGGTGTGTGCTACCACACCCAGCTCAGAAACTACTTCTTGAATCATATTTTATATCCATAATAAGAAGATTAAAAACTATCATTCAATCAGCACTTCCTATGAGCTCCAAACACTGTTTAGACCCAGAACACAACTCATACTTTGGTCTCACCCCATGAAGCCAGCTCACTTATCTCATTCTATAGAAGGGGAAAGTGAGACTTGGAGAAGTTAATCAAGGTGTCCACATTCATAGCTAGTGAGTGACAGGCCTGTGGGCTGAGTCCTGATTTCAGACCCTGGTTTTTTGTTTGTGTTTTTTTGTTTGTTTGTTTTGTTTTGGTCTTTTTTGTTTGTTTTTGAGACAGGGTCTCACCATGTAGCACTGGCTGATCTGAAACCTACTACATAGACCAGGCTGGCCTTTAACTCATAGACATCTGCCTGCCTCTGCCTCCTCAGTGCTGGGATTAAAGGCATGTGGCACCACATCAGGGCCAGAGCCTGGTTCTCAACCTTCCAATCATTTTCTTCTTCAGCCAGCAAAGGCAGCAAGGAGGGATGTGGAAGATAGCGGGATCGGTCTGAAGGGTAGCCAATAATACAACCATTTCATATTTCTAAAAACAAAAGACTCCTGTTGTGTTTGTGATACCACCTATAGAGAGAAAATCTCAGCAAATCACCATGGCTGTAGGGACACACGTCCCTGTTTAACATTCCGTGGCTCCCAGGTACCTCTGTGGCTGTTTTAATGCATCCCCTCAGCTTTAACCCCTGAAATATGGCTCTCCTCTAGCTGTCTTCTGACTTCCCTCTTGGGCTATCTTGTCTCTGCCATCCTAGCAGATTCCTCTTCATTCCACCCACCCTGCAGGGCCTGAGGGGACCAGCTTCTGCAAAAGGGCCCAGAGCTTCTAAATTCCTGTTTCCTTGGAGGCTTCATCTTCAACTTTGCCCCAGGCAAGAACTTAGAAATTTATGAGCAACTACCCACCACAACCAAAAACATGAGGAATGATATACATAGTCAGGGGGACCAAGGCATAAGAAACATTTGGTTCCTCTTTCTCATAAGGAAAAATTAAAAGTAGCAGACAGGAGAATAATGGCCTGGGTACTTGGCCACAGCAGCAGGAGTAACAGAGGACAGTGGGGACTGTGGCCAACCATCACCTCACTGGAAGAGGTGCCTGTCGCTTGGCTCTACACAACCTGTCAGGTGGATACTCACACCCAGGGTGGCCAAATCTTATTCCTCAAGAGGTGCTAGAGTCAAACTTCTTTTCCCCACATTAAGTCTAATTTCTAAATGATGCCATCTAATTCTTTTCCTTTTATTCCTTTCTTCTTGTGTAAACCACACAAGGGAGCTGGACATGGCCAGGAGTTCTGCACTTCCAACCCTCTATCCTTGTGGCAGCCCATGGTCTGCTCACTGACCAAAACTCCCCTGTGCTTCCCAGCTTCCCTATGGGTAGGGAGGGGCTATACTGCAGGGGAGAAGATATAAGTAACTCCCAGGCCCTGGCAGTTCGGAGCCGGCCCACAGTCTCCCATTTTTCCCCACTAGCCAGACAGTGTGACCCAAAGGCCACCTGGTACACCTGGCACAACAAGACTGTAAGATGGAAGCCATTGCTGTCCCCTCTACAGACTGCAGGTGAGAGGGACAGTCTCAGATCCAGGGTTGTCAGTGGAGATGCCAGTATTCCCTGCTGACATATACCTGTAGCCAGGCTCAGTGATATAAGAATCATACTCATAACCATTTAGCAGGTCAGTTTTCAAAGCATCTTACCCCATCTTTCTATATATGACTCTGGACTCACCCAACAGGTGGGGTAAAGCTTTATTTCAGAGGGGAGCAAACGAAGGCTCAGAGCAAAGCAGAACAGCCCCCAGTGTGCAGTAGGTATGTGGAAGAGCTAACTCTGAGCTTCTGAATAGACTCCCAGTCCAGTGCTCCTCCTACCCCTCATCTTTAAGAGTTGATGTGTCCAACACGAACTTCTTGGTGCTCGAGAGGCCACCTGTGAGTTTGCGCAAAAACCTTCTGTCATGGCTAGAAAGATCAACCTCTTACCTTTCCCGTCGACTTGGTACCCTTCCAGATACAGAAGTAGCAGATAGTCCAGGCTGCCAGGAGACACAGAGCCAGCTCCCAGCGGAGGTTGCCGATGTGCTCGATCCCATCAGAGATGGCCAGGACCCGACGCCTGCAGAGGGAGGGTGTGGAGTCACTGGACTGCTGATGGCCCATTGTGCTCTGACCTGTGGCAGAGTAAGGGCTGTAGAGGAGAGGGACAGGCTACACTCTGGCTCCCCAACACTATATCCTCCACATTCGCCAAGCATCAAACCCTGAGCAGGGCATGGGGCCTGTAGGAGGAACAAGACTCAGCCTCTTCTGATGCAGAGTGATGCTCTGGGCAAAAATGAAGATGTGATAGAAGAGGCTGGGGAAGAACTGGAGTATCTGGAAGAATGTACTACTTCACAAACACTCCATGTCCTTAAGAGCAGACTATGTATCCCTGCCTTACTGAACTCAGGGGTGGATATAGGATTTGCTATGGCTACTGCTTGGTCAACCATGGACCATGTGTCACTTCAGAAAGAAGCTTCTAGAGTCAGGTAGCAAGGCTCCCTAACCCTGCTGTGATTATGGAAGCAAGTGTCAAAGCAGGGGTTCTAGAAGCCCATTCCTGAGGGTCCGCATGAGACAGTATGTGAGTGAGAAATGACCCCTGCAGTTTACAATGACTGAGAGCTCTGGGGCATTTGTTCCTGCAATGCGACTCAACCTATCCTTGCTGCTGTAGAGTGTCTAGAAGCTTCCTAGAAGGAGGATATGGAAGCCACATTCTCAAGGATGAGTGGAACAGAGGTGGGAAAAGGAGGAAGTGGAAACTGTTCTAGGTTGTGGGTCTGAGTGGAACCCTAAAGACAGTGTGGTACATTTGAGGGACAGCAAGTTAGGGTACAGGGGCACAGAGAGGAAATGTCCATACCAAGGGATAGGAGTGTCCCAGAGGACCCAGACCAAAGGACAGCAAGGACCCTAGGTATGCTGTAAATGTCTCTGCCCATGGCCTTCCCTCAGAGCTGATCGATTCCTAAGAGTTGCTACAGAACTAACTCCCAGAGCCCACCCCGGGGTTGTCTTTCTTTAAAGTCAAATCAGCCACGCTCCATATTGTATTCGACCATGGCACAAACCCCCTCCACACTTGCTCCACGAACCCCATTCTGGCTGCCAAGCCACTCCCGCCAGACAGTGCCAGTCGCCTTGGTGCTCTGAGAATGTCCCTGAAGAAAGGAGATCCCACCCCACCAAGCATGAAAGCCACCCTCAGTGTCTGTCTCCCTGGGAATCAGCACGGGCCTGATTCTGCATTAATTACTCAATGACACCAATTAGCGCTGGTCAGCAGGCTCCCTCCAGCCCCAGCCCCTGCTGGAGAAAGCAGGCAGGCCCCCAAACAAAATCAGACTGTGGGCAGCCACGGGGTTATTAGAAACCAGTCCTCAGGCTCATAGCCAGAAGAAGTAGGAACAACCACTTTAGTACACATTTCCTGAGGGCCTACTATGTGTGTGCTGGGCACTACCTTAGATTCTGAGGATAAAAGGTAAGCATGTTTAACTAGGTTAATGGATAAAAGGGAAAAGAGTTATCTGAGAAGTCAGCCATCCTGTCCTAATAACCACCACCACCTGGCCTGCTTCAGATAGCTTAGCAGTCTACAGTTTTAATACAATGGAAAACATTACACCTTAGCCCATAAGAGACCTTCAATGACTTCAAAGGGAATCTGGTATGGTAACAGAGAAGCATCTTTGCAGAATGGATCCCTGGGAGCTGTCCTGGGTCATGTTTCTACAAGTATTTCTTTATAAACTTTGAGCTCTGTAGGTTTTTGCACTGCCTTTTTTTTGGGGAGGGAACTGGGGAAGCTGAAGCCTCCTCTTCCTTCTTCTCCTGGCTCAATTCCACTAGTCTTCAAAATGTGGCTTGTCTATGGCTTCTTCCAGGAAGCTTTCCTGGGCCCCCCGTAGCAGTCAGGACAGGTTGAGTTTTGCTGAAGTAAAAAGTGCTCCCAAAGATCTCAAAGGCATAAAACAATAACACTTGTTTCTTGCTCACGTGATAGGGATCCTTTGAGAAGTCACTGCAGGGATAGACTTCCTCCCTGGAAATATCACCACTCTCAAAATTCTATAGGAACTTTGAGGGTGTCCACTGCCTTCTTTGTCCCCAGTAACTGACATAAACCTACTGCCTTTCAAAATGTTATTTGAAACATCCCACTGGTTGATAAGGAGGAATTACCCAAAGCAAGACAGACCCTTGGTCTCTGTGCATGGAAATAACATGGCATGCTCTGATCCGTTCATTGCTGACTTGGCACAGTCCTCAAAAAAAATCACATGGGGGTTCCCCAGCTAGCAGAGGCAACACACACACACACACACACACACACACACACACACACACACACACACACACACTTTTTTTTATTGTTGGAATTGTCTGACGAACTGAGGATCTGAAGACTGAAAATGCACAGGGACTGAGGGAGGAAGAAGGGAGTGAGTGGATCTGCCAGGGGCTAGCTGGCTTTGCTCCCCTCTCTTCACATTTGGATGCCACAAGCCTCTGAGCCATGCAGCCTGCTCCGGCGCCCTCTCCCTTAATTGAACAGTCTCATTTCCAGAATGGGAAGCAGCGTTCCAAAGCCTTGGAGGATGAACTGCTCTTTTGTTCTGTCAGGCTCTATTTGAAAACATCCTCAAACTATTTTCTTTAGGTTGAACTGATACTGTCACTAGGAAGACTCTAGAAAAAAGTGGGGCTCAGTGGATGGGTTCTCAGCTGGTTGGGCTGTGGGGTTGTTTTGAAACCCACAAGGACAGCCTTTGAGAGTGTGGGGGCTGGGGCACTCCACTCTGGAGACTTGGGGAAGGCATAGCCCTTCCTGGGAAAAAGCTCTCTTAATGACCCTCCCCTATGAAGCCCTGGCATACAAGAGACTGAATGAGGAAGAGCTTCCTGCCAACAGGCTGGCCGGCCAGGACCAAGGACTGGACCTCCCGACACCATGCCAGGAGTGGGAAGCACTCAGGACTAGCTGGGGCTCCCCAGGGACATGGATGTTTGCAAGTCAAACACTGTGCACTATGAACTGGCATAAGAGCAGATTCAAAGAGCACCTTTAGCATATTTCTGGAGGCTGAAACTTCAGCCTGGAGGGATAGAGCTCAGGTGTCTCCAGCCCTCAGCACATTCTTGAGACTGGCTAGGCTCAAATCTCAGCTCTGCTTCCTACCAGGTGTGTCACCTTGGGTGAGAAATGTCACCTATCTGGGCCTCAGCTTCTGCATCCATAAAACAGGATTAATGGTACCTGCCTTCAAAGGCTGCCCAAGAGTGAAAGCGCTCAGCCCGCCCCATGATTCTTGAGAGAACAATTATTATCACTTCCGCTTCAAGGATGGGGAAACTGAGGCACAGCCAGCTGAAGGAACTTGCCTAAAGTTCCCTGTCATCAGCAAATGACGGCTTGGCTGGGAGTCAGGGGAGCCTCAGCACTGGCCCATGAGATCCCATAATGCTGAAGTCACCACTGAGTTTCTATCCTGCTTTATTAACTACAGCAACAGTAAAAGCATAGCTCAGAGCTACCTCACATTCCTTTTCATGCCAGGTAAAGGGAGTACTGAGCACCTGTCACTCCTGAACAAACTGCTATATTCAAGTGCTGCTACAGAGACTATCGGGATGGCAAGTGCTGTGCCAAGAAAAAGCTCAGGACCCAGCAGGAAAGGCAGACAAGGAAAGAGAACAAATCATGGGCAAGAAGAAGGTGATGGGATCGGTGCCAGTATATAAATATGGGTGTGGATGGGGGTTGCTGAGAGGTAGGAAGACAGTTAGCAAGGAAGGTGTGTAGTGGGAGGTCTTAGGGGCAGAAAGTCAACCCATGGCAAAGCTGGAGGCTGGAAAGGATGCTCAGTGAGGTATGCATGGTCAAGGTGATGAGCTGGAGTGAGGGGCAGAGGTGAGGGTGAAGCCGTGTAAGCCCTGCAGAATGGGGCTGCATCCTGAGGGTAGTGGATGCTTACGAGAGTCTAAAGAGGATGAGACCCTGCCAGGTCGGATGGGTGATTCTGGAAACTCAACTCTGGCTGCAGAGGAAAGAGTGGATGATGATGAGGTGGGTGCCCAATGCAGAGGCCTTCTTCTTAGGAAGGGTAGTAAACGAGGTGGATTGTGACCAGGTAGAAGATGGGATGGATGGGTTTGAAAGAAACAAATGTAGAAGGGCCGTGGACCCCTGGTCAGATGAGGACAAGTTCAGCAGAGAAGCAGTAAAGTAGCAAGTGTGGCTGAGGAGAAAGCAGTGAATGGTCACTCATTCTTTACAACCAGATGGCTTGAGGTGCAGGTGGGACATCCATGGGACTGCAAGGCCTGGAGGCTGCTGGATCTCTAGATACAAAGCTTGAAAGACAAGCTGGGAAGACAGTCCCACCTAAGCCCTGGCACTGGAGGCTTCCTGGGAGAGCTGGAGAAGGAAGATACCAGGTTTGCAACTTAACCCCAGAAACCCAACATCTCCAGGGCACAAGAAAGAAGGGAGGACTCCCGAAGGAGACAAAGAAGGATAGGTCAGAGAACCAGGGCAGCATGGCAGAAGGGCATACCCAACCTCAAAGGGAGAGGGAGTCTGGGGGGCAAGTGGCTCCTTTGCCCACTGTCAAGGCTAAGAGCTGCACTCTCTGCAGGGGAGACCCATGAGGAGTGAATGGGAGGTGAGACATGAGAGAGGTGGCTCTTTTAGTAAGGATAACTCTGCTGGGTTGGAGGCAAGGGGCTGAAGGGGCTGAGGGGCTACGTACTCAGTGTTTGCTCCAAGGTAGCCACAGGATACTGCCAGGAAGGGGCCAGTGATGAGGGGAGGGAGGGAACACATGGGTGGAGGTGTCAGAGGGCCTTTCTATTGGCAGAGGAAAGAAGGAGCAGAAATCAAGTCCAGAACACACTGTGATTTCTTATCAAGAGATGGAGAGGGGAGCAGACAGACCATGGATGGGGTTATGACAGGTGCTAAGAGTAGGGACCCCCAACTCACTTCATTCAGCACTCATAGCAAACAACTGCCATCAGAGACTTAGTCCTCTGGTCCTTCACATCCATGGGTCACTGGTTCCTGGACTTCTGCATATACCAAAGCCCACAGATGGTCCAGGCCCTGCTATACCATGGGTGTTTGTACAGAAGTGGTGCATCGTGCCCCATATTCTAAATCATCTCTTGGTCACACAACATAAATCTCTGCAAGCAGCTGGTCTGTATCCTTTAGGGAATAATGACAGGGGAAGAACTTCTGCATGCTGAGTATCTGCAATCTGTGCTTAGTTGAATCCTGGGGTTCAGAATCTGCAGGTCCAAAATCCAGATGTATGGAGGGCCAGCTATGTGCTCATCACATGAATGGTGAGCCTGGGGCCCAGGCTGGGAAGCAACCTGCCCAGGTTTGGGATTTGAAGCAAGGTTCTGTTCCTACTGATACCACATTACCTGTTGAGAGACCTACCAGGGGAGGGCTTCTTAGACTTCAAAGTTCTGTCTCTGGGGGATTAAGGGAAGTGGCTAAAATCCCCAGTGGATTCTCCAAGCCACCTTCTCCTTTCTTTCTGGGTGGTTCACCTACCCAGTGGTGCTGGCTCCGGGCAAAGGGCAATGGCCACTCAGGGTGAGGCAGCGCTGACTAGAGGCTGCAGAGTTGGAGACCCGAGCTGGCCCTCACTCTCTCCAACAGAGCCTGGGAGAGGCACTCACTTTGGGAACAGCTCCCAGCCAGTCCAGGGAGGCCTCATCTTCATGTCCTGCACGGAGCCCACAAACAGATCACCTTTCTTTAACCTGCCATGTGGGAAAGTGCTGGCAGGGACGTGGAGACCGCCCTAAAAGCTGGCGCTGAGGAGCTAAGCTATAAATAGCCATGCTGGTCTCCCAAAGCAACCAACTCCAACAACAAAAAAGGCCCATCACCAAAAGAGTGTGCTTTCCTGGGCCCTCCAGGGGAGCCAGGCTGCTGCCCCAGACTCAGCTTGCACTTTTCTGGGAAGAGAGTTCAGTACCCCAATTCTCCCCATGCATGAGGGCTCGTAGAATGCCCATAGCACAGACCTACAAACTACATTGGGATGGAGAGTGAGGCCCCTCCTCTGCATGAATTACAGGTCTGTGCATTAAATGCAATTCCACAGGTCTTTACTGGGTGCCAACTACATGCTGAGCATCTCTGAGGACCCAGGCTGCTCTGCCCACAGGAGACTGCTCTCTGGGTTCATAAAGGATAACAAGGATGGCCACAGCTTGCCTTTCCCACCTGCCCACTGGGGCCAAGCAGATCAAGTATAGAATCTCATCTAACCTTCCTCAAATATGAGGGAGGGACAACTCTGCTTCCTAGTGCATAGCTGGGGAGACTGTGGCTCAGGGAGGCAGGATGGAAGCTCCTGAACTCCACTGGAGGCAGATTCACAACAGTGCCTTGCCTTGGGGCACTGACCAGACATGCATCTTGGGGGTAGATTTAGAACCCCTGAGAGCCAAGGAAGGAGCACAGTTAGGAAATGAGATTGGTGTGAAGGATCTGGAGCTGCCTCTCTAGTTTCTTCTTTCTGTGCAGAGAGCCTCCCACCAGGCAGACAGGTCTCCATCAGTCTCTGCATGTCTCCTCTCTCCAGATGTTTCCTCTGCAGAGAACCTCCTTCTCCATCAGTCCCTGCATATCCCCTCTCTCGTGTGTCTTCCGTAGAGAACCTCTCCTCCATCATTTCCTGAACTTCCCATTTCTAGCTGTGTCCTCAGCAGAGACCCTCCTTCTCAATTCCCCAAAGCCCTCCAAGATTCATCAATCCCTCAAGCTCCCGCTCAGATAGTTCAAGCCAGCTGCAAGCATTCTTGCTGCCACCCCTACCAGCAAGCCATCAAAATGTGGTATGGACACCTCACTATGCCCTAGGTGCTCTAAGGCATGAGGTCTGCAAGCTGCTCTGCCAAGGGTCAGATGGCAACTGCTTCCAGCTTTGTAAGGTGTCTGTCTCCAAACTAACCATTCAGCTCTGCCCCAGCAATGTGGGAGCCACAAGGGGCAACCTGTAAATGAATGGGTGTGGCTCTCTTCCAATAAAACTTTACAAAAACAGGGATTTGGCCAGTAGCTTGCTGACTCCTATGCTTTACCGGGTGCTTCTCAACTAACCCTTTGAGGCACTCTGAGTTCTCAGTGCACAGTGAGACCTCTTTTGGGAAAACACTGCATGCTCCAGCCTACCCTAGGGGTTCCCAATGCTTCTTGGCACATCCAAGATGCTCTGAGAAGTCCTGAAATAAACACCTGGATAGTGTGATCTAACCCAGTGCTCCCCTAATGTATTTAAAAGCAAAACCACAATAACTCCACTTCACACCCGCTAGGATGGCCGCAATACAAAAGGCAGAAAATAACCAACAGGACAAAAAGCAACAGGACCTCATAAATTGTACGTAGAAATGTAAAATAGTTCAGTCACCTTGGGACAAGCAGTTTAGCACTTTTGTAAAAAGCTAAACACAAAATCTAGCAATGTGGGCTGGTGCGATGGCTCAGCATGTAAAAGTGCTTGCCATGCAAGCCTGATAAGCCGAGTTCAGTTCCTGAACCCACCAACCAAATATTCTGCGTCCATATGACAGAATTTTATTTAGCTACAAAAAGGAATAAAGTACAGGTTGAGTATTCCTAATTCAAAACCCAAAATGTGGCCAGGGGAGCAGGCAGTGGACGTGTGTGTGTGTGTGTGTGTGTGTGTGTGTGTGTGTGTGTGTTCACACAGGTACAATCTGAAGAGTTTCATATACTTTCTTATAATTCTGTTAAAAACAATCTGGAGTGTTGAATACCTGTGACACTTTGGAAACAGCCATTTCCAAGCCATTTCCTGACCCTAAAATTAAGTCACTCATTCATTGATGCTTCCTGCCACCAGTGGGAGGCTCTCAAAGGGCATGTCAGAATACTACCGGACACTGCAGTATTCTTCCTAAATCAAGGTTCAAGCACTTTGCTAAAGGAGCCTCTTAGAGCCCACGGAAGACCACCGGGTGTGTGTTTAGCACAGATGCCTTCCATGTAAGTTTCCTCCAGCCTTCCTTCCTTTTCATGAGGTACAAGCTCCATCTGCTGAAAACCTCCAAGCACCTCCATGCACAGGGCTGTAGTAGGGGCTCTGTGTGGGTTAGATGCTATGCACACAACAGGCAGCTGACAGTGGTCCACATATAGGAGGGAAGAGTACTCACTTAACAGCAGAGTGCTGCAGGTGGGGATCATGAAAGATCATGCAGACATGTCCCTTAACCTTGAACATCCTAGATCCCCTGTGCACAATGCACAGCAGATAGCCAGTTGTGCCATTTATCCCGAGCAGGTGGAATGAAGGAAGGAACATGCTTAAAGGGTCAGCACCAGGGTACACAGTAGGTGCATAATAGATAAAGGTGGCCTTCCTTTCCCTACTGTACCCATCAGGACATGAAAAGAACCTTAGACAAAACTTTTATTTGTACAGCAACTTACTCCCATTACATAGTGTAGGATGTCAGTTTAAAATGTCATCATCTTCCTGGCATTGCCCAAATGGTCATGAATGCACAATAAGAGCAGATTTGGAGCTGTACTAAGCCCAATCTCTACTGCTACTACTGTTATACTAATAATCCCATTTTGTAGACCAAGACCGTGACAAAGGGATGTAAGTAGTAAGCCCAAGGTGACAGAATAGACATTCCTGCTGCAAGCCCCCAGGCCCGAGTCTCTGGGTCCCCATACTATGGCACCTAAACAACCTTTCAAGGCTGTCTGTGTAAGCAGCACCCACCCTTCAGCGGGGGTTTTCAGTGTAGAGCTCAGATAGGGTCAGAACACAAACCAATCCTTCCCAAAATGGAGCTCTGGGTCAGTTGGGGTGGCTTAGGGCAGATAGCTTCATATGGGGCAAAAGAGCAACTTGGGTTTTTCCTTGGGCCTTCTCTGCCCTTTAAATGCCATTGATAGTGAAGGAGTGCCCCGTGCTGCTTGGTGAATAGAGGGATGGCTCCATTCAGGCCTTTAGGGGGCCACTAACGTCTGCTGGATAATAGGACGCCAGAACAGTGGACTTCAGCAAGAATATCCCAGCTTCAGCATGACAGGGACCCAGGGGCAGGAAATAAAGGAGTGACCTCTTAGGCCTGGGGGAATAGATTTGTAAGGGATTTATGATCTGTTATAAAAAAGATAGATCTACTGTGTTTTGGTTGCTTAAATCCCCATTTGCTATTTTTGTAATCAGTTAAATTTTCAACGGTTAGAAAAAAAAGTTCATAATCCTACTTGGACAACAAAGAGTCACTTTGGTTAGAACTGGTAAATCTCCTGACCCCTCCCTGCTCTCCTTAGCTGTGTTCAAGGGTCCCCAGTGCCTCACCGATGGGGACAATGAGTGGCAGGACCCTTTCCAGGACAGATGAGGTTCTCTGTGCACAGGGCTTGAGGCAGCAGAGGCAGGTATCTGGGGTGTAGGGAGCCAATGATGGACTGGCTGTGTGCTCAGGCTACGTCCTTGTGGTAGTTAAGTGTAAGATGGAGATTTTTCTTCTGTCCACTCCCCAGGGCTGATTTCAGTTAATGTTAATGTTAACAAAATTGAATTAATAAGGGGCTGGAGAGATGGCTCAGTAGTTAAGAGCACTGGCTGCTCTTGCAGAAGACCCAGGTTTTGATTCCTGGCCCTTACATGGTGGCTAACAACCATCAATAACTCTAGTTCCAAGGGATTCCAACACTGTCTTCTGACCTCCACAGGCACTGCACAACATGGATGCACTTATATACATGTAGGCAATTAATTCACTCATACACATAAAATAAAAAATTAAAAATTAATAAATAAATATTACAAATGCACTGCTCTTCCCACTCAGCTTCTATGTGTATCCTAACAGGTTTTTAGTACTGTAGCTACCAAACCATCTCCCAGCCTCATCTGAAACTTTTTTTCTTCTTTGAGACAGGGTCTCACTATGTAGTACCAGCAGGAATGAACTCATTATGTAGACCAAGCTGGTCTCAAACTCACAGAGATATGCCTGCCTCTGCCTCCCCCACACCCATGTTGGGATTAAAGGCATACACCACCATGCCCAACTATAGATTTATTTATTTATTTTGCATGTCTGTATGTCTTTGTGAGTGCTTACATGAATATACATACACCATGGGAATTCAGTGCCTGCAGAGGCCAGAAGAGGGTGTTGGATCTCCTAGAACTACAGTTATGGATGGTTGTTAGCTATCATGTGGGTGTTGGGACCTGAACCTGGATCCTCTACAAGGGTAGCCAGTGTTCTTAACCGCTGAGTCATCTCTCCAGTCAACCCCATCTGAAACTTTTTAAACGCCAACATTCCATAGTTGACCTCATGGGAAAAGCTGCAGGTACCCTAAAAGTATGATGTAAAATTGCCAGTGGGTGGGCCATACAAAGCTTGCTTTCATCATAAATGAATTTCATGTTCAGACTCCAGTCCCATCGCCAAACTATCTAATTATGTATATGCAAAATAGCCCAGAGTCTAAGCAAGTCAGACTATTTGTAGCATTTGCATTTCAGATAAGGGCTGCAGGTCTTATACAATTCTCCACACCTCATCTTCCCCCTCACCTCAATGGCAGAGTCTCTCCACATCAACATATTTGCTTCCTCATTCTTTTATGTTATTGCATACTTTCTCTGATGGGACATTTTAAATGTGTCCTTTGTCTTTTTTTTTTTTTTTTTTTAAGCCATCACAAACAGTGGACATGCTCAGGCTCTGCACTAGACTGGTCATACCACAGTAAGAGCTTTCACAAATGGATTTTAAGGGTGCCTGTTGGAGGCCTGGCTTCAGTTGCTATTTATCAAAAACAAAAACTGGAAGCCAAGCGTGGAGGCTCACGCTCTTAATCCCAGTGCTCGGGAAGCAGAGATAGGTGGAACTCTGTGAGATCGAGGCCAGCCTGTTCTACACAGTGAATTCTAGGCCAGGTAGGGCTACAGGGAAGCCCTGTGTCAAAAAAAACAAAAACAAAAACCAAACAAAAAATTTTTTTAAATTAAAAAACTGGAGTCTGGGGAAATTTGGGGCCTCCCATGAGCCTCTTTAAGGAAGGACTCATCTGCATGTGTAAGATGGGGAAACATCTCACAGCGCAGGGCAGCAGTGCAGGAGTGTTGGTTGAGTCAGGGGAACAGGTCAGTCACTTACCTAGGGGAGGGAATAAACCATCGTCCTCCAAGATGGCTTCTGCCCTTGCTTCTCCAACAGCTTGGGCACTTGTGCCCCCCAGCTTCCCTCTGGCCAGGCAGAAACCTCAGCTTCCTGCACCCAGACCATACCCTCTGCAGCCTGGGACAGAACAGTTCTACAGCCAGGGATAGAGCTCTGCCTTATTTCTAGAGCTGATCTTATATGGGTAGTCCCTTTAAGGGCAGCTCACAGAATCATTTCCAACCATCCAGAATGGCACTAGGTTCAGGTAACTTTGCAGCCTCTCATGAGCAATATCAGGAAAGGCCCTCCTTGGATGTGAGGCCTTATTGTCACACACACACACACACACACACACACACACACACACACACACACACACACTCTGCAAGGCAAGGTCACTGCCTCCACTGCTCCTTCAGCTGCAGAGTGTGCCCCTGGCATCTAAGGTTACCTTCTCACTTCTCAGGTCCTTGCTCAAATGCCACCCCTCAAACTGGCCCGCCCTGATTGACCCCAAGACACTCTCAAGTCCCTTTTTCCACTAGCATTTTTTTAGGAGACTGGCCTTGACTTACTGAGATACTTCCTCTTATTTGGTTGTTTATATACCCAATTTTGTTCATGCTATACCCAAGAACCTACACTGACACCAGGAACAGAGCAGGCACTCTCTGAAGGTATATATATCAGCTTTATCCATGGGGCAGACATTCCAAGACCCCCAGGGGCTGTCTGACACCACAGACAGTACTGGAACCTACTGGACATTATGTTTCCCTGTATGCACATATTTAGGATAAGCCTAATTTTTAAATCAGGCATAAGGAAACACTAACAATGGGTTACAAAGGGCTGGAGAGATGGCTCCGTGGTTAAGAGCACTGGCTGCTCTTACAGAGGGCCAGGGTTTGGTTCCCAGCCATTCATAACTCCAGTTCCAGGAGATATGACACCCTCTTCTAGCCTCTAGCAGACATAGCATACATAAGTGCAGTTACATACATGTAGGCAAACACTCATACACATAAAATGAACAAATAAAAAAATTTTAAAAAGGTCTTGGCAGCCTTAGCACAGGAGTTTTTTCTCTCCTTATTAAGTGAAAAATTTTGCAGGGTGTGGTGGTACATAGCACTTGGGAGGCTGAAGCAGGAGGATTGAGAGTTCAAGCCATTCTGGGCTATGTACAAATTTGAGGCCAGCCTAAGCTACATAGCAAAATCCTTTTCCCCCAGCACACACACACACACACACACAATTTTATTTTTTCACTTAAAGAAAGCACTTGCAAAAAGAAAAGGCACTTATTAGCTCCTTCTGATTATCTGAAATGCCAGCATCATTGCTTGTACTTGGGTCATCATTAAATCAAGTACAGGTCACCTGAGCACAAGCACTGTGATATACCACAGGATCTGCTAGCCAAGATGGCAGGCAGCATATACAGTACAGATACACCAGGAAAAGAGATAAATGATAGAGATCAACTGGAGAAGACAGCTGATGTCAACCTCTGGCCGCATGCACACACACATGTGCATACACACATACACACACACACACACACACACACACACACACACACACACACTTCCAGGATATATATGATGAAACCATTCAAAGGCAGCCCACAAAATAATTTCTAACTTCAGAAAAGCACCAGGTCCATGTAAACTTGGGACCTCCCTCAAGCGTCCATCAGGAAAGGCTGACACGAGATGTGAGCTGATCACAGGTAAGGGGAGTAACTACTGTACATGAACAGATGCCCTGGGTACTGCCCCTTCCTAGTTGTCACCCTCCATCCCCAGGCTCCAGGTACGTTCAACGTTGCAGCTGAAATCCACAAGCCCCCTCAGCACCTCAGATGTCTGCGCTCCAGTCTGTTAGTCCCTCCACCTAGCTGCTCTGTCAACCACATGAACTTCCATTCACCCTTCACAGCTCAGTTTTGGCACGCATTACTGCCTCCAGGAAGTCTTTCCCTCAGGTTATGTGTGTGGGCTCACTCTTGGCTCTGTGCAAGCATCTTACAGATTTGTTGTCTTATGTTTCAGAAACTTTTTCTCCTATCACTTCCTGACATCCTCCACTGGGCTGGGTGCTCATCTCTGGGCTCAGAGAAGGTGAGCAGCACCCAGGAGATGTTCAGAAAATAAACAAGAATTTAGTAAAGTCAGTAAACTAAGAGAGCCCACCTTTTTCTACCATGAGGTGGCCACCAATGCTCGGCTGATGAACCTTCTCTCCAGAAAGCTAAAAGTGTCCTGTAGATATTCAAAGATTTAGATTGGGTCTGCTTGAGAAAAATACATCTGTTTATTGGGCACTTACATGGTACTAGGTGTTTTTTAAAACAATCTCTTTTGCTGCTAAGGAGAGTACATGTATCCATGTTCAGAGGAGCATACAGCAGCTCCCAGAGACCACACAAGCTGCCCTGGGCACACCCCTGGCGGGAGGAGAAGGCAGGGATTCCAGCTGGACTCCAGCACCTGTCTACTGAGATCTACACTGCAGCCTTATGCATGATGATGTGATGGGCAAGGGTGGAGTGGGGTCTACTCCCACCCATCTCTGCGGCTCAGGCCCAGCCATGAATCTGCACCTGCAGAAGGAGCCAAAAGGAACACTGTGCCTAGGTGAGCAGGAGCTGACCCACACACCTGCTTACGGCCCAGTCAGGCTCTCACAATATACTGTCTCACGTATCCTCAAAAGCTACCCTGAGAGGCCAGAAAGGCAGGGAACAGGCTAACCCCTATGATGGTTTGGCTATTAAATGCCCCCCAGAGGCCCAGGTGTTTAAAGGCTTGGCCCCCAACACAAGCACTGTTGGGGAATCATGGAACCCTTAGGAGGTAGAGCCTTGTAGGAGGAAGCTAGAACATTGAGGGCATCCCCTTGTGTGACCTTGGGTGATGCTCTAGTCCAGACCCCTTCCTGTGTCTATCTACCGCTCAGCTGCAGGGAGCTGCAGGGAGCTGCCTGCTCCACCGCATGCTCCCGCCATGATGCACTCTGCCACCATGGGCCCAAACAATCAGCCACGACTAAACCTTCTAAAACCTTGAGCTCACATAAACTTCTCCTCCTTGAAACTTTACCTGGGGTATTGTTTCAGCAAGAGAAAGCTGACACAACTCCCCATTTCACAGGTGGAAGAACCAATCACATTCTTCCTATTTGGCAGACCTGTCCTAACAGCTGTGGGTGCCAGGAAGGTGTTACCACCTCTGGTATTATCAGGTGGGGTTATCCACATCCATTCAGACCATAAAACTGAACTGGAAGGCCTTAGGCACATTCAGCCTTCTCCCACTGCTCATTCCAGCAGATGTTTACGGCACACCTCAAATAGAGGGAGAACTACAGTGAACAAAAGAAACCAGCTATGCCAATGGAGTTTAACTACATTGCAGGAAGAACAAGGACACAAGTTCACAAAGAGTTTCAGGAAAGAGCAACATAGAGAAAAGCTGAGGGATGAGGCTGCTGACTACACTGGGCTTCTCAGGAGAGCCTCCAAAAGGCTGAATTAGGACTTGGAGAACACAGAGGATCTGGTGGGGACTTGCACAGAAAAAGGAGAAAAGGCCAGGAAAGCAATCCTGGGATGGGCTGGGACATGCACAGGGAAGGAGGCTAACCGGGAGGGGGGTTAGAGGAGAAAGGGGAGCAGGGAGAAGAGAAAGAGGAGGAGGAAGATGATGAGGAGGAGGAGGAAGAGGGAGAGAGGAGAAAAGAGGAAGAGGAAAAGGAGGGGTAGGAGAAAGGAGAAGAGGAAGAAGAGATGGAGGAGGAAGATGAGAAAGAAGGAAAAGAGGAAGAGGAGGAGTAAGGGTGAGAAGGAAGGGGAAAAAGAAGAGGAGGGAAAGGGAGGAGGGAAGAGGGGGAAGGGAAGGGGGGACAATGCAGGTGCTTGGGAGGTGCCTGGCCTCACAAGAACAGGTTTTACTCCTCTGAGCCCAAATTTCTGTCCAAAGATTAATTAAGATATATTTGAGACAAAAATACAAAAGAAACAAACCTCTTACAGTGAAGACAATCTGGAACAAGGCAGCATCCTTCTGAACAGAGAAGCAGCTGGAAGCCCTGGGAGCTCAGCTTGGTGGTGCACACCACACGCCCCAGCATGTCCCTGCATAGGTTTCTGTACAAAAGCAACTGTGATTGTATACACTGTGAATCCAGTGATGCTCACAAAACCTGGGGGGGGGGGTGCACCAGGAGGGAACTTGAGAAAGTAAAGTGAAGACAAAGTCCATCTTGTCATCAAACTCAATCCCACCAAAGGACACAGGCTCAAGATTTAGAACTGCAAACATACTTAGATAACTGCGTGGATCTGATGCATAATGGGCTGTTACTAAGGGAAACCAGCATGGCCAGATTTTGAAATGTGACATTAGAAAGACAAGCTGGCCCACACCACAAGGCTCCTTCTAGAGTCAGAACTTAGGGCAGATGCAGAACTTAGGGCAGAACTGGGTTTGCCTCTTCTGCTGAATCAGTAAAGAGAAAAGGGAAAAAATTTTAACTGGGTTTGATGTGGCTTGGGCTGGGTGTTCTGAGCAAAATGAGGCCATGTCAGTTGACAGCAGGAAGGAGTTCCTGTTGTTGATCTTATGGATACCTGTGCACTTGCTTCACTTCTTCATTAGACTGTGAGGTCTGTCACCTCTGCCTGCCCCAAACACAGTGTCTTTCTAACATGCACTAAGAGGTGGACATTTGTGGAATGGATGAACCAGTAGGAGCAAGCAAGCATGGGGACCCTGAATGAGGTCCCTGGAGTTGGGCGACACTGGGGAGAACAGAGGTACACTGACGACTCAAGGGGGAGTGAGGAACCTGTGAACAGGCCACACAACCAAGAGGCCAGGAGACATGGTGAAGGAACAGTCTAGGGAAACTGACCTGGTATTCCAAGGACCACCATGTGGAGAAGAATTGGGAGCCTTCTTCCCAGAGCCACAGGGAACTCTCAGCTGAATCTAAGAAGCACTTCCTAAAAGCATTCCCCAGCCTGGGTTTAGTGACTGCTCATGTTCGGGGTGTGCTGGGGCAAGGTGAGAGTCCAAGTTATTTCATGGGAGAATAAGTTTGGGAAACTAGGTTAACCAAAGGGACATGGATGATAGAAAATGACATAGCTGTCAGCCTCCTCAAACTTTCTGGCTCCAAATACTCATAGTGAACCCTTCATACAGTCTCTGGAGTCCAAGCTCTCCTCCCAGGAGAGGAGTTGGAGGTATCTGTGCTGGATAGCTCCAGCTGTTACCTTGACACACCTGGGCAAAGAGAACCTCAATTGAGACATTTCATCTGTTTAACTGGCCTCTGGGCATGTCTGTGACGTATTTATTGTTGAGTGATATGGGTGGGCTAAGCACATTGTGGGTGCTGCCACCCCTAGATAGGTGGGCCTAGGTTGCATAAGAAAGCAGGCTGAGCACAGGACAGGGGAGCAAGCCAGTAAGCAGCATTCCTCCATGGCTTGTGTTTCAGCTCCTGCCTCCAGGTTCCTGCTCTGAGTTCCGCCCTGGCTTCCTTCAGTGACAGATTGTCAACTGAAAGAATAAGATGACATATACCCTTTCCTCTCCAAGGTCAGTGTTTTATCAAAGCAACAGAGAAGCAAAATAAAACACTGACCAAAGCACCTGAGGGAAGGGCACATGTCACCCCAGTACTTGAGTACTTTCAGGACATGGCACTCAGTACTGTGTAGATAAAACAGGTATATTCTGCATGGACTTCATTCTGAATGAGCAAGTGGCTACTGGAAAGGTTCTCATGTGAGGATGCAGACTAATTCCTGCCACTTGGTGGTCAGATGTGTGGTAAAGACACAGCATAGCGGTGCTGGGGGTGACAGAAACTGATGAGTGAGAAGCTTAACAAAGCATGAGTTCCTGCCAGAACAGCCACCCTTGCCTCTTCTCATGTAGGGTTTTCTATAACACATCACCTGCCTGACTTTCTCAACCATCCACTCATCTCAATAACCACCCAGAGCCCTCCAAAGCCTGGCAGTAGTAGGTGAACCCAAACAGGTGCTGGCGGCTTCCTGACTGAAGAGTGCAGACAGCAAGAAGATACATTACACAGTAATGTGGGCTGGTGAGATGGCTCAAAAAGTAAAGGCACCTGCCACCAAGCCTGACGGCTTGAGTTCAATCTCTAAGACTCATACAGTGGAAGGAGAACTGACTCTGGCAAGAGTTGTCCTCTGCCTCCACATGTGTACCATGGCACATGCTGCACATTAAAATAAAAATGTAATGAAAAATTTAAAAACAAAACCAGTAACTTAACTAAGATTTTCCATGCTACAAAAGGAATGGTGGGGAAAATCTCACAGGCACTTACACAGAGACTGTGTCCACTCTGTAGCAACAGGATGGGTTCCTGAAGCGCAGAAACCATGTTTTATAGGCTTTAAATTCTGAAGGTCTGAAACAGTCCCTGTATACACCTCCAGGGAGTCCTGGCCCAGTGTTGAAGGAAACCACACCACTCTGTCCAGATGGAAGCCACCTCCTCCCTAGTGCCTATTATCCGGGTGTTCAGTTTGAAACTGTGGTTCGCTAGGTCTTGGGTAGATAAGCCATCAGTTTGAATGCTAACTGCTCAGAAGACCACCATTTGAATGGCAGTACTTTGAAAAGCATTTAAAATTTAGCCCAGTGGTAGAGTGCTTGCCTAGCAAGTACATGGCCCTGGGTTTGGTCCACAGTTAAAAAAAAAAAAAGACCTAAATAAATGAAGAGCTGATTATACCATGTTCATGGACAGAAAGGCTCAATTATAGAGGGGAACCTTTCTTCGAATAAAGCTGAAAGTTCAACAAACTTCCAACCAAAATTTCCACAAAGTTGTTCTGTTTTTGGTGGTGGCTGTTGGTTAGGCTAACAGGCTGATTCTAACATTCATTTGAAACACCAGGACCATTTTGGGAAATAAATGAGCTTTACCAGGCAAAGGTCCACAACAACAACAGGTGTGGTACTGACACACACAGAGGCAAAGGGATCGACAGATAGGGCAGAGGGCCTCAAGCAGACTTTTAGGAAAAGGGTATATAGAAGCAGACACTGAGAAAGGATGAAGGATCAGTTAACTGCTACTGGGAAAATTCATTATTCATATAAAAAACAAAGCTAGATTTCCACTTTATATCATATAAAAATAAAATTAAGCATTATATTCCTAATTGTGAAAAAACCCCAAAACTTTAAAAACACTTAAAAGAAAATACAGAAATTGTTTTTACAGCTTTAAGGTAGAAAATCCATTCTAAATAAGGGACCAAAACTGCATCCAAAAATGGAGACACTGACATACACACAACTTCAGTAATAAAATTGAAAATTTTGTGCACTATAAATAAGAAAGAAAAACACACTGGGAAAAGACTTTATAGCTCAGAAAACATTTTAAAAAGTATCTGCCTAGACACAATATCCACAGAAAGACACAAGCCCAAAGTTCACAGGTGAGGACAGCAACAGCAAAACACATGGGCAGATGCTCAACCTCACCTGCAATTAGAGAAAGGCATATTTAACACAGTGAAATACCATTTACTACCCAGGAGATACAAAACTCAGCCAAGTGAGCTGGCAAAGGCCTGTGACCTTTGCACTTGGAAGGCAGATGCAGGAGGATGGCTGCAAGTTCAAGCCTGGTCTACATAGCAAGTTTCAGGTCAGCCAGGACTACAGAGCTAGCACATCTAGGAAAAACAAAATGAAACAAACAAAAACAAAGGGGGTAGATTTGATCAAAACACCTTATATGCATATATGAAATTCTCAATAAAAAAAAAATCAACAAAATCCACCTGACCAGACCAAGTGGCATGGAGAAGGGGAACAGCAGAAATCCTTGAAAGTTCATATTTAGCATGAAATTAAAGCCACCTCTTTGTATTATCTGATAAAATAGACAACACATGTACCCTCAAATGAGCAGTTACACCCTTAGGTACTGCATGGTTTAAATCTGTCCCCTACTGCTATGGATTAGAGTGTGAACTGCCAATGCAACAGCGTTGAAAGGTGGCACATGAGGATGGATTCCAATAGCTACCATGAGATGAATGGGAGTAGATTCCTAATGCAAAGCTGAGCTTGGCCCCTTCTCCCTCCAGCACCTGTGCTCTCTTACTCTTCTGCTTCCACCATAGAATGGTCAGCACAGACCCTTTCTAGGTGCTGGGCCCCTGACCCTGGACTTCCCAAATTGCTATAAGTATAGGAAATGGATCTCTGCTCTTTATAAGTTACGCAGTCTCAGCTATTCTGTTACAGCAGCATAAAACAGATAGGATGGGCATACAGCCTGGAAACCATAGCTGGTATGCTCAAAAAAGCACAGCATAAGAAAGAGGCAGCTTGCTGGGTGACAGTGGCAATGGGCCAGTCTAACCCCATCCAGACCACCTGGGAGATACAATGTAACCATTCCCACAATGCAATATATACAGTGTGTGTGAAAGAGACAAGTATGTGTGTATCAATAGAGACAATGTTAAAACACTCGTGAGAGAAGAAATAGTAAAAAATGTAAGCAATGGATACTATCCATACAAAATTTTACAGTATGTATGGAAGACATTCTATTTGAGGCACACACAGAAGGACGTGAGAATGATAAATCTAAATTCAGCAAAGCTTCTAGAGGAAAGGAGAAAAAGCAGTATCTAAGAAAATAAAAATCACTCTTAAGCCACTGTTCACGCCCATATTCACTATTACAATTGATACAAGGCAGGGGAGACTTCTTCAATGAAATCAGGACTTTTCAGATGGAAAAAACCCTCATATTGAAAACATCTATTCAATGCCTGGGCCAAGGGATTCTTTTGCTCTGTTGAGTCAGGGCCACTGTGTACAGTTACACTGGGTGTGGGAGATCTCGTCTCAAAAGACAAAACAAACTGGAAGCTGGGTGTTGTGGCACACGCTTTAATCCCAGTACTCAGAAAGCAGATACAGGTGAATTTCTCTGAGATCAAGGCCATCCTGGTGTACACAGTGAGTTCCAGGCCAGTTAGAACTACAGGGAGACCCTGTCTCAAACAAACAAACCCCCAAAACAGCAGCACATCAGACTGATATTTCCTTGGATTATTCAATGTGCCCCTTACACAGTTAGTTATATTCCTGAGCCCTCTGATAAAACTACCCACTTCTGGCAAAAAGGGCGCTCACAACCTTCTGGGTATTTTCAGACAGTACTGAGACTAACTCTTAAGCATATTCGAGACTGGCTTCTCCACACCCTGTATCCATTAAAGTGAGTCTACCCATCTAAAAACCACTCCAGGCACTGAAAGAAGCTAGCTCCCCCACCCCCACTTTCTAGGTTAAATATACTCTCGACTTCACTTACTGTAAAACCACTCCATCTTCTCTTATGTTTAAAATGAATTTTTAAACTATCTGTCCTTTTACCAAGTACTTCCCTCCCTAGTAAGCAACTAGGCATGCTGACTTGTTATCAAAGAGCAAGAAAATGTTCCTCTTAGCCATTCCTATGGGATATCGTGGAAGACTCCCCTAGGCTTGCTTCTAGGGCAGTCAGATGCCCCCAGCAGCCAGGAAGTGCTGGGCTGGCAAGAGGAAGGTCAGGAGCCAGGAAGAAAGGAAAGCAGGGGGAGGGGAGGACAAGGCCAGCTGGGCAGAGCCCCCATCTACAAGGGACATCAGCACGTCTCTACTTACTCCCAGAACTCCATGACCGGGGAGGTGGCATTCTGCAGGGACACATGACTGTAGTTGCTCATATTCAGTTTCTGGAACTCCACACATTTCTCTGCAGTAGGAACAAGACAAGACACAGGAGGAAATCAACCTTCATGGGGCTGAACCTGAGAACACATACAGCTGATGGTGTGGCGGGCTGGCCACACCAGACAACGGGAGTCGGCTCTGGAGAATGGTTACTTCTCAAATAGTTTGCAGGAGGTCTGAGTTTGTCAGGAGGCCTGGGCTGGTTAGGACAGAAGGACAGGGTGGGGGTAGAACCTTGTTCTTCTGTTCCTACCCAGAATCTACCACTTGCTACCTTCATCACCCCCACCCCATCTGCTTTTCTTTCCTCTCTTTCTCTGCTTCAGTCCTGTCCATGGTGTTGGTCTCTCCTGTCCAGAGGCCCTGGCTGGAACAAACAGAATGGGCTGATGTGCTGCCCCTGGGGGCTCTGACACAGTTGAGATTTCCCACTTAGGTAAAAAGGGGCAAAGACTGTGGTGGCCTTATGAAGATGTGAGGGCTGGAAAGATGAACAGGCAGGAACACACACAGAGAAAGAGTCTTCGTTTGTCCATTCCCTCACTCAGTCCAAGTAGACAGAAAACTGGCTATTGGAAATCTCAGAATCTGATCACCAAGAGACTCAAGCAAAAACATTCTAGTGTTGATATTTGCAGGCCCAGAGACCCCAAGAGCCG
>NW_008357033.1:5183626-5268556 GCF_000622305.1 Nannospalax galili | reverse complement strand
CAAACATTTGAGGCTTTGTGGGTCACAAACAACCTCTATGGAATAAATTACACCCTCCTCCTCCTCCTCCCCCCCTCCTCCTCCTCTCCTCCTCTTCCTCTTCTTCCTCCTCCTCCTCCTCCAGGAAGCTTTTCTATAACCTCCCTTTCCCCAATCCTAAACAAATGAGAATTCCAAGGCCTTCAAGGAATCACCTTCTCTAACTTTCTTCATTGTGAAGAGAAATAATCTAAGTCTCAGGAATAGTCAAGCCTGCTAAAGGCAGAGAATGACCTCCAGCCAGACCTCTATGTCTTGCTGGGGCTAATGTGGGACCTATCAGCAACCATGGTCCCATGTACCTGTAGACAGAGAGAGAGCACTCTGGGCCCCTGAGCTGCAGACTTCATGGAGCAGGGCCTCCTGAAACAGCTCCCCAAGAACCCAGGCATCCATCCAGCCCAGGGATCAGTGCAGAGTAGGTACCATTTCACTCCAGCATGTATACAGATGAACCCTTAGGCACTTCTGTTGTCCAGGGGAGGAAGGCCTTCCATACAGCAAGTGTTCACATTATAGCCTTCAGAGAAATGGGCAATCAAGCCAGTGGAAGAATGGTCTGTGTCCCATTGGGGAAACAGCCTAGCTGTCAGCTTCGTTTCCCTTCTTGGCTGGTGCTAGTTACATTCTAGAAGGAGGTGGTCTGGGGGCCCCAGTGAGTCTTAAGTGGAGTCTAGAAACCCAACATGACCAGCAAGAGGACTGGATATGCCCCAGTCTTTTTCTTCAGTGAGAGGTCCTTAGCTTTTATCAGACTCAATAACATGGTGTTGTTCAAATATTTTCCCAGAGTAAAAAACATTCATCTGGGCATGGCAGTTCACATCTATACTCTCATCACCTGGGAGGCTGAGGCAGAAGTATTATATCAGTTTGAGTCCACCTTGGGTTACAGAGTGAGTCCCTGTCTCAAAGTTAAAAGACCAAACCCAAAAAGAATGAAACCCATTCTCAGACAACCAAAACTGACCCATGATCTGCATTACGATAATTACATACAAATAACAGACTATATAATCTCTATGACTATACAATTTACACAAGTGGAGAAACAAATTTAAAATGTCTAAGTTCAAGCCATCAGGCCTGGTAGCTCACACCTATAATCCTAGCACTTAGGAAGCAGAGGCAGGAGGATCAGTTCAAGACCATCATGAGCTACGTAAGATCTTGTCTCAAAAATTAATAAATTTTATAAATTAAAAACCTACTAGAGAACTGATACAGTTCAAAATGACCACCCGTGTAGGAAAAAAAAAAAAAAAACAACTCATTTGGTGAAAAAAATCATTTCCCACAGAAAAGCAGACCTGACAGGAAAAAGGCACAGCCTGCTGGCCTCGCTGGCTTATTCCTCAGCAGGATACGGGAAGCTCAATTCATCCACATTTCCTCAGCTCACCCTTCTGCAAACCATCCTTCCTACAGCTTTAGCCACAACTGAGCACTGACGTATAATTTCTTCTACACTGCTGAGGACAGAACCCAGGGCCTTGTGCATGCTAGGCACATGCTCTGCCCCTAAGCCACATCCTCTCCCTGCTGACACACCTGTGCAAAATCCCTGTCATGTCCAGAAAACAGCTTTGCAGCAGTCTTCCACGACTTCTGGCTGTTACAATCCTTCTGCCCATCTTTTACTACAATCTGAGCCATGGGGGCAGGGGTGTGATAGTGCTCAAGCCAGCCAAAATTCCAGCATGGGTGAGGGAGAGGCTCAAGAAGTCCTACTCCTCCTAGCTGAGGAGTTATTGTCAATCAATGGCTGCTGGGGAGGGACAGTCAGTTTTCTTGAGGTGTGGCCCCTGACAGGCTGTCCATGTTCTGCTGACTGACCCTATACATAAGTGGAAACACTAAGTGAACTCAGTGGGTTTGGAAAGAGTACATGAGAGGCTGGAGAAATGACTCAGCAGTTAAAAGCATAGCACTGCTGCTCTTCTAGAGGACCCAGGTTCAGCTTCCAGCACCCACATGACAGCTAACAGTCATCTGTAATTCCAGTTCCAAAGGCTCTGCCACCCTCCTCTGACCTCTGCAGGTATTGCATACATATGCACAGGTGCACTGACATACATGCAGGCAATACACTCATACACACAAAAAATAATAAAATATTTAAAGAGTACATGGAAGTTGGGCGTGGTGGCACATGCCTTTAAATCCCAGTACCCCAGAGGCAGGTGGATCTCTGTGGGATCAAGGGCAGCTGGTCTACATAAAGACTTCCAGGCCAGCTGGGGCTTAAGGGAGACCCTATCTCAAAAACACCAAAAATAAACAAAGAACAAAAGAACATACGAAGTTTGGAGAGAAAAATAGAGGGGATATGGGAGAAGCTGAAAGCAAGGGGGAGGGTGGATTTGATCAAAACACATTATATTCATGTATGAAAAGCTCAAGCAATACATTTAAAAAGAGAATTAAATTTCTCTGCTCTCTCTCCCTGAGCTACTATCCCCATGGATGCCCTGGATTCTTGTGAAATTATAAACACAGAGTCAGGCAGTGGAACCTACTGACCACCCTCAGTTACACAACAAATGGGTTGGATTTCCAGAACACAGAAAGTACACACAGTTAGAGTCTTCTTAATATGCAAGCACATTTAAATTATCATACAGACCCATAAGCCTCTAAGAATTCATCCTAAAACATCTTTATGAGGTCCTCCCAAAGGAGAGTTCACTGAATCTTGAACCCTGAAGAGAGATGGAAAGACTACAACAAAAGTGACCAGCAGGCAATCAAAGCAAAGTCATACAGGGCTAGAAACCAGACTGCAGCACTTCCTAGGTCTAATGCCTGCCTTCCTTCTCCTAGTGATCAGTACCCTACCTAGGCTCACTGTTCTCAGCCCTCAGGATGGGCCACCTCCAGACTTAATCTAACCAGAGATGATAACATGGATGGCAAATGGGTTAAAGAGTATGTTCCAATTCTAATCAAAAGGCAGCACTACTGAGAAGGGCTCCAAGGTTGGTCTTAAAAGCAAAGAGTGCTACAATTGATTGGTGATTGCCTGCTATATGCACGGCCATCTCAGAAAGGGATTGCATAGACATTCTCCTTCTCTGGATTATAAAACTGAATTCTGAAAGGATGACAAATTAAAAGCAAACAGTGCATTGAAATCAAAGTAACCCCACAAAACTACCTATTGTGAAGGGGAGGGGTGTGTACTAAACTCTAGCTGGTTTGGACAGGTAAAGCAAACAAAGAAACCTGGGTGTGGTGGTGATAACTCCAGGACAGGTATGTCATCCAAAAGCAACAGTTGCTTCTCAGCCACAAAGCAGTAATGTTGCCAGAGATTTTACTTTTTAAAGAGAAGATGGAAATCAGAATTTCCACATGAAGTCTCTGGCTTTTAGGATCTGGCAACTGAATACATTTTCTAGTTTGCTGTTCTTTGCCAGAAAGACCAATCATCGTAAAGGCCCCTCCATCAGCAGTCCTTAATTTAGTCTAACTCCTTCATATTTTGGAGGAGGATGAACCACTCAAAGAGGCAGGGCTGGAGGTGCCTAGCCCCTGAATTACAGTCTAGAGCTTCCTCACACCCCAGCTCTGCCCCCAGGAATTCAGCCTCACCTGTAACTCAAAATGTACCTAGGTTAGGTGAGACACTGATCACTGTTCCAGAGGCCACTCCCAGGAAACCAGACACAGACAGAGCCCGGAGGCCAAGAACACATCTCCAAGCCAGGTCCTTCTACAGGACCAGGAGAGACATCCTCCCTGGAGGCCATACCTGTGTTCCACTCATGCCCACAGCTGGCCCACGGGAGCTCAGTGGTGAAACAGTTGCTCAGGTAGAAGATGGCCCATGCCAAGATGATGATGTAGTAGACGTTGAGGTGAGCCTCAATCACCTGTGTCGCATAGCCGATGCCTGCAAGGACCAAAGGGAGAGCAGCTGGACTCTCTGCCTTTGGACACAGCCTTCCACTGCTCTCTGCAGCTTGATGTCAATAAGGCAAATTTTTATTTTCTCATTAAAGCAGCATTTACCTTCAAACAAAGGGCAGACTTTCCTCCAGCACGTGATGCCACCTTCACTCGTGAACTGCCCCAGGGCTGTTTCCAGGAAGAACACAGGAATTCCACAGCAAATGAAAAACACCACGTAAGGAATCAGGAAGGCCCCTGTGAGGATGCAGAGGGATGAGATGGAAACCCCTTGCCGTCTCTCCATCAGCACCTACTACAGGGTAGAACACAATCTTCTCTGAGTTTGAGTTCAGATGAAGGGACTAGAGCCAAAACAAGTGGATGGAGTTTGTGTTCTCTACCACCCTATTACCTTAAGCAACTCCATCTCACATCTCTGAGTCTCAATATCTTCAGCTATAAAATGAGGTTTTAATCTTTAATATCTACACTGATCATTTCCCAATACAGTTGTACAGCTAAGATAGTAATATAAAACAAACAAAAAAACCCACCAAAACTGCTTTATTTGTTCATTTCTTTGTCTTTTACTTTGTGAGGATTTGTGCATGCATATGTGTTTCTGTGTGTGCATGTATGTGGACATTAAGTGTGGAGATGGGAGGTTAATGTTGAGTGTCTTTTTCTATTGCTCTTGATCTCACTTTTGAAACAGAGTCTCTTTATGTAGCTGTGGCTAGCGTAGAACTCACTATGTAGATCAGTCTGGCCTTGAACTCACAAAGGTCTTCCTGCCTCTGTCTCCTGTGCACTACCACACCTGGCTTTGACCTCATTATTTTAAGAAAGGGTCTCCCACCGAACCTGGAGCTGACTGATTTAGCTAGGCTGGTGGCCACTGAGCTGCAGGGATCCTCCTGTTTCTGCCTCCTCAGTGCTAGAACTGCAGGTGAGTGTCAACATACTTGGCTTTTTAGTAGGTGCTAGTGACCTGAACTCAGTTCCTCAGGCTCCCACAGCAAGCACTTTACTGATAGAGCCATCTCCTCAACAGGGTCAATTCTTTAACTTAGTCATTCCATCCTCTGGTGCAGATTAAGCTCATTCCCATCCTGAATACTGCACCCCTCTTTTTAATTCTAAACTAATCTCAACAGGACAGGTGAAAGGGGCCCTTCCTCTTACTTATAGAGTGACCTGGAAAAAAAATCTTTCTCATAAAGAAAAGCCACCTCAGGGGATCATACCATGAGCCACACCAGGCTTCAAAGGGTTAAACATCCCTGCAAACAAGGCCAGGTATGGAGCTGAACCCTAAGGAATTTGAAGCACAGATCTGCCCAGTGAGGCTGGCTCTGGCTCAGGGTCAGGCTGGGAGAGGACCACCCTCAGTTTCAGCACTCCTATCTGGAAACACAATATCCATTGCCTGAGCCTTTCTGGGAAACAAATAACTAAGGTGAACACGAGCTCTTAGGAGCAGAAGATTTTTTCCAAACCCTTCACTTTCTTTCTCCTGTCTAGTAAGGAAGCATGAAAACACAGTATTCCCCACCATCTCACCTGGAGTGGAGGCTTTAACTGAAATTGCTTTTTGCTAACTGAAGCCTCTTTAACTGCAAGGATTAACAGCAGTAACCTTGATGATCCTGATAGCGTGGCCCTGTGTATCATGATTTGAAAGGGGTCTTAGCTTTTTCTGGGCAAGAGACTAATTTAAGAATTCACACTGGGAAAGAAAGGCTTTAAACTATTGTTGGGATCTCCAAGTACAGCCATGTAGATAAAAGGGAACTGTGGATAAACAGCCCAACTACATTAGAAGGCAAAAACTATGGGAAAGGGGATAAGAGTATCCATTGACAGAATCTAAATTTATTTGATTAAAAAGTTGAAGCAGTTCCCTAAGACCTTGCAATTCACCTGTGAACCACTCCCCTCCCAACCTAACAGATGACACTGGGGAAAGCCAGCTGGGCTGTGTATCCACAGCTAGTACTGTAATCCTTAAAATAACTACCAAACCAGGGTATCTGGAGACTCTTGGCAAATTGGCAAATGAGACAGAAAAATCCAACACTGACTCATTTTTAAACTTTACTCACTACAACCCTTTTTAAAATTCTGTAGCAGAATTTGTAATTAACTCAATTTACCCCATTTTCTACTTGGTGGAATGCTTCTTGTTTAGGTCTAACAGTTTTCTACGAATAAAGATGTTAAAATAGTTTCTGTCCTATACTACCCTGAAGAGTTCCCACAGGATTACAAGTGCACACCACAGCTTTTAAAGGCCGACTCCGAACAGAGTGGCAAGACTCCACTGAGGGCACAGGGCACATTTTGGGTCTCCAAGTCCACTCCCTCTTTCCCCCTTTGCCAAACCACCAACACTGGTGGCCACTTCATTACAAGTGCAGAGCAGGCTTGGAGCAGCCTGTGCCTTTGGGATGAATGTCCCTAGAGAAGACAGTGCCCTACAGCTGCTTACACAGGAAGTCCTGCACTGTCTCTATCAGCCAACTTCTCAGCCACCTTTTGAGGGTTAGAAACTTCGCTGGAGGAATTAGGGGCACCACAGAGAGGAGGGGAGATGCAAAGACACAGGCCTTTTCTGGGAGGAACTGTTCAAAGGATAGTTTCACCCAATCTCTTACTATTCCATCATCCCCGCGAGATATGACGGGAGAGGGTTTCATGGGGAACCAACCCTCTGAGCTGGGAGGACTGGGGACCACCACTTCCACACTTTGAAAACTCAGAGATGTTGTCACTGGAAAGGACTCTCTCATCCCCTTCCCCAGTTTCTAAGCATCTCAATATACACCAAATCACTGTTGTAGCAACCGTTGTGGGTGAGTCTCATCCCAGTAAAAGAAACTGAGTGCTGCCAGTTCTTCCTCCAGAGAGGCCTAAAATACTTTCCCTAGAAAGGGCCTGAGGAGCAAATTTAAAAGTCTATACAGGAGGGCAAGCAACAAAGTCTCACGAAAAGTTCTTCTCCCAGGGGTCAGTGCAACCCCATTTTCAAACAAGGCTTTTAGAGTCAAACTCCCACCGTTACCACTGGTAAAGAGGGGGCTTCTTGGACTTTTAGTCTCCTTATCTGTGAGATGGGTAAAACGCTGCCTACCGAGGTGACCATGAGGCAAAAATACAGCTAAAACTGAGCTACCGCGCCTGGCACTTCAGTCAACGCTCCAAAAGCAAGACTGTTCAGATAAATGGTAAGTCTCTTGGGGGCGGGGTGGGGGTGAGGGTTGGGGGGGAGCTGAGCCCAACAGGCTAAATGTTTTTTGCTAAAACGCCAATGTGAGTACCCAGAAACGAAGCACTTGGACTGGGTCTGCACCTCATACTGGTGACAGACACTGTTACAGGCCCGCAAGTCCCACACGGTGGCAGGTGGCACGCTCAGGTGTGAAGCATAGCTCGTACGCAGGCGCGGTGGAAACAGGTGGGCCCTGGCTAGCCTGGCGCTCTGGTGGTCCAGGTTCTGCCTGAGGGTCCCGCAACACGCAGGCACGCGAGGGGGTGTCGCGCTCCCCGCCCCCACCGGGTGGCAAGGATGCCCGTTCCCGCCGCGCCCTCACCTCCGCCGTTCTTGTAGCACAGGTAGGGAAAGCGCCACACGTTGCCCAGCCCGATGATCTCCCCCGCCACGCTCAGTACGAACTCCACCTTGTTGTTCCAGTGGCCACGCTCGTGGACCGCCTTGTCGCGCGACTCGCGCGTCCCCGCCGCGCCCCCGCCACCGCCGCCGCCCAGCGCCTCAGACTCCCGCGCCTCCTCGGCAGCCTTCCCATTGCCCAAGGGCAGCGCCTTCTCTGCAGTCATGGCCGCGCTACCGCCTCGTGCGCCGGCCCGGCTCTGCGCCGCCGCCCCGGGCGCCCAGGCTTTTCAGAGGCGCGAGCGGGCGGGCGGGGAAACCAGGGGGTGGAGCCGAAGGACCGGGCCGGCAGGCGGCCGCCCTGCACCGGGACGCGGCGCGGAAGCCCCAGCACAGGGCGCACAGGGGCCCGGGCCCGCCTGGCTTGCGCGCGCCACGAGCACCTTGCGCGCGCCACGAGCACCTTGCGCGCGCCACGAGCACCTTGCGCGCGCCACGAGCACCTTGCGCGCGCCACGAGCACCTTGCGCGCGCCACGAGCACCTTGCGCGCGCCACGAGCACCTTGCGCGCGCCACGAGCACCTGGATTGCCCTGCAGCTTTACCCAATAACTCCTGCGGATGGACCAGAGTGGGCTGTGAATACCAGATCTGAAGTTTCACCAGTCTGTGACCTTTAAAAATCTGGGCCTCAATTCCCCATCTCTAGTAGGAGGAAGATTCAGGCAACTCCACCTTTAGCAGAGCAAACATCTGTGGGTCTTGTTAAACTGCAGGTTCTGTGTGATAGATGGAGATGAACTAGGGAGGGCGTTTCCAAACTCCCAGGTAATGGGGATAAGGCTGGTCCAGGCTTCTTCCTGGGTACCCCATCCTGGAGCTCTCATTCATCCTGGTGTTCCCTGCTCTACATAAAGTGAATCAGGACAGGGTGGCATTGAGTACCTAGATCTGACACAGAAACAGGTAAATCTAAGGTCCACCTCAGGCTCCCCCTGTCTGAGCTGTATGACTTTGGCCAGTCTCCTGATCTGGGAAAGGTGATTCTGATAGTTTTTCTTCTCAGTTCGTGTGTGTGTGTGTGTGTGTGTGTGTGTGTGTGTGTGTGTGTTGGCAAAAGGTTAATAAAATGCTGATAAACTCAGTATTTGGAAGTGGTCAGTGGTTAGCCTTTAGTAATGTTACCGTGCGATGTGTAGATACATACTTGTATGTCTTATTTAATATTTTGCACCACTCACTTATACTACTAACATACAATGTCCTGTCTATGATAATAGCCAGAGAACTTAGCATGCTAAGTGACACACTGTGTACTCAGCAAATATTTGTAAGTAGAGGGAATATAGCTCAGGGATGTAGTGCTTGGGTAGCATGTGCCAGTCCCTGGATTTCATCCCCAGGACTAAGACCCCCCCCCCAATTTTTTAATAGAAAGGGAGTTTCTTTGTTTAGGGTAAATGTTCTCAGAGACTCCCGAGTTGGAGGTTTGGTCCCCAATCTGTGGTGCTGTTGGGAGATTGTGGAATCCTTCAAAGGTGAGACCTTACAGGAAGGTGTTCTGATTATTGGGAATGCATGTTTGTTGGGGATTGTGAGAGCCCATAGTCTGTCATCCTGAGGTGCGCTGCTGCTTCCTCATCTTGCTGCCACCATGACACTGCCACAGAGCATCTGGAAAGCAGTGACTGCTCCTCTTTGTAAGTTGGTTCTCTCCACGATTTGTCACAGTAATGGAAAGCTGACTGACTGAGGGAGGAAGGCTAAAAGAAAGGAAGGAAGGATTGTGAGTGTCCTCAGAGCTGTGGAAATGGGCAGGTCTATGCTTCTCTACAGCCCTGGAGTGGACTCCCAGTGCTGTCTCAGTACCCAGCTCCCCAGCGCTCTGCCTGTGGCCCTCAGATGCTCCTTGGAAGGCCCCTCCACCTTGCTCACTGGCTGCATTTCTTCAAAGAGTAAATGGAGTATTGCAGTTGGCCCTCACCCCTCATATCATCCACCTGAGTACTGACTGCAAGTCCCCAAGCCTGGCTCACACCAGTCCTTAGGCTCCTCCATTTGCAGCCCACAGGAGCTCTCTATGGCTTTCTGCACCCTGCTCCTTCCCATGGTCCCCAGTTCCCATTCACCTGGTTTTCACTGCTGTCTCTCCTCCTACAGCTCTGGTTGCTTTTTTGTCTTTCTAGGCCTAAAGCCACCCAGCTAAATGCTGATGCCACCCATCCTTCCTGCTCTGTGCTGTCTTGGGTGGGTATATGCAACAGCAAAGATCCTTCAGGCTGTTGAGGGCAAGATTTGACTTCACCCAGATGCTGTGCCTTTGAACTCTCACCACATTGTCTCAGGCTCTGTCCATCAAATAGGTTTGTATTCTCACCTCAGGGTGATTTGACAGTTACAGCCCTGAGCTTGTGCTCTGAAAAGTAGCTGTTATTTGGATTGTGAAGAGGAGGAAGAGGAAGAGAAAAAGGAGGTGAAGAGAGTGTCTTTCTCTTGCTAACAGTCTTTGTTGGCTCTTTCCCTCCTACCACAGAAAACCAAATTGTTGGCCTTGACCTCAATTTACCCCACTGTCGGATGGTCCCATGGTTTTCTTCTAAATTAATGGCATTTTTCTCACACACTAAAACATCAGAATTTTCTTTTCTTTTTGATGATCCCTAGTACTGTATATAAAAATCACAGTAAATTTATCCTCAACTTGAGAACCCTTGCATCCCATAGTACATAGTAACTAGGACTTAATCTGTGGAATGAACTACATCAAAAGTTAGAAATTTATTCCTGAATCTTACTATTGGAATATTAGCCCATCGCCCCAGAACCTGCACAAAGCTCTTTCAAAACTGGTTTCATTTCGCTTTGTGAGGGATTAGCTCCAGGAACTGACTTCCTCTGTGCTGATGTGATTCAATGAGCTGTGCTTGGGAAGAATACAGAACCTGAGAGAGGGAGCCAGGACTGGCCTCTTCTGGGCTGGGACAGGACTAGGTTCTGTTGCTGGGAGTTCTTTGACCTTGGGTACATCGCCCAACGTTTCTGAACTTTAGTGCCCTGGTTGTATTAAAATGAGCATGATTGTCCTCATCTCTTGGGGTGGTCTTAAAAGCGAAATGGGCCCACATCAGCAAAGAACATTGCACAAACCCTAATGTCCATTCATTCACCAAATACACTTAGCTCTTCACTTTTTTTCAGATGCAGTGCTAGGATGCAATACCAGATACAAAGCCTGCCCTAGTAGTATCCTGGAGCTGGCTCACCTAGCTCATGAGGTAAGAAATGAATGATGCATTTTCAGGGGTTTGGGGGAGCCATGGTTGTTGGTCTCTTAACCTGATGAGGTGGTTGTATTTACACTACAAATCTGCAAACACTACAGAGCAGCCTGCCCTTACCAGCCCATGTGCAACCTTCCATTGGAAGACATGGAGGAAGCAGGTGTTAATGAAGTGATCAGAAATGAATGGAAAGTTGAAGATTTGGGAAGATGCCACACAAGAGATGTTTTCAGACCTGGGGGAACTTGTAACGTAGTGCTCTAACTTCATCAAGGAGAGCAGGTAGCACCCTTGTGCAAGTGACAAGTGAGCAGCAGCCTAAAGGAAGAGGAGCCATGGGTTGGATGAGGAGAGGACTGGAGGTTGTGGGGAGGATGGTGGGGGCCAAGGCTGGTGTATTGGCTCTTTTTCTGATACTATGACAAAATACCTGGCCAAAGCCACTTAAGGAAGGAAGAATTGTTTTGGTTATAGGTTGATGGTTCAGTCCATTAAGGTGGGGAAGTCATGATGACAGGGCATGAGACAGCTGGTCACATTCACTACAGTCAGGAAGCAGAAAGCAGTGAATCCTAGCACTGTTTGCTGTCCCCTTTTTATTTAGTCAAGAACCGCAGTTAAGGTAAGCCCTCCCACCCCAAGCTAGTCAAGATAATCCCTCACAGACACGCACAGAGGCTTGTCTCCTGGGTGATTCTAGATCCCGTGTACATGACAATCAACATTAAACAGCTGGCATGCACAGTGTGAAACAAGATGTGCTTAAAAGTGAAGCATTTTGGCAGTTGGTGAGGAGAGCATATTTGCATTGTAAAAAGACACAGTAGATTATGGGGGAGAAGTAAAGCGGTTACTGCAATGATTTAGACAGAAGAGTGGTAGCTTAGGGAGAGAGGAAAACCAAGGTGAGTGGTAAAGAGAGGGTACAACCCACAGGACTTGACCTAGGACTGGATGACAGGGAAGAGAAGGTACCAAGTACATCTGAGTTCTCCCACTGCAGCACCCCATAAGGGGAGTGTTACTTCGGCTCTACTTTGCTCTGATGCTCACAGCTGCCTCACTTCAGTGACAAACCAGAATTGGGGGAAGTGGATAGTTCTTAGATGTGTGTACAACTGCCAGACCAAGATCTACATGGAGGAAGCAGGATCAAAGAGAAGTGGCAGAAAAGAGTTAGCCCCGAAGATCTTCCTACCAATCACTTACCGAATCATCTACTATAGCTGATGTGGACACCAGACTCATAGATGATACCTGGGTCCCCACGAGGTAGCTTCCCAGTCCCACCAATGGGTAGAATTCCCAAGCATGCCAGTCTGAGATCAGTGTTCTGTAGCTTTCTCACTGATGGCAACATTTTTCCAGTAGGTTTGCATTAATGGTCCCAGCTTTAAACCCTTCCCTAACCCCTGCCAATTTCTAGATGACTTTACAGAGTGCTCGCAGCAGAAGACTTCTGCCATGGACTTGCTTTGGCCACTGGGATGAGGCAGCAGTGACAATGTGTCAGTTCCAAATATTTTCACCTTCTGTTCCGTCAGCATCATGAGAACTGTCTTCTTTAGTCAGCCTGGCAGCCCAGGAGGAAAATAAAAGCAGACCTGTTGTAGCTGAGGTATCCTAGATGAACCCAAACCAAAGCAAAGACATGGCCACCTTCCCAGCCTACAAGCAAACCCAGCTCAGATACCCAGCCTCCAACTACATTACTCAAGAGTCTAGAATAATCAGTGTGCTGTTCTGAGACACCAGGTATTGGCTTTTGCTCATGTCTTCTTTGAATATGTTCCTTTGCCCATCAAATACAATCATTTTTATTTAATATGTATGAATATTTTGCCTGCAAGTATGTAAATGCACAATGTACATACAATGCCCACGAAGGCCAGAAGATGGCGTTGGGTCCTCTGGAACTGGAGTTATGAACATTTGCTAGCTGCCATGAGGGTGCAGAGAACCAAACCTGGGTCCTCTACAAGAGCAGTCAGTGCCATTGACCCATCTCTGTAGCTCCCAATTTGTTCTCATAAGCCCAGTTTAACACTTCAAGAATTATAAAGGAACTCAGGGCCCCTTGATGACAAGGGCCTCCAGGAAGAAAGCAGTCCTTTATAAACTTTATGTACCACATTTTGGAAACACTCTGGCCAGGTAGTCATGGAAACGTTTCTTCCTTTGATGTTGTCAGTACAAGTTCAGGGCACCATCTTTACAGCTGGGCCAGGAAGGATGGGTAAGCTCTCCTAGTGAGCCTCCCTTTCTTGCCTCATGGTAATCTAATCTTTATTTGGTATGATTAGCTTGTGGCACCTTGCCTAGGACAACCTTCTCAAAGAAGGATATGCTAAACAACCACCTGGCTCTCCAGCGAAACAACTCCATGAATGGGCATGAGTAGGTATGGATTCTATTTGTATGCTGTAGCAGATTGGATATTGGTTCCTCCTTTTCACTTGCTCCCAATCTTACTTTCCATCCTCACTCTCATTGTGGCCCCTTGATGGGAAGGATGCACTTCTCTAGCCCTTTAATTTGGCCTTAGTCAGGTGGCCTTGCTCTATTATCTGATGTTGCCATGAAAAAAACATGCTGGAAGTAGTGACTTCCCTTCCAGCCTGGGTGCCTGAAGAAGGAAATGGAGAAGAAATGCCTGAGCCAAACTTTAGACCCACAGTCTGAAGTCAGGCTGCCTCAGCCATCCCAGTCATAGGATGACAGACACATAACTCACTCTTATGTACCACTGAGATTCTGAGGTTATTACACCTCAGAAATGCTAACAAATACATAGTGTGCTGCACACACACCACTAAGGGGTAAATATGGCAATCTCTTTGTGGATAAAGAAAGTATAGCTTAGAGAGGTTGAATAACTTATTCAGAATCACACACTGGAGCCAGAATTCAACTCACTCCTCTGACTTAACATTCTGCATGCAGAGCCTGACATCAGTTATTTTCTAGATGGTGATTTGAATCATGTGAAATTGTCTGTTTTATGTTAGGAAAAGTTGGGGGGCAAAGTTGGGGGATAAAGAGGAAATTTGTGTCTTCTCCCACATCTAAGGGAACAAGTTAGGAAAAGTTAGGGGGGCAAAGTTGGGGGATAAAGAGGAAATTTGTGTCTTCTTCCACATCTAAGGGAACAAGTTCAAGAAGTTTAGCTCAGAGCCTAGTCCTTGTGTCCTGGATGCCACTTGTGATGGGGTCAGCTTTACCAGATCTGAAATCAGCCAAAAGACAAGCTGCTGGGCACTCTTGTAAGAGATTTTTTTTTAATTTTTTATTGAATTTTTGTAAATTTCATACAATATATTTTGATCGTATTTAGATCCCCCCACACCTATCTATACCCCCTCTTACCATCCCCAGTCCCATTTCATGCAATCCATTACAGATATATAATCAAACTTGTGTCCTCAAATGCCCTTTTGTGTGAGTCTACCCATTGGACTCTGGTTAAGCTACCATACCCTTAAAGAAGACTGACTCACCCCTCCCAGCTGCTAATGGTTGCCAATAGTTCCACAACTACAGTTGGAGTTTCTTACATACTTCCTCACTTCTATGCTGGAGTTTTGTTTGGGACTTTTGTGGGACTTGTACATGCTGTCACCCCTGCTGTGAGTTCATAGGAGTAACTGCTCAGCTATCTGGAAAATCTGTTTCCTTGTAGTCATCTACCTCCTCTGGCTCTTACAATCTGTTTGCTCCCTCTTTCACAATAATCCCTGAGCCTTGGGAGGCAGAAGTTTGATATAGGTATCCTATTCAGGGATAAGCATTCTGCAATCTTTTGTTCTCTGCACAACAACCAGTGTGGGTCTCTGTGTTAATTACCATCTGCTGCAACAGGAAGTTTCTCTGGCTTGAGTTGAGAGATGCATTAATCTATAACATTAAGTCATTAAGAGTTGGTTTAATACTACATTTATTTAGGAAAACAATATTAGTAGGCTCTCCCCTATGGCCTGTGGCCTATTTAGTTACAGGTTCCTAGGCCTGATGTCAGTGTCAGGTATGGACTCCATCCTGAGGTCCTGGATTGGACCTCAAATCCAATCATAAAGTGATTGGTTACTCCCATAACATTCATGCCACCATTGTACCAGTGGGCATATCTTGCCAAGTCAGTTGTTATTATCTCTCTCAGGATTCACACCTGGGCAAGGCAGATAACCAACCCTCTCTTGTAGCATGCATCGCACCTTCCAGCACTGTGAAAACTCACTGGTAGAGATGAGGCCTTAAAGTCAACACTAGCTTGATTTCTCCTTGTTTGTTCTACAATTCATATATATAGTGTCTTCAGCAACAGGGTTTGTAAGAGATATTCTCGATCAAATTATTTGAAGAAGGAAGACCCACCCTGAATCAGGTGGCTTCTTTGGCTGACAGCCCAGGTAAAGGAGAGGAAGAAGGTAAGTCTGTTTTTTGCCTGCTTGCTTTCACTCTCACTGGCAAGTTCATCTAACTTGTGGCTGGTGTGTTCCTTCACTGATATTAGAACTGGCTTCTTCAGGCTTCCATTGTGAACTGAAGACCAGAAGATCTCCAGGGATCCTCCAGGACTTCAGCACCAGATTGGGATTACTGAGCCATCCAACCTTGTGGACTGAGAAACTACTGGATTCTCAGCCTTACTGTGTGAAACAGCCATCTTTAGACTACCTAGGTATAAGCTAATCTAATAAACCCCCTTTAATGTGTATTCATTCTATACATCCTGCTCCTCTAGAGAACCCTGATTAGGACAGCACCCTTGGAGAAGGCCCCTGGGCCTTGTTCATAGAGACACATGCTTTTCCAAATTCCAAGATCATGTATACCTAGCCTGTGAGCTACAGGCTTTCTGGAGCTGGCTGGCATCTATGTGTGAATTCGCAGGAGTCTTTATGTTCTGAGCGTTCTTCTGTTTACTCTGCTCAGTGATAGGGCTCAGATGTTTAAAGCCAGAGACATATTGGGGACATTTGTATTTGTAGGTAGGGCTCTCTGAGAACACTGCATCCATCACATAGACGGTGTGCACTCTGGGGTACCATGCATGCTGTCACTTGGAGTTATAGGATAGAATGACCCTGCATCCCTTATGACAGGTCACAACTGACCCAGGGTTATAGCTAGTAAAATATATATATATATATATAGATATATATATATATCCATGTTCCCCTTGTCAGATTCATCATGTACTTCCTAATGATTGTATGTTCCACGGCCCCAGATAGACTAGCTGTGCACCAGCATGTGCCTGAAGCCACAGATGGTGAAACCTATATAATATGTTTTTTCCCTACATATAAGTTTACTTTAATAAATCTTAATTTATAAAATAAGCACAGGAAGAAATGAACAATAAAATAATAAGATAATAAGATCAAAGTTACAGTTATGAAAATTATTTAAAACTTAGAACTTATTTCTAGAAATTTTAATGTTATTAGACTGTGGTTGACCGAAGAGAAATGAAGCTATAGGAAACAGCTGTAGAGATGTCAGGGACTCCTGTATATCACAGCTGTTCAGCTATTTATTTCTTAGGATCATAGATCAAGAACTGAATGACTGTTCATCATTTATATAGCCCCAAACCATCACTGTCTGCTTTGCTCTCTGTGGTGCCCTGAACCCAGTCACATTTACTGCTAAAGCAAGCAGCCATTAATGAGGCTCTACCATGTGCTGGTGGTGGGCAACATGCTGGTAATGGCTGAGAGTGGCCTGACTTTCAGTGCCAGAAACAAGCATGACAGTCACTCAGGTAGAGGTGGGTACTGCTAAGGGATTTGGCAAGTCTTGGAGGAAAGTGTAACATTTAGAGCTTGAAATGTGAACAGGAGGTAGATGAGGAAAGATGAGAAGGCTGTTCTAGGTGGAGGAACAGCATAGGCAAATGCCTGGAACTGGTTGGTAGATCTGGGGATGCCCCCAAGTACATGTAGGTACTAAATACTTTTCAACATGGTCCAGCCTGACTGAGATGTATAAAATGCATCTCATGAAATTTAAAGACTTGTGCTATGAAAGAATGTAAAAGATTTAATTAATGTTTTTAGCAGCAATTATATGTTGAGATAACAATATTTGGCCATATTGGTTTAAGTAAGATATATTATTAAAATTAGTTTCATCCTTTTCTGGATACTTTTAGAATACTTTAAATTATATATATAGAGAGAGAGAGACACACACACAGATATGGTTTTCAATTTATTTTTAATATTTTACTTATTTATTTTATGTGTATGAGTATATTGCCTGCATGTAAGTGCTCCCATGTTCTACAGTGCCCACAGGACAGAAGAGCGTATCAGATTCCCTGGAACTGGAGTTACCAACAGTTGTTAGTCACCATGTGGATGCTGGGATTCAAACCCAGATCATCTACAAGAGCAGCCAGTGCTCTTAACTACTGAGCCATCTCTCAAGCCCCTATGTACATGAGTTTTTTGAGACAAAGTCTCCCTGTAGCCCTAGGAAGCTACCTGGA
The DNA here is from genome assembly GCF_000622305.1 of Nannospalax galili. Classification (NCBI taxonomy): domain Eukaryota; kingdom Metazoa; phylum Chordata; class Mammalia; order Rodentia; family Spalacidae; genus Nannospalax; species Nannospalax galili. The sequence goes on along the minus strand of NW_008357033.1, from coordinate 5,251,236 downwards.
ATTCATTATGTAAACCAGGCTGACCTTACAGAGTGCTAAGATTAAAGGCATGTGTCACCATGCCTGGCTGCTTTAAATTATTTTTATAGACACAGTTATGTCCCCTTAAAATTTATTTATTTGTTGAAGACCTGACCCCTAGTATCTTAGAATGTGACCACATTTAGAGAGAGGCCGTTAAAGAGGGGATTACAATTAAACAAGGTCCCATAGGTGGGTCCTGACCCAATGTAGTTGATGTCCTTTTAAGAAAAGGTACCAGTGGGGCTAGAAAGATGCTCAGCAGTTAAGAGTGACTGCTGCTCTTACATGGAACTGAGTTTGGTTCCCAGAATTCATATCAGGTGGCTCACAACCACCCATAACACCAGTTCCAGGGGATCCAATGCCCCCTTCAGGCCCCCTAATGTACTGCACTCACATGGCAGACACGGACACACACTTACACATGAATAAAAATAGAAACAAATCTTAGAAGATACCAGTGATGCATGTGTGTAGAGAAAGAGCCACGTAGAGAAAGGCCCCCAGAGAAGAAAATCCTCCTAGTACCTAAAACTACAAGAACATAAATTCTGTTATCTAAACCACCCAGTCTGTGGCACTTTGTTTTGACAGCCCTGAGTTGACTATTACAATTTCTTACATTATTACTATATGCAGTGCTGGGGATGGATGGGACCCAGAGTAGTAGGCATGCTGTCTACCATTGAGCTACATCTCTGTCCCTTTTTATTTATTTTGATTGGAGAGCATTGATGTAACAAAGCTGGGTAACCACAAGGCAGTCAGTTCAGCTGTGAGCCTTTTGTTGCGCTGAAGCTGCAGGAGATGACAAGGACTCTGGGAAACTGTTATAGGTAGGCGACATCAGTGGGCATTCCACCCATATGGAAGGAGGACATTGTGTGACCAGCAGGGCATTTTGGCCATAGGATTTCCTCCAGGGGTGGTGTCTGACTACCCCAGTGACCAGGTCCTCAGTTTTCCCCAATACTCATTGTCCACATTCTTTCCACTACACAGAAAAACAGTGTAGATCTGTCCAGTCTCAGCTTCCAGCTAAGGCAGCAGCAGGTGATGCTCATTGGTGAAACTCAGCTCTGAGGCAGACCACTGTGGGAGACCCTCATGCACAGTGCAGGCAGAGGCAGAGTCTGGTGTCAGGGGGCTTGGGAAGCAGTGTAGCATGCTGCTTAAGAACACTGGTTATGCAGCCAGCTGCCTGAATTGGAAAACACACTTAAAATTCTCTGTCTTTACCTCCTGGAGGCCTGTTCCCCTTTTAGCAGGAAAATAGTAATAGTCTCCTGAGGGTGTTAGACTGACTGCTGATCTAATCTAATAGTTTTAAAATTTGCTCTATCGCCTTGATTTTTTTTAGGCACCAACTGTTTAGTATCATCTAATATTCTCTTTATATATTTTATGACAGCTTTATTGATATTTAGTTCATATACTATACAGTTCATACATTTAAATGATGCAGTGGTTTTTTTTTAAAATATCTAAAGTTCAACAGGCATGAACATAAACAGAAATGTTTGAGAAATGCTGTTCTTCTTAGTAGTCACTGCCCACCCCTCCCCTTAGCCCCAGACATCCCTTCTCTGCTTTCTTTCTTTGAGGTTTCACCTGTGCTGAGCACTTTCCATGAGTGGAGTTGTAAAGTGAGTGCATAGCCTTTTGTGTCCGACACCTCTCATACATGGTACTCTCAAGATCCATCTGTGCCATAGCATTTAACAGTGCCATGTTCTTTTCCTTGGCTGAGTAATATTCCATTTGGTTTTATTTGTCCATTCCTCATTTAGTGAAAATTTGGGTTACTTGCAGTTTGTGGCTATTAATTCTCTAAGAACTCCTGTACAAATTTTCTCATGGTCATATGTCTACAATTCTCTCAGGTACAACCTTTGAGTGGAATAAATAGGTTACATAGTAACTGCTTGTTTAACCTTTAGAGGAGCTGCCAGCCTTTTTTCCAAAGTGGCCGAATCATTTACTGTTTCCACAGCTGTGCTTGAAGGTCCTAACCTCAACACATCCTTTCCAACATCTGTTAGTTAGCATCTATGATTTTTCAAAAATTACAACCATTCTGATTAAAGCCAAGTGGTATCTACTGTGGTTTTTATCTCCTTCCATTTATATTATTTATTTTTGAGGTATGGTTCTGGTTTGTAGCTCAGGCTGAACTGGAACTTGCTGTGTAGTTCAGGCTGGCCTTGAGCTCAACATTCTCCTACCTCAGCGTCCAGAGTGTGGGAATTCCAGGTGTGAGCCGCCACACTCAGCTCTGTATCTATTTTTGTTTTGTCTGTTTTTGAAACAGTCTCATTAAGTAGCTTCGGTTGACCTGGAATTTGCTATGTAGACCAGACTGGCCTTGAACTCATAGAGATCTGCCTGACTCTGCCTCCTGAGTGTACCATCACACCAGCCTCTGTATTTATTTTTAAAAGTGACTTTGCCTTGCAACTTTACTTTTATTATTTATATATTTTTATATAGATGAGTATTTTTAAATTTATTTATTTATTTATATTTTATGTGTATGAGTATTTTGCCTGCTTGTGTGTAAGTGCACCCATGTCTTTCAATGCCTGTGGAGGCCAGAAAAAGGCATCTGATCCCCTGGAACTGGAGTTACAGGTGGTTGTGAGTCACCATGTGGGTGCTGGGAACTGAACCCAGGTCCTCTGCAAGAGCAGCCAATGCTCTTAACCACTGAGCCATCTATCCAATCCCTGCCTTGCAACTTTAAGTGACAGTATTATTTGCTGTAATAGAAGACAACCTGTATGTAAAGTAAGTACACGTTGACCATTCATTGTGTAAAAGTTCAAAATCCACAATATTCCCCAAATCTAAAACTTCTTGAATGTTGCAAGGGGAAAATTCCACATCTAACCTTCTGTGATAGGTCACAGCCAAAATGCACAGCGAGGCACACAGTATTTTCTTTAGGGTGTGTGTATAGGGAATATAGGAAACAACAGTGAATTTCATGTTTAGACTTGGGTGCCATCCCCAAGAAAGATCACTGTATATGCACAATTTATGTATGTGTGCACATGTATGTAGAGACAAAAAGTCAACCTCAGGTATCATTCCTCAGGAGCCATCTGCCTTGTTTCATAAGCCATGGCCACTCATTCTGGATCTCATAGAGAAGGCTAGGTTGGCTGGCCATGTCACCTTGGAGGCGCTCCAGTCTCTACCTCCCCTGGTGCTAGGATTACAAGTGTGTATCACCATGCCTGGCTTTTTACATGGATTCTGGGAATCAAACCCAAGTCTTCATACTTACATAACAAGTACTTTACTGGCTGAATCATTTCCCCAGCCCACACATGCAATTTTACACACACACACACACGCACATGCACACGCACACACTCACGCACACTAAAATCCAAAACACCCTGATGCCAAGCATTGTAGACTGTTAACAGCTGTGTTTGTACTGTGTGCTGTGATTGGTGCTTGCCATGGTAGAAACAGCAATCTAATCTCTGCAAGAATCTGATCCATGTGTGGCATACAGTGGTGCTTAATAAATGCTAAGCTATCATTTTGTTGTTGTTTGTGATGCACAAATAAAAGCATGAGAGAGTCTTTTGTTGGGTTTTCCTTGGAGAAAACGGTGAACGTTGGTGAGCAGAACATCCGTATTACAGAAGAGACACAGCTCAGGGTACAGCACAGTGGTACAGTTCTGGGGTGAACAGGAGGCCCCGACTTCTATCCCCAGCACTGGTTGGGGGAGCAGGCAGGGCGATCCAGCTGGTTAGAAAAGGTCATATTAGAAAAATGAAAGCCATCAGCATGTGGACAGAAGAGAATTCATCAAGTTGGATTACAGATAAAATTTGAGGTCAGCAGGCTGGAGGCAGCTGTTGAACTTGGGGCTTTTCTACAGTGTTCGGCAATCTTAACTCTCCCTTGCATTTTCATGTGTAACATCTTGCAGTTTATCCCAGGCTGTGGTGCCCAGGTTGGCCTCTACAGCTTCTCTCCCAACCCTCCCTCTAGCAGTTCACGCACAGAGGACAGCACAGGTGGGGATTTCCTGATCCTACAACTGGCAAAAAGGCTCAAAGAGGTGAAGAGACATTTCCACATTCACCAGCTCCTAATAGGGATCTGGAACTGGAGTCAATGTCTCCTCACCTGCCCCCCTCTGTCGTTTCTCTGAGGACTCCACTTGGCTCATTTCACCTCTTTGCACAGGTGGTCACAATTATTCCTTGGCAGACAGGTTTGCCAGTCAAGATGTGTTTCGCAGCAGCCCCCGCCGCCTTGTTAGGAGCAAAATGTCAGGCCCCACCTGGGACTGGATCAGTCAGGACCTGCATCATTAGATGCTCAGGTAATTCAAATGTACACTAACATTTCAGAAAACCAGAGATTGAAAGTGGGTCTATTCATCCAAAAGCTTGTATAACTGCCACTCCTCTTCCCCAGGCACTGCTAAGTACTAAGCACACAGAGCTGGAACAGTCCCCATTCCTCCCATCAAGAAAGTTCTGTATAGCCAGGGAGATGGATGAGAAAACAAAGATTCTAGACCTTCCACTGACCTTGTGTCTCTCCTCTGATTAAGAAAGTGATTTCTTTATTGATTTTTCTAAAAATAAATTGCTTAGGGCTCCATGGTAGGTTGTCATGGGTGGCGAGGTCTGACAAGCATGTTGTTCCTTTCCACTTTGTCTTTTTTCCTATCCTTTGGGAAGCATTTCACTGCTCATTTTTTTAACTGCTTTACTGAGGTATGACCAACAGACAAAGACCAACACATATTTTATATAACTTAATAATTTGGGAAACAAGTATACACCTATGAAACTTCACCCATAGACTGGGCCACAAATATGCTATACCACTTGCCTGATGATGGTGGTGGTGGTGGTGGTGATTCAATGTAATATTTACCCTCTTAGAAGATTTCTGAGTCTTATGCTCGAGCACACAGCACACATGATGCTGGAGGTACATCTCTAGGGTTTATTCATCTTGCAGAACTGAAACTTTGTAAACATTGATGCATACTTTTCTCACCACTGTGACAAAATACCTGGCAGAAGCAATTTGAGAGGAAGGATTGATTTTGGCTCATAGTTCCAGAAGTTGAGTCCAACATGGAGAGGGAAGGCCCAGTGGGAAGACATGGTGGAAGGCATGATGGAGAAGCATGGTGATGCGTGGTGGGAAGGCATGGTGGGGGCAGTTCTATGGTGACAGAAGCCTACAGTGGTGACTCCTCACATGACAAAAGGAAGCAGTGAGTTTGGAGTGGAAGTGGGGCCAGACTGTAATCCTCCATGTCCCTTGCCACCTCCATGAGCAATGCCCCCTGCCCCAAACATTCCAGTCTTACAAAACATTGCCAGCTGGTGACCACATGTCCGCACACGTGAGTCTGTGGGGAACATTTCACACTCTAACTTTGGCATATCCTCTTTCCTCTCCCCCTAGTCCATTCTGTTCTGCTTCCTTGAGTTCCACTTTTAGATTCCTAAATCACACGGTGTCATTTTGTATTCACCCAGTTGTTTCTGGATTATTTCATTTAGCATAAGATTCTCCAGGTTCATCAATCCATGTTGTCACAAATTACACAATTTCTTTTTGAAGGTTACATAACACTCCATTTCAGGAATATATATTTACCACATTTTCTTTGTCCATTTTTTGTCCAGTATAGACAGGTAGTTTGTTTCCTTGCCCCAGCTGTGGTAACTAATGCTGCAGTAGGAGTACAGACAACTTTCGAGACCCCAGTTTCAGTTCCCTTGGAGCTGTACCCCAAACAAGACTGCTAGATAATATGATAGTACTATTGTTTTCCAGAGACATGCCAATCCCTCTTCCTACACAGAAGGGCTCTACTTTCCACGTCCTTGCCAACACTTGTCTTTGCTAAGAATTGACAGGCTTTGATTTGTGTTTCTCCAATGATTAGTGATGGTGAACAAGTTCTCACATTCCTGTCAGTTTCTTTGGAGAACAGTCTTTTCTGTCCCTCTGCTTGGTTTTAGCTGGGTTTGGTTACTTTGGTTTTGTTTTGACTTCTAAGTTAGAGGAGTTCTTGCATATCATTTTTGAGACAGGATCTCACTATGTAGCCTAAGCTAGCCAGGAACTTGCTATGTAGATCAGGCTGGCCTGGAACTTGTGCCAATCCTCTGGCCTCTGCCTCCCAACTCCTGGGATACAGGGCATGGCCACCATGCCTGGCTGAGTGCTGGGATGCAGGGCATGGCCACCATGACTGTTCTGCATAGTTCTGATAGTAGCTTTGTGTCAGTGGTTTGTAATTATTTTATTCTGCTCCACAGGTTGGTTTTTCATTTTGTGAATTGTTTGCTTTGCTACCCTGCAGGGTTCTGATGAGAAGCAAATTATCTCCCACTCATAGCTCTTATTCCCAGGGACTGGCTTGTGGGTCAGTGTCTGCCTTCCCCACTGGGCTGTTCCCACCATGGGGCATAAACTGGCCATGCTTTTACCCACAATGCACTTAGTCATTCTTATTACTCATTGTTAGCATTGAGAAGAAAGTCTGTTGATTTTGTGTTTTCAAATAACTCTGCCAAGACTGTATAATGCTGCCAAGACTGTAGAAAGACCAGGACTAAGGTGGGAGCTCTCAGGGGTCCTTAGTGAGGTGTTGGCATAGCACAGGGGAGCAGCATTGAAGAGCAGACATTGAGCCCACAGCTGTGCCAGTGTGGTGGTTTGCATAAATGTCCCCATAGGCCCCAAGTATTTGGACATTTTGTCCCCAGTTGGTGGCGCTGTTTTGGGATGTTTTAGGAGGTGTAGCCTTGTTGGAAGAAGCACATTACTTGAGGGAAGGCTTTAAGAGTTCTTAGGTTTTGCCACATTTCCAGTTGTTCTCTGCTTCCTGTGCCTGTTTGAAGATGTGATCACTCGGCTTTCTGCTTTGGCCACCTTTGCCTCCAGTCCTCCCCCGTCATAGGGGCCATTATGGGCTCTAATCTCTTTGGAATCATAAGTCAAATAAACTCTTCCTTCTATATGTTGCCTTGGTCATGCTGTTTTATCACAGCAACAGAAGAGTAGCTAATACAGTCAGGTACCACACTCCCATGAAGTGAAGAGGACGAAGCATGGCTTTATCCTCATTGTACAGAGGAGAAACTGGAAGCCCAGAGAAGCCGAGAAATCTGCCTGGGGTCACAGAACAGGAGAGTCAGATGGAAGTACAAACAGCCTGGTGTCAGGACCCAGCCTCTCACATCATCAAGATCTTGTTCTTGGGGCTCAGAGATGGCTTAGATGGTAAATGCTTGCCATGCAAGCACAGGGACCTGGGTTCAGTCCTGAGAACTCCCCTTACCTACATACACACCAAAAACAAAAGCCCAGGGTGGTAGTACCCACTTGTAGTCCCACCACTAGGGAAGGCATAGACAGGCAGATCTCTGGGGATCTCTGGACAGGGAGCCTAGCCTACTTGAATTATATTGGTTGATATTTGAATGTCAAATGATCTTTGCATTTCTAAGTTAAACCTCACCGGTGATCGGATCTTTTGCAGGTCATTGTATACAGTCAGCCAATACGCTGTTCGGGATTCGGCTGTCTGTTATCATGAGCACTGTTCGTCCCTCCTGTTGTTTGCTCATAACATCCTTGTCAGTTTTCTGTGTCAGGGTTATATTGTTCTAAAAGTAAACAGGGAATATTCCTTTCAAATACCTTTAGCAAATCATAACTATATGCATTTGTGGAGCAATATGTGATATTTGATCAATGTACAAAATGTGGAATGATTAAGCCAAGCTGGCCATGTCACTTTCTTGCCATTTTTAAAAAAACTTTATTTATGCTGGGCGTGGTGTCACACACCTTTGATCCCAGCACTTGGGAGGCAGAGGCAGGTGGATCTTTGTGAGTTCGAGGCCAGCCTGGTCTACATAGTGAGCTCCAGGACAGCTAGGGCTACAAGGAGACCCTGTCTCAAAAAGAAAAAAAAACCCAAAACTTTATTTATTATTTTTATGTGTATGCGTGCATTGCCTACATGTAGGTAAGTGCACCCATATCATGCAATGCCCACAGAGGACAGAAGAGGCTGTCAGATCCCCTGGAACTGGAGTTACGGACAGTTGTTAGCTGCCATGTGGGTGCTGGGATTTGAACCCAGGTCTTCTGCAAGAACAGCCAGTGTTCTTAACCACTGAGCCATCTCTCCAGTCCCTTTCCTGCCATTTTTATATGCAGAATTTGAAATTTACTCCCTTAGTTGCTTTGAAACATGATGCTTTGCCCTTAGTCAGTGTGCTCCCTCAGCTGTGCAGCAGGCCTCAAACACAGCCTCCTGGAAACTGGATACTCATTGCTCAGAATTCTCCAAGCTCACTCTTCTTATGCCCCACCCTCTCTCCAGCTTCTGCTGATTATTGTTCTATACTCTTCTCCCACAAGAAAACCTTTTTTAGATTATGAATGTAAGTATGAATATGTACTATCTGTGTTCCCGCCTGCTTATTTCATTTAGCATAATGTCCTCTAGGCCCATCTGTGTTCTCAGGAGTGACAGAATTTCCTTCTTTGTTATGGCTGAGTAGTATTCCCTTGTGTATATGCACACCTTTAAGATTCATCCATTCATGGGGGTTAAGTTGAATCCTTATTCTGGCTGTTGTGAACAGTAGTGCAGAGAGGTTGGGAACATAAGGATCATGCTGACACCTGACTTTTATTTAATTATTTTTATTTTATGTGTATGAGTGTTTTTGCCTGCATGTATGTAAGTGCACCTATATGTGCAATGCTTACAGAGACCAGAAGAGGGCATTGGATTCCCTGAAACTGGAGTTATAGATGGCTGTGAACTACCATGTGGGTGCTGGGAACCAAACCCAGGTCCTCTGCAAGAGCAGCCAATGCTCTTAACCATTGAGCCATCTCTCCAGTCCCAACACCCTGATTTTGATTCCTTAGGATAAATACCCAGAAGTGGGGTTACTGTGTCACACATCATTTTCCTAATCATCAGGAGGACTAACCTGCCTTCTTTTTCTTTTAAAGAATATAGAATTATTCAGTCCTATTTCATTTTACTTCAGGTTTGGCAGGTTGAATTTTTCTAGGAAGGATGGAACAGAGATGTCCCCCCTCAGGATGGCAGCACACATGTCAGCTCCATGCTAAGTCTCCTGAGCCAGGTTTGTTTCAACCTGTCAGCATCCTCATGGTGGCCAGTAAGCAAGGCCAGAAAGACATGCCAGCACTTTAGGGGGAAATATCACTGTGGCCCATGGCAGTGGTTTACTTGCTATTAAGTACCAGCTTTTTTTTTTTAACGTGTACGAGTGTACTGCCTGCATGTATGTGAGTGCACCCGTGTCATGTAATGCTGTGGAGGTCAGAAGAGGGCTTCGAATTCCCCTGGAACTGGAGTTAAGGATGGTTCATAGCTGCCATGTGGATGCTGGGAATCGAAACCAGGTCCTCTGCAAGAGCAGTCAGTGCTCTTAATCTCTGAGCTATCTCTCCAGCCCCTAAGTACCAGCTTTTAAAAGTTACTGGGTGTTGTCCTCCTGTTCAGGGAGGCCATGGAGACCCCATCAGATGGACTTGAACCAGTGTCCAGTCTACAAAGAGTATGGTCAACTCGGTGGAAACATTTCCTCCATGCTTCCAAGTGAAGCCAGCCACAGTCAAGCAGGACCTTTGACTTATCTTCCCATAGATGGAACTGGTAAAAGAAGGGAGCCAGGGGCTCCTCCAAGCTCATGTGACCCCTGAGGAACAGATCCTCAAACGACTTGAAGAGTAAAAGTAAATTGGTTTATTTGGGCCAACTGGATGGTCTTAAACACCCAAAAGGAAAGCATAACCAAAGAATAAAGTCAACGGTATATTTCTTTAAGAGTTCAATGGATTACACTTCCCAGACATTAGGTTTAAGTCCATATAAAATGTTATTTAGACAATTATTTCTCATTGATGATTTTGTTTCTAATCAGAAAGGAGTAAAAGTAAATTGGTTTATTTGGGCCAACTGGATGGTCTTAAACACCCAAAAGGAAAGCATAACCAAAGAATAAAGTCAACGGTATATTTCTTTAAGAGTTCAATGGATTACACTTCCCAGACATTAGGTTTAAGTCCATATAAAATGTTATTTAGACAATTATTTCTCATTGATGATTTTGTTTCTAATCAGAAAGTGCTCAGATGTTGTAACACTTCAAATCTTGGCCTGCAAATACTGTAGTGCCTACCTGTAAGGAAGACAACCCACCATTGTTCTAAAATGATGGGTAAATTTGTTTTCTTCCCCTATGTAAAAGCCTTTGAGAGGGAATGAACACTGATTCTAACCACTCCAACAGCTATCAAAATACCTGAAAGAAAATCCTGAATCTATCACTTTTGAGTCCAGCCTTGGCAGACAAAAGAAAAATGATGAGAAATCCAATAGAGGTATGTTTTTGGAAGCTCTCATCAAGAAATCCCAATGGACTCTGATATGAACATTTATTTGCCCTGTTCTGACTTTTTCCTGGTTCCCTGTCTAGAACTTGTAATCCTAACTACTCTTGCCTTTACTTCTCCTTAACATCCCCTATTCACCAGTCAAGGACTTTCTTTTCTCCTTACAGATAAGAGTTATGCAATTTGGGAGTCTTTTAGATAGACCCGCTGAAGGGGTACTCCAATTGCCTCACCCTGCATCCCTGTTCAGCATGGAAGAAGCCAGAGTGGTCTGTGTCCTGATTCCCTATCAATAATTTGGGTAACCTCTTCAGAGGATGGAGTGATAAGAATAGGAGGCGAGAATTGGCTAGGCAGTTAGGGTAAAAAGACTCCAAAGAAAAGCAGCCAATTTCTTGGCTAAAAGTCAAAATGTCCTTGGGCCTCTTAGCAACATACTCTGTTCCAAAAGCCCAAAATGCCAAAAGTATTTGAGAGCTCTTGTCTAATCCCTAAAAGATGTTAGGGTTACCTCTTCAGAGGGAGGAATGTTAGAGTATCAAAAAGCCCCATTTTTTTTTTTTAAAAAAAGAAGGATGGAGCTGGAGAGATGGCTCAGAGGTTAGGAACACTGGCTGTTCTTGCAGAAGACCCAGACTTGAATCCCAGCACCCACATGGCAGCTAACAACTGTCCATAACTCCAGTTCTAGGGGACCCGACAGCCTCTTGTCTTTTTTTTTAATTACAAAAAAAAAAGAAAAAGGAAGAAGAATATATGAAGGTCTATAGGAGGTGTTGGAGGGGAGGGAGTGGGTGTAGATTTGATCAAAACATCTTATATGCATGTATGAAATTCTCAATAAAGTTGAAAAAGAGTTACTGGGTGTTAGGTGGGGTGCATGTTAGGGAGGTGGGGTATGTCAGGGTGCCTATAACACTCCTTGGCTAAGCCCATCTTTGGGTTGGATTGGAAATAAAGGATGCTGGGTATCTCCAAGTATCCTGGGGAAACTGCTATATGTAATTATTCCACTAGCTCCAGAGTGCTTAGGACTTGACCCCTTTGAGATTGGTTAAGACACCTCCTTTCTTCAATTACCCCCCAAACTCAAAAAACTTCCTGGAATCTCAGGCCAGTGAGAATAGCGTAGGACTTGGGACTCAGCACTCAGCCCCTCCAGATTAGGCCAGCAAGGCCAAGGTCAGAAGGAGTGCCAGGCCCCAGCCCCTGAGCCTAGACACCTCCTAAGGGAGAGCATCTGTCCTCTTGCACAGCCTGCCTGGGCCTCCTCCAGGGGGAAGCGAGGGCAGCCCTGGGTACTCAGGCAGGAGGTGAGCCATCTCTAGCCTGGATGTGGCAGACATTGGAGGATTGATTTTAGCCACTTGCTGCTCTTGGGTCAGTGCACAGGCCATGGCTTTCATACTGGTGAGTCCTCCAGTTGGTTTCTCTGCTTCCCTGTCTGTCCTCTTTTCTCACCATCCTCCCTCCTCCCCCTTCCTTTCCCACCTTGCCATCCTTCCTTCCCTCATTTCCCTCTATTCTCCTTCTCTCCTCTCTCTCTCCTCCATCATCTCTCTCCCCATCTCCCTTTTCCCTTTCTCTCACTCTCTCCTCTGTTTTCCCCTCCCCTTCCTTCTTCTCCCTGCCCTCCTTTCTCCCCCTCCCTCCCTCCTCCTTCCCCTCCTTCGTGTCCACTCTGCTCCACTCCAGCTTTCAGAACCCCTCTTTACTCCTCTAATGACCTTTCTTGTCAGACAACAGAACTTTGGAGGTGGTCACCAGGGTGCGAACTAGAATAGACTCAGAAACACAAACCTGAAGTTCTGGGGGCAAGAATGAAAACAAAACCATTTCAGATCAGTAGACATCAAACTGGAGACCCTTCAGGTACAGGTGGCCCTTCAGACCTTGGAAGAAAGGCCCAAGGACATGGTGATGCGTGGTGGGAAGGCATGGGGGAGATGCATACTGATGCATGGTGGGAAGGAGCTTAAATGATGCAAGCCTGCAGTTCCTGAGCTGGCCACGAGGGAAGCAGCAGTGGGTGCAGATTGGGGGTACCTAAAAACAAATCATATATTGTGTATAACGGTTTCTTTTAGGAAGTCTAACCATTGATCAAAACAATGAGAACTATCATTAAGCTACTCCAAAATATAAGGTCTTGCCTCCAGATCTAGAGTAGAATAAAGAGATTCACAACCTGCCTTCATCTTCCATCAGGCTAAGCTTCAACTGGCTTCCAATATCACAATGCTGAGCTTGGTTCTTCGGGTGATGATTGAGAGCAACAGTGCTCTCTGGCCTCCTGGGTCTCTGGCTCAACTACTTATTTCTCTGAGTGGGGACTTCAAACTGGTTAGTAAGGAAGCCTTTTCACTCATTGACTGTAGGCAAACAGAATGAGGTAACCGACCTATGCAAGCCATTTCGACTTAAGAACTTCCCATACCAACAATCTCTCTTACCTCATTTTCCCTGTTCAATTATGAGAACCTGAGCTATATTTGGTGGCACAGGCTGTGCTGGATAGCTTTAGTGTCAACTTGACACACCTGGGTTGAGGGATTCTCAATTAGGGAATTGCCTTCATTGGACTAGCCTGATTGTTGAGTGATGTGGGAGGGCCCAGCCCACTGTGGGTGGTACCACCCCTGGGAAGGTGGGCCTGTGTTGCATAAGAAAGCAGGCTGAGTAGGGGTCAGGGGAGCAAGCCAGTAAGCAGCATTCCTCCATGGCCTGTGCTCCAGCTTCTGCTGCCAGGTTCCTGCCCTGAGTTCCTACCTTGGGCTCCCTGACGAACTGTGACCCAGGAGATGTAAGATAAATAAACCCTTTCCTCCACAAGTTGGTAGTGGTCAGTGTATTTTGTCACAGCAATGAAGAAACAAACTAGGACAGAGATTGGTACCAGAGAGTGGGATATTGCTGTGACGACCTGACCTTGGTATTTTTAGGCGGATTGTAGAAGCATTCTGAACATTGGGCTGGAAAAGCCATTGAGTGCTCAGAATTTGTTGCTGTGGAGCTTGGAACAGTTATGTTGAAAGAGTTGTGGAAATGGAGGCTTGGCTTGTGAAACTCCAAAGGGAAGCAGAGACTATCAGGGCTGTTCGTGTGAGATTTTGTATTGAGAATCTGTGGGTTCTGGTCAGCTGAGGCTGAAGAATCAGCTGTGATTAAGAAGAGACCAGAACCTGAAGCAAAACCTTTGCTTTACTGGGACAAATGATGCTGGTTAGCTGGGGCTGAAAAATCAGCTGTAATTAACAAGAGACCAGCATCACTGAGGTGAAGTCTTCTGGGAGGTATTTCCTCAGGGTCAGCACACAGAGGGGACCTGCGCTTCTATCTCAATCTGGAAGCAGGATTTGGTAGTGTGTAAGAGTTTCCTGTATGGTTCTGGTGTTGAAAGCATGAAGGGGTCACAGAGAGCAGCTGAGGCTTGGCACTCTGAGAGGCCAGGAACGTCCATAGGTGAAAGTGCAGCTTTGGTTGCAGTGAAGACCCCAGGATTGAAGGGGTCATGGAGAGAATCTGAGGTTTTGCACCCCAGGAGGCAAGAAGAGGCCATTGGTGAAGGTGTAGCCTCAGTTTCAGTTGAGGACCCAGCTTTTTGGAGGTGCTGGGACCATGGGACGACTACCAAGGACAGCAGTATGTGTGAAATGGAGCTGGCCTGGGTCTGCAAGTCAATCTGGACTGAAGAGTCAGAGCAGTGGCACTGCCAGTACCCTTTGGAGCCCAGAAGATCGTGAGTGAATCCCAGATGTCCAGCCTGGAGCTACACTTTGGTTTTGCTTAAGTGTGTCCGATTCTTCCCTTTGAAATAAGATAGTATTTGTTTTGGATTTTATAGAAGCCCACCCACAGTTAAGAGACTGAGACTATTAAGAGACTATGGACTTTTAAAGTATTTGGATTTTTTAAGGACTGTAGGGTTTTTAAGGTTGTACTGTCTTATGTTGTGATATTAATGTTAACATCATATCTTGGGGACAAGAATTGGAAGGGTTATGGTTTAACAGTGATATGTTTGTGTGTCAAGTTGACAAGGGGTCAATTGTGCTGGATAGCTTTAGTGTCAACTTGACACACCTGGGTTGAGGGAGCCTCAGTCGGGGAATTGCCTCTATTGGACTGGCCTGTGGCCATGTCTGAAGGGCATCTTCTTGATGAGTGATGTGGGCAGGTGGGCCTGTGTTGCATAAGAAAGCAGGCTGAGCAGAGGTCAGGGGAGCAAGCCAGTAAGCAGCATTCCTCCATGGCCTGTGCTCCAGCTCCTGCTGCCAGGTTCCTGCCCTGAGTTCTTACCTTAGGCTCCCGCATGAACTGTGACCTGGGAGATGTAAGCTAAATAAACCCTTTCCTCCCCAAGTTGGTATTGATCAGAGTATTTTGTCACAGCAATAAAGAAACAAACTAGGACACAGGCTTTATTTTTTTAATATTTTATTATTTTTATTTTATGTGTATGCGTGTATTCCCTGGATGCAGGTAAATGCACCCGTGTCGTGTCATGCAATGCCTGCGGAGGACAGAAGAGACCGTCGGATCCCCTGGAACTGGAGTTACAGTTGTTAGCTGCCATGTGGGTGCTGGGATTCGAACCCAGTTCTTCTGCAAGAACAACCAGTGTTCTTAACCACTGAGCCATCTCCCCAGCCCTGTGGCACAGGCTTTAAATCTCAGTTCTGCAGAGGCTGAGGCAGGAGGATGATCCAGGCTGGGCTACATAGACAATGTCTCTAAAACCCAGTGTGTGTGTGTGTTTAAGTTAATGCCTTACACCCAAAAGCAAAGTTGACTTCCTTGTGGGTATATATATATATATATATATATATATATATATATATATATATATGTCTGTGTGTGTGGAGCCCAGAATTCAACCTAGGGTGTTGCTCCTCAGGTGCTGTGCACATTATTCTTTAAATTATATTTTATTTATGTATTTGTGTGTATGGGTGTGGGCATGTGCATGTCACAGGGCACGTGTGAAGGTTAGAGGATAGCCTGCAAGTGTTGACTCTCTCTCTACCATGTGGATCCCAGGGATCAAAATCAGTTGATATGCCAAGGTGGATGGGGGAACGTTGCAGGGTCCCACCTCAAGATGAAGAACCACAGGTAATCATTGGATGCTGAGGAAGAGAAAATCAGTGTTTTTCAGGGACGCAGTCCCAGGGAGGTTATCTAATTCCAAATGGGCAGCCCTAAACATAGGTACACATGAGCACCACTAAATGAACTCAGCACATTATGTGTATATACATGTGTTTATGTACATTTATAAATGTATATGTGTACATGTAACAATAAACAAGAGGATAAGAAATTGAGAGGGGTGGTAAAGGAGAGAAACAGGGCCCCCCCCAAAGGGTCCTTAGTCTCATTTATAAAAGAATTTAAGAATGGACTCAAATGGAAGATTTAGGACAATTTTTTTTTGAATTTAAGAAAATATCCTCAGGGCAGGCAAGCTGTAAGTCTTAGCAGCTGCCTTGAGGTAGGGGAAGGAAGGGGAGAAGGAAAAACATCATAAAGCCATGCTGGTTTAGAGCCCATGTAGAGGTCAGACAGATACCACATGGTGGACTAGCAGCCACGCTGCAGGGAGGGGATGGGAGTTGTAGTAGAAAAGGTAAAGAAACCCTGAACATTGGGACAGCCCAAAATATTAAGGAAAACATGCTTAGAAAAGAGGTATAAAGAAGAAAAGGAGAGGTTAAACTGTTCTGAATTCTTCAGAAAAGCAGGGAAGACTTACAGAGGCCTCATGTCTGTAACCAGGTCCATAAGAACTGCGCTAGAAGCCGGGGATTCCAGGCAGGAAGAATTAACTATCTCATTAATGCACTGGCTATTCTACCCATCTCTTTAGCATCACTTAAGGTGAACCTGCCTTCCTAGGACTGGTCCTGATCAAGTGATCTGGCAAAACTGGGAAGTTGGGTCTTCATCCAGGGCAGAGAATCTTATACTTCTGACCAGTTTTAAGGAGTTCTTTGCTACTATAACAGGGGGACATGAGAGGAGTTGGCGTGGGATGGGGAAGGATGGAAAAAATGCAAAGACAATACTCATGTATGACATTCTCAAAAAATACAAAAGAAAAAAATTAAAAATCAAGTTGTCAGGCCTGATGGTAAGTGCCTTCACCCTCTGAGCCATCTTGATGGCTCTATCTTGATTTTTGAAACAGTGTCTCACACTGGCCTGGGGCTCACAGTGCTGGGATTTCAATCAATGGCTACCATTGCCTGGTCTTTTTATGTGGGTTCTAGAAATTAAACTTAGTTCCTTATGTTTGGAGTGGTAAGCACTTACCCATTGGGCCAATCCCCCTAACCCTAAAGCTAATTCTTGCATGTATCCTCCAAGAAAGACTCTCTTAGAACTTGGAATTATATACCCACTTTCCCCAACTGGTTTCTGTGGCTTTTCCTCACATGTCTGAATGGTTACTTTTCTTTTTTACAGTTTTAAACTTCAGGTTCACTGTTGATGTTACCCACCACATAGATATAAAAAAAGAATCATCTATTAGAACTCTATTAGCATTCCAGTCAGATGGGTCATCAGGTAAAGGCACTTGCTTATCCCCACAAATCTGATGACTTGAGTTAGATCCTCAGAATCCATGGTAGAAGGAGAGAACAGACTCCCTAAAGTCCCTCTCTGTTCTCCACATTGGTGCTACAGTGTGTGCGTCAATGCACACACACACACACACACACACACACACACAAATCATACGATAATATTAAGTAAAAAAATTAAAATTATATTAGCAAGCTGTTACTACTTAGGCCTAAAATTTTGCATTTTTCCCTCTGAATATTTAAAATCCCACTTTAAGAGCATCTGGCTAGATGAAATTTTAAATGCTGAGTCAACGTGGGTCTTCTCCCAGGATTGCAGATTGCTGGAAACAGAATTGCTCCTAAACCACTGGGCAGCACAGACTGACTCTTCCCCTGAGCCAGCTTGTTCGCTGGGACACTGAATTGTCTCATCACAGCACATTTGGCCTCCTTTGTGATGCTGGAATTCCCTAAGTGTCCTTGGATGCCATCCAGCCTCCCAAATATTAGTCATGCCGCTGAGGCTCAAACAAGTCCCAGAGTCTGCTCTGAAACACATCCTTCCAATTTGCATGGAAATTAGATTTTAGAAAACATCAAAATGAAAACAATTTTCATAGTCCGTGTCCACAAATGCCTCTTCACCAGTAAGTGGACTGTAAACTTTGCTTCTAAATGGTGCCTTTCAATCCCATTAGTTTACGACACCTGAGATACCAAGGAAGCAATTGCAAGCTGGCACCCACCACTGTCATAGTGGGACTTCCCTGATGGATGCCAGCTGCCCTGGGCATAGTTTGCTTAGGTCTGAACTGAAGGGCTTTTACCTTGGTACTCTTTGATTATACATTAACAACATTAAATAAGCTTTGGATCTTGAATCTGTAAGGCATTCCATCCATTTTAAATGCCAGCCAGTATAAAAACCCACACCATTGTTAAGGGACAGAAAAACCTCGTTGTCTTCACAGGCATTAGGAATGGTCACAGTTCATAATTCTGTCCTGTCTGATTAACTTACTGGTTCATGTTTTACTGAGAAGCTAGTATGTACTAGAAACTGGGAACACTGAAGTAAGGATGGCAGTGTTCCTAAGGATGCAGGGAGAGAGGCTTGTGAAAGAGGGAAGTTTAAACAGAAAGCAGAGCATCCTATAATGAGGCCAGGAGACAGCTCAGGTCCATGGAAACAGAGCAGCTGCCTTCCTGGGGGAGTGAAGGGCAGCTCCCCAGCTCAGGTGTCAGTTGAACTGGCTCTTAAATAAAGAAGCAACATGTGGCCAGAAGTTGGGCATCACACATGTGGAAAAGGGGTTTGAGTTAATTCATGGGGGCTTTTGGTGGCAGGCCAAGATGTCCAAATGTTGCCTTCTTCACATGCATGTGCAAACATTGACTTGTTGGCTCTTTCAACTGAGTGTTCACCCTGAATGTTAGGAACCCAGTAGTCTGCTGAAACCATCCATTGGCTCCTTCCTGCCCATCAGGTACCCTTCTCTGCCTTGCTCTGGGCTCAGAAGGCTGACCCTGCAGACTGACCCCAGCAGCAGGTACCCATGCCTCTGGCTGCTGGACAGCACTGCAAAGCATAGGCCCCAGCAAGATACCAAAAGGTAAGGGCAGAGAGGTCCATCTCTGCAGTTGGGGATGGATGGATCTCCAAAGCACTGCCTTGGGGCCAAGAATACCACGTCTCTCCTGAGCTTCCAAATTAGGCTAGCTGTGCCTCCCCCTAGGGCTCATCCTGGGTGCTGGACCTCGTTGCCCTCCATAAACATAATGTGCTCCTCTGTCCTAATTGCTTTATCACAACGTCCCCCAGTATTCAGCTTGCTGGGTGAGCCATCTGTCTGTTTCCGGGACTACGACTCATAAAAAGAGTAAATGAGGTCTCAGCTCTCATGTGGCCCATCATGCAGTCACCTTGAACTTGCAGAAGAAGGAGAAGGACCAAATTAGATATATGTGTTCTGGCAGCAAGGTGAAAGAATTTGATGGAGGCCTAAGGTACCAGGGGAAGGGGCTGTTGCTGTTGTCCTGGTAACAATGCAGGTGCAGTGGAAGAGTGATCTGGAAAGCCATGTGAGTTGGGGCAGACTTGGTAAGTGGGAAGGAGCAGTTCAGGGTAGCATTTGTGTCCTACCTGGGGTGGCTGATGGGTGCTAATGGGGCAAAGCAGAACAAGAATTAGAAAGAGGGCTACAGGCATCCAGGTAGAGGTTATGTTAAGCAAGAGCACAGAGGCCCGGATGGCTTATATGACAGGACTTGAGAAGAGCACATGAGTCTGGGAAGAAGGTTGGGACAAAGGGCACAGGGTCTCCTAGGCCTCCTTGAGTGGGTCTTTGGACCTTGGATATGAAAGGCCACATTGGGAGAGTAATGCAAGTTCCTTTGTGCTTTAGAAAGACTCACTCTACTAAGGAGCTCCTTCCCAGCAAGAGGAGTGCGTGTTCTGTCTTTCCCAGACACGCTCACTCCTTTCTAGCCTTGCAATATTCCGTAGTCAAGGGGATGGGGCAAATGTGGAAAATGGGGGTCAGCAGGCAGTACTGTAGGATACCCACGAATGTCACCCCCTGCTCCAGCTATGGCTGGCTGGAGAAGAGACACTGCAGTATCTGGGGAGCAGAACCTCAGATTGGGGAATGGGTAAGAGCCATGGAATGCATGCACCAGCCTTTTCCCGATACTGGCTCTGTTCCACAGATGCATACTGTTCTTTGGGAAGGAGCTGAAGTGACCCAACTGAGATGTGGAAAGAGGACAGCAGGAACTTTTCCGAGTTCTGTTGGTTTGGGGGGGGGGGGACCAGCAGTGAGGCAGACAACTACTGCAGGCCAAGTAAAAGTAATGCCCACAGTTGACGCTCACAACCACCAAAACTCAAAAAGAACTAAGCGCACAGCAGAGGTGGAAGGAGTAAGATGCTGAATTGTGTCCCCCTCCTCCAAATGCCAAATCCAGAACTCCAAGTACCTCAAAATCAGGCTGTGTTTGGAAATGAGCTCCATAGTGGGATAATTATAGTAAAGCAAGGCCATTAGAGCAGACCCTAATTCAGGGACTGGTGTCCTTGCAAGAGTAAAGATCCTCGAGGATGGAGAGAGAGCTCAGAAGTTAAAAGTGCTGGTACTCTTGCAGAGGACCTGGGTTTGGTTCCAGCACCCACATGTCAGGTAACTCCAGTTCCAGGGGGATCTAATACTCTCTTCTGGCCCCAGCAGACACTGCACAACACAAATATATACATACAGGCAAAACATTCAAGCACATAATTTTTTTTTTACTTTTAAAAATAAAGACCCCAGAGGTGTCCACATAACAATGACCATGTGAAAAGGCACAAGAGAGGCAGCCGAGGAGGGCAGCCCCAGAAGAAAGCAAGCACACCAGATCTTGCACTTCCGCTTCCAGAACTGGGAGGTGAGGTCTGCCATTGAAGCAAGTGTGCTCCTTTGTTAGAGCAGCCTGAGCAAAGGGGCAGAGATGACAGCATGGCCACTGGAATTGAGTTACAGTAGCTCTGATTCACAAGAGCTGCTGCACCTGCAGCCGCTGTTCTCTTCCTATTTCCTGAGTTTCATTTCACATTAAAAGAAGCGACCTGGAGGATAAGAATACTTCCCAGGCCCCTGAGCCCTGAACGTTGCAGATCATTCATTCAGGAAAAGCCACCAGTATCTGGGGGTGGAGTTCAGTGCTAGAGCTTGTGAAGCAGGCCCTAGGCCCAATTCCCAGTACTGCAAAAATGGGGGAGGGTGTAAGAAGGGAGGAAGAGAGGGAGGGTGGAAGGGTGAAAGGGAAGGAGGGAGGGAGGGAAGGAGGGAGCAAGCAGGCAGGCCATCAGTAAACATGTACATGTAGGAAGACAGCACAGAGGCAGTTCTAGGCACCAGGTACCCTCTGGTTTATGCACAATCTCATACAGTCCTGAGAACAGCATTTTGTGAACCTGAGGGATATAGAGAGGTTTAGTGACTTGCCCCAAGTCACAGCAGAGCTGGAACTCAAACCTAGTGGGCCACCTCCAGGGTCATTGTTAACCTGTCCCAGCCTCTTCTGTGCTTAGCCCCACCCCCACTGTCTCAAAGTCAAGCTCACGAGCTGGGCACAGAGGAGATGAAAACAGGCCCTGTGAAGTATTCACTTGCCCTGGAAAAGGGTTTTGCTCTCAAAACAGCGGTGTAACTTGCCTGTAGGAACTGGGTTGCAGAGAAGCCCATGGTGAGGTTTGACCCTTGGGTCTTGGCTTTCAGACATCTCTCCAAGAGGCCATTCTCTTGGTTGTCAGTGCCCAGCCCAATCTTACATAAGCAACTGATTAATTGTTGCCATCCTCCTGCAACTGTCTCTGCTAAACATTCCTGGCTCTTGGACCTTGACCCCTAGCCTCTCCATCTGTCCTAGCTTCCACCCACCACCCCTTCTCCTTACCCAGTGCCTCTGGTTCTTCCGACCTCAGCACAGCTTGCCACCCAATGCCAGGTGGTAGGAAGAGGCAGAGGTCATTCCAGGCAGGTCATGGTCAAGGGAAAGAAGACAGAAGGTTCACGGGGAACCGAACAGAAGTATTTTAGACATGGAGCAAACTCTCATGACAGCAGTGCCAGTAACGGTCTCGACACCTGGTCTGCATGTACTTTTCGGTTTCTGACCCTCCATGTATGTGCTCAGACTTGTTCATCAAGCAGTCCATAGGAGAGCATCAATACACAGGGTCAGCAAAATGCACCAAAACAGTGTGGAAGAGTCCTCGGCTGTGACTGCAGCCCTGGGCTGAGGAGGCTCAATGAGTAAAAGTGAAGAAACATGAACTAGACATGTGGCAACGATCAGCAAGGGAAGAAGTCAGCAGGAAGGAGTGCCGGCCTGTAGAAGTTTCTAGTTCTCCCTACATCTTGCTGATGGTGGTGGGTGGTGGAGGCACCTGCTGGCTTGTTAACTGAGTGATGGAATCGGAGAACACCTAAAATGAACAGTTCACACTCAAAGGAGACTGGGGATGGGAGTACTCGGGAATGTCACATGTGCCTGATAGAGCTGGCTCTTGTCAGACCTTGGGGGCTTCCAGCCTTGACTCCGGACCGTTGCTTCTTCCCAGGCAGAACACCTTGAGGCTTATACTCATGTGAGGTGTTCATCACAAATCACTACAGCAGAGTTGGCTGACTTGGCTGTTGGAGAATAAGGGTGTTGGAGAGCTCACCATGCCCTGCATTTTCCTACTAGAGAAACTACCTTTAGTGGTCAGCTGTGACCCACAGGGGAGTATATGACTGGGGGAAAAAAGCATTGACCGTCACTGGAATATGCAGGCTGCACTTAGTCTAAGGCTGGGGTCTTGGGACCAGCACCCCCGTATTGCTCTCTCAGGTAGTCTCCCACATCTGCCTCCCCCTCCCTTGGGGGCATTTATTCATGAGTTCAAAGGCAGCAGATTGATTTAACTTCACTGGAAACTCACTGAATATGACTTTGAGACAGCCAGGAGGGTATTCTGTGATGGCTGGGGTATACCAGCCAGAAACAAGGGAATGGAATAGTGGCATGTGAGCCACATTTTAGGCAACCACATTAAGCCATCATGCCAGCTGCCTGCTAGACTTCAGGTATACTGTGACCTTGTTCCGCTTCTCACTCACAGAACTGGCCTTCCTGTAACAGAGATATTTGCTATACTCCACCCCAGTACAGCATGCCTGCTGACCTCTACTGAGGCCCCTGTGTTGTTCAGAAGCCACATCCTCTCAATCCCAGCTGAAAATGCTTGTGGAACCCTTGGCAGTATTTGCACACAGTAAGCACTGCACATTGCTGTGAGTTTTAAGCCAGTGCCTTCTGTCTTCCTTAGTTGATGAGTACCTACTGTGTGCCAGGTACTACCTGCAGCCTCTCCTGTGTAGTCTTCACCCCACCTGAGAAGATGCAAAGCCATTGCTCCTTCTCCCTTTACAGATAAGTAACCTGAGCCTGAAGAGGAAAATTCTTTGTCAGATAACTTGTCAGGGATGAACCAGGGAGTTAACTGGTCACAGCTGATTCAAAGCTCAGTCTCTCTTCAGCATATGTCATTCAGGCTGTCTCCAAGCTGACCCTCCACTGAGTGCCCTTTCCTCTTAGGCATTCTAGACAGGCTAAGGGGCTTCAGTTTTGCCTCTGCTGGGTGTCAGCCTACACTTCCTGTGTATAGACCATTCCCCTGCACTCTATAGGAATCTTGTGGGTGTTGTGCTGTTTGTTGTGCTGTGGGTGTCCCAGGTCCAGAATCCTTCCCCTCTTCCACTTGGTCTGTATCGCTTTCTGGTTACAGATCAGAACCCCAAGAGATAATTGGAACACTGTTGTTCCTGATTGCCTTTTTGTTTCCTGTAGGAAAATCACACTTCTTTACTTTTAAAGGGATTTAACTGAGCATTCATTCTGGCTGGGTCCACCACAGAGCCTTGTGAAGTGGGAGAGAAAAGACCTCCAGGATTGTCTTTCTCTTGCCTGGCTGGCTCCTGGGGCCCTGCTTGCTTTGAAAGGAGCTTGCCTCACCACATGGCTGCTTGGCTCACAAGACGCCTGCTTACCTACTCTGCTGCACAGGAATCAGTGTGCTCAGGTTCTTCCTTGCTTCCTGCTGAGTTGAGCGGGGGGGCAGTGTGTAGACCCGCATGGTGCAGAGATGCAGAAGCAGCTGTAATGAGTGAGTTCCAATGGTGGGAGAGCTGGGCTCCTCAGATCTCTTCCTAGACTCATCTCCCACCTCAGAACATGTTTCCTTCCTTCCCCTCCCAGATCTCAAACCTCAGTTGCCAGCACATACCACCCCAGATTCACCCCACCCAGGACATCATATACAAGCAGCCTAGGCACTAACATCTGGCCCTCCTCACAGTGCTGAGGATGATACACAGAGGCAGATGCTTTTGGCCCCACCTGGATGCCTTTTGCCTGCGGACAGGTGCCTGCTGGTCCAATACCTTGCTCATCCTTCATGTTCAGCTTTGCTCCCCACTTGGGGCAAAGCTATCAGGAGGTGTTTGGGCCAGGGTTGGTTTTCTACTGTCTTTAAGACCCTTTGAGGAGGCAGAGGCTCCTTCTGGCAGATGGGTGAGACAAGGGTGCCCTCTCTGGTGGGTTGCAGCTCATCTGAACCCTCCACCTGACCCACAGCTCTCACAGCTCATCTCTGACATGGATGATGATTCCCAGATGTTCCCAAGAGATTCATCCATTGGTCCCTTGGCTGCCCAGGATCCTGAAGTGACACCCCCTTCCTGAGATTTCCTAACCCAAACACATCCCTTTGCAGCATTTTCCTGCAACATCCCATCCCTGTTCCCCTGAAGAGGCCTCCCTGAGGTCCCCTGGGCCTGCTTCCCTGCCCTTGGCTCCAGCCCAGCTTCCCCCAGGGCACTTTCTGGCCAGGCGGGTAATAGATTTCTGTCTTCTTATTGAGTGTCTTTTGTGTGCCCTCAAACTCAGAGCCAAATACTCCCACTTCCAAAAAGAAAAGGCCATGTTTCTAGCCCCTGTGTGAGGAGACTTGGGGAGCTGGAGACCCTGGGGGCACGCTGGCCCAAGCTTGCCTTGTGGTAATTTCCTACCCTCTTCCCCAGCCTCACTGCACAAAGCTCACTTGTGGGACACCAGTGAAGCAGCTAATATGCACTACACATGGAGGCAGGGAACCCGCCCTGCATTTCCTGGCCCGGGATTTATGAGGTGGGCTGGGCTGGCCTCCCCTACTCCTGCCTTGTCCAAGAGCCACAGGGCCCGGAGTCCACCCTGGAGGGTCCAGATTGAGCACCCTGCCTCAGGCTCCAGGTGCTGGCTATGTCTCTATCAGTCATCAGAGGCCACATGAAGCCATATTTGCACTTTAGGTCTAAGAGACTGGGGCATATTTAGGTAGGCAGACCTAGGTACCCTTCTGGGAGCAGGGGCCAGCAAAAATTGCCTCCACAGGAGCCAGTGTTTCTAATGCCTTGATACATCAGTGTCTCCTGGGAGATGTCTAAAAATACTGCCACTCAAAAATCTCCCTTTTTGTGTATGTGTCATGTACATATGTTCAAGTGGGTGTGTGCATATGTGGGGGGTGCATATGCCCATGCATGTGTGTGTGGAGGACAGTCAACATCACGTCTTGCTCAATTATCTTCCCCTTATTTTTCAACTTGAAACTCGCCGATTTGGCCAGGGTGAGTGGCCAACAAGCCCCAGGGATCCTCCTGCCTCTGCCTCCCTAGCACTGGGACTGTAGATATGAGCTACCCTACCTAGCCTTTTAAAAAAGATTTTTTTTTGGAGACAGAATTTCCCTGTAGCCTCAGCTGGCCTGGCACTCATTAGGTAGACCAAGCTAGCCTCAATCTCACAGAGATCTTGCCTCTGCTTCCTGAGTGCTGTGAGTTTATTTTATTTTTGGTCTTTTGAGACAGTCTCCCTGTAGCCACTGCCAACCTGGTACTCGCTATGTCAACCAAGCTGGTTTCAATCTCACAGAAATCCTCCTGCCTTTGTCTCCCAAGTGCTGGGACTAAAGGTGTGTGCACCGACCTTACTATTTTTAATTATGTGGATGTATGTATGTCTGGGGGGGGTGCATGTGACTTCAGGTGCATGGGGAGGCCAGAGGCTTTAGATCCCCTAGTACTAGAGTTACAGGAGGCTTTGTGCCATCCAATATGGGTGCTGGAAATCAAACTTAGGTTCTCTGCAGGTGCAGTAAGCACTCTTAATTGCTGTGCCATCTCTTTAGCCCCCTTTCCCAGTTTTTTTTTTTTTTAACAGTGGTTACTGGTGATCCAAAATCAGGTCTTCATGCTTGTGTGGCAAGCAGATTACTGACTGAGCCATCTCCCCAGTTCCCTGATTGCTACTCAAAGCCTACTTTCTAGGGGCTAGAGAAATGGCTCAGCAGTCAAGAGCACTGACTGCTCTTGCAGAGGACCTGGGTTCAATTCCCAGCACCCACATGGCAGCTAAAAACCTTCCATAACTCCAGCTCCGGGGGAATCTGACACTCTCTTCTGACCACCTAGGACATTGCATGACATTGTTGCACCTACTTACATGCAGGCAGTATAGTCCATACACACAAAATAAAAATAATAAATTAAAAATTAAAAAGCCTTCCTTCTAGTTATTATGAATTAGACGCTACTATAGTTACAAAGACCTAAGTACACAGTGGCTATGCTAAGCATCCTGGTTTGATAATTACATATTATATATGTGCATTAAACACATATGTCATCTCATATAAATATGTATAGTTCTCCTGAGTCCGTGGAAAACGCAATAAAACTTGAGAAAATGCTGGCAGAGATGCCAACTGAGCCATGTCTGAAGTCTGTGGCTATGTAGGGTCAACTTCCACAGGCATCAGAGACCTGAGGAAGTCCCAGCCTTACCTTGTATCATCAGGAGGGGCCCTGCAGCTCCCCTTTCAGTGAGGTCAGAGAAATTCCCAAATATGAATACTAGGTGGGCTCTGAAGTTTGTGTAGTCTGAATTTCCCATCTTCTGGGTGAGACAGTGAGGCTCAGAGGAAGATAGTCACACAGTGGGGTGATACAGCCTTCTGATGAGGATGGAAGGAAGTGGTCAGGAAGGCCTGTTCATCTGGATGGGGTTGAGGGGAGCTCTAGCAGCTTGGATGCAGGTGAACAGGTGTTCTTCAGTCTGCATTTCAGCTGGATGTGAGCTAGACCTACAGTGTGACTGATCCATGCCTGGCTCCCGTCCTTTGTTAAGCCAATGGTTTTGATTTGCCTTTCTCTGTCCTATTGTGAGGTTGTATGTACTTCCTTACACACACCTCATGGTCATTTGGACATTGCCTTTGTAAAATACTATTAAGTTTTTTATGCCAGCATCCATTGGGCATATCTCTCTTCTTATTGATGTCTAAATTCTCTTTGTATATGATAGGCATGCTAAGTATTTAGGGTATTTTTGAAGCTCCACTCCACTCATTTGGTTCACCCTGAGCACTTTGACAGCTCTGGTCCTCATGGAAGCCCACCGAGTCTGAGCATTTGAGAGACTTCCTTCCCAGTTGATCAACAGCAGTTCAGTGCTGCCTTCTTCAGACTATGCTTTGTCATGTGGAAGCTGGGAGCTTTGTCTCTGGCCCCCTTACCACTCCTTTGTTTCTCTTTTTAACTTTTAACCCCCACTCCATGCCTTGATTCCATTTCTAAGGCCCTGGCTCTCAGCTCATCAAAGCTTGTCCCTTTTAAAAGGGTCACCTTGGCCACGTGGCTCCATTCCCTTTGGCTTTTGGATAAAGAGGAGTCCTAGGAGGGTAAGATGGGAGTTGAACTTGGGCTGTCACACAACTGTCCTTTTGTCCAGGGTTTCCCCAGGAAAGCTGTGATTCTCCCCTCAAAGAACTAGCGTTGCACTGTTACTGCAGGTACCATGCCCCAAAGGCCAGCCAAACCTGGGCACACCTGAGCAGGCCTGCCTGCAGTGCCCCCTCATTCTGTGGCAGCCTCACTCTTTCCTGGGTCCAGAGGGGCCATACTTGCTGACTTTCCAGGCTCACTTCCATCCCTTAATATCCTCCTTTAGCTCCTGACACCTGAGGCCAACCCCATATTCCTATTTCTAAGGTATCAGGTCACCCTCACAGATCCCACTCAGAACAACACCATCTTAGAGATCTGAGGGTCCATAAGGCTTCAGAAAGCAAATTGCATTAATGGTGGATTCACAGGCATGATGACAGTTGATAAAGGGAGATATTTTTCAACAGGGAGTCAAATCGGGAAAGCCTGCTAGCCTTGCTGAGAAGATGGCCTCTGCCAATCTTGAATGTCTCTTCGAAGGCTGGATGAACATAATGCTGCTGCTTAACTGTCCCCAAAACAGGAACAAAAAGGTCTTGTGGAAGTTATTACCCTGACATTTTGACTGAGCTGTTTCCCCTCCAGGTGGGTGACCCAGAGCCTGTGTGTGTTGGGCACAGACCAAAAATAACATGCACTGATGTCAGAGCTGCATCCTCCAGAGCATTTCCTCCACACATCCCAGTTCCAAGAGGATGGCTTAAAGGTCAGCCATCTCCTCCAGGAAAGGCATCCAGTTGTCTGGCCTGAGCAAAGGATGCGCTTACAGCTTCCGATCAGCCTTGCTAGCCAGAGCGGAAGGAAGCACTCATGCATGAAGGTCAAACTTAAAACACACCTAAACACCTAAAAAAGTTTTTTAAGCAAAATAAAAAAGGAAAAATCCAAATACAGATGGATGTCTTGAATATTCACCCTAGATGTGCAGCTCTTTATGGCAAGGGCACGTCTATCACCAGCAGCTATGTCAGCCTGTCAGTCACCACCATCAGCATCAGTCAGAATAGGCTAAGTTATGCTTTGGTAACAAGTGGTTCCCTCAATCTCAATGGCTTGTAACTGCACAGATTTCTTTCATGCCAACTGGTCCATTTTATTGGCCTTCCAGGTCAGTGGTCATAGTTTTAGCTGAGCATTAGAGTCACTGGCAAGGGTGGGGTAAGGGGTGCATTTAAAGAAATCACGATGCCAAAGCAACATCCAGGGCCAATACATTAGCATCTCTGAGACTAAGACTCTGCAGGGTGTTTCTATAGATGATGGGTTTGTTCCAATGAGCAGCCAGGTTTGGGGACCAGTGCTAGGGGATGATAAACCTGGGACTCTGCCTTCTGCTGACTTGATCCTGGAGTGCAGCAGTTAACAGGACAGGTTGTTGGTTAGTTGAAAGCCGTTTCCTGTACATGCTTAGGTGGCAGGCTGCAGACAGAATGCCCAAAGCAGTGCCAGAGGGCTGGGGAGGAGGTCAGATGCAGAGAATGGGAGGAGTCAGAGTTCTCAGTGCAACAGAGGCCCCAGGCCATGGAGGTGCTAGCCTGAGGACTTCATGTCTCTGTAGGGACTTAGGAGATGCCAGAGGCCTGAATCCCCATCCCAGGCATGCCCTGTATGTCCACCAGACTCATCATTGAATGCCAAGTCAAAGGGGCCCATTTCTCTGACCTTGGCCTTCATGAAACTTTAGCCCCTTTCCTAACATTGGTGGTATCTTCCATTCTCTGTATCCCTCTGGGACCCTTGAGGACTGAGCCTGCTCTAGGACTTTCCAGATGATGAACTTTTATTGAGTGGCATCTAGGCCAGCTGTTCCTCAGACGTGTTCAGACATGCCACAAGAACCAAGGATCCTATTTAAGGAGACCCTCTTGAACCCCTCATCAAGTAAGAGACTGGTGTTAAATAAAGACAGTCTGGTCTGAAGAAGCTTTTCACTGACCCCTGCTGTGGCCAGCAGCACACTAGATAAAAAAGACCTTGGTGATTCCCATGGGCATTCTCCCTCATGCACCCCACCCCAAAGCCAGAGCCCTCAGATGCTCTGGGTACCACTCTCAGTGGCTCAAGCTCTTCTCACCAGGGTCCTTGGATAGAGTTCGGAAGGAATATGGAAGGAGTATCTCCTGACTGGACTCTGGGTGGGGCGAGGAGGAGAGAGTGTCACAACTTCACCTGTCCTCTATTCATTGCAGGAGAGAAGAGTGATCTGTAGCTCTGTCTGTCTCCCAAAGCTGGGAGCTAGTGCTCCCTCACCTTGGTGTTCCTGGATGACTCACCTTGGTGCCAGGCACATGACAGGTGTTCCCTAGACATCACAGCACAGAGTGTAGCCAAGCCCCTGGTCTCAATGGACTGGTAACCTCCAGCTTTTACCTGCCCACCCTGCTTTCCAGGGTGTGATTTAGATGATGTATTAGAAAGCGGGAAGAGCTTCTAGATTTGCTTGGCACCCAAGATGAGGTCAGGGACAGGGTGTCTTCACAGGTTTAAAGGGTATCAGCTTTATGATGAATGCCAAGGAAAGAGAAAATTAAAACCTATGTTTTGGCTTACAAAACAGAATTGGTTTCCTTTATGCCTCTTTGTGGGAGAGAGAAACATTTCCATCACTTCAATTTATAAGAAGCAATTTTAGGGCCAAGAAGAGATAAGTGAAGTAATTTCAGAAACCCTCAATTTGGGCTGTTTCTAAAATCCCCCATATCTGAAATTGCTGCACACAACTTTCCTACAAGTGTTGCATTTCCCAGGGCTGGCTGTTCCCCTCAGGAGCTTGAGGGAACTGTGGGGGGGTGGGGGCAGTGAACTAGGACAAGGACAGGGACAGAAAGGGAAAGATGCAGGCTCTGATAGCACTGCTGAAAGCCAGGGGAAGAGCCCTCACTTTCTCTCTTAGGCCACTTGTCCTTGAACTTCAGTGTCTGTCAGGATTGCTGGGACAGTGTTGAAAACAAGACTGCCTAGATCATCCCCAATCTGTTCAGTAGTTACAGGGTAGACAGCTGATCCTGCAAGAGAATCCCAGGAGGCATGTCATACCACAGTGTAGGAGCCACCTGGGAGTCACACTTGGCTCAAGCTTTCTACTGCAGTGCCTTGGCCAGCCTCCTTGCCCTGGCCCTTGACCCCACCTGACTTACACCTGTATCCTTGAAGCTCCCTCTATCCCCAGAGCCCCTCTGCTCTTGCAAGCAAGTGGGGCAGAAATGGAATAAGTTGTTCTGGGAGTAGCTCTAAACCAAAGACCAGGGAGGCATATGCCCCCAGCTCCCTCATCCATCAGGCACAACTTGGTTTGCTTCACCCTGTCTCCTCTGTGTTCCCGCCAGGACTGAGTTACATTTGCAGATAGTATCCTTTATGTGATGTGATAGTTAATTTTAGATGTCAGCCTGAGGAGATTAATTTAGGCGATTCAGGCAGTTGCTAAAGTATGCTTCCTGGGTGGTCTGTGAGAGTGTTTCCAGGAGAGATTGACATGTGAGTGGGTAGACTGGATGTGGAACATCCCTATTCAATGCAGACAGCACCGACCACTTAGCTGAGGCCCTGGATAGGAACTATCAGGGGAAATGTGATGCACTCTCTCCTGGAACTAAGACATTTCTCTTGCCCATGAGTGTTAGCACTCCAGATTCTCTGGCCTCTGGACTCCAGCACTTGCATCAGCACTATAGATTCTCAGTGTTCAGCCTTGTGCTAAGATGCTGAGGCTTGGGGCTTGCACCAAGCCACCTTACTGGTATCCCAAGGGTCCTCCGCATTCAGGCAGCCTCTGGTAGGACTTCTCAGCCTCCATAGTCACATGAGCCAATCCCCCCTAGAAGCCTCATTCCCTGAACCTCTCTACACAGATACGTGTCTGCTCTGTAGCTCTGAAGAGCCCCAATCACTACACTTGTAACTCATCTGCTATGGATCCATACTTCCCCCTGACTCACTTCCCACGCCACAGCTACCAAAATCACTTACCTTTGAACCCTGGTCTCAGCCCCTGCTTCTGGAGGACCCAAATCTGGCTTACAAGTAAGAGCTTTGTAATCTTGTATGAGTGGTTTCAAGTCCAAGGTTTTCCATTTGTTAATGTTACTTGAGCCACAGGTGAAGTGCCAGGACAGGTAGCTTGCAAAGGCAATGTAGCCTATAAATTGGTGTTACCTGGTTTCAAAATGGTCTGTTTTTTAAGTTTTAATTAATTAATTTTTATTTTATATGTATGAGTGTTTTACCTGCATGTATGCAAGTGCATCATACACATGCAATATCAGTGAAGGCCAAAAGAAGGTGTTAGATCCCCTGGAACTGGAATTAGGGACTGTTGTTAGTTGCCAATATTGGTGTTAGGAAACAAACCCAGATCCCTTGCAAGAGTAGCCAGTACTCTTAACCACTGAGCCATCTCTCCAGCCCTCCAAATAGTTTCAAGATAATTTGTTATAGATTCTGTGGTATGCATTCCATAGACGCACGTCTAATGTCCACAGAACACTAAAAATCATGGAATAAATACATACATACCCCTTCTGGCTGAGGAGTGTCACCTGTCTGTCTCTCCCTGTGGACACTTGTGCTGGGGTCCTATGAAGACCTTTCTGTGAGATGAGGGGAAGGAGGCCCTGGGTAGAGAGCCTGGCAGGTAAGCACTGTCACTGTTTCTATTGATGATCCCTAACACCTACAGCAGGTGATGGGCTCAGCATCCAGGAGGCTGCCAGGAGGTCTCAAGGAGGCCAGGGTCCCATCTGAGTGGTACAGTCAGGACTGACCAAGCTCAAGGTGTGGGTGTGGATTTGAGTAGCAGCAAGTCTCCTGGGCCTTAGCTGCAGGGAGCAGGGGCCTCCACCTCCATGGGGCCTCAGGAGCCCCTCTGGGTTCTGTCCATGATGCTGTCCACCCAGGACCACCAGCTCCCCCTGCACAGCCCCCTCTTTGCAGTCAGAGGCAGCCGAAGGAACAGTCAAAGGGCAGGTGAGGGTGAGGGAGACCTTAGGCCCTTAGCGCCTGAGGCTTCCGGACCACTGGGACAAAAGGATGGCCTGGAGTTCCACCCCCTGGGAGACCGTTCCTCTCCGGGGCGGAGGTGGACCTCAGGCCCATGAATTGTGGCCAGCGGATGAGGCTTTGTTCAACTTGCGCGTCCCCAGCCCAGGGCCGGCCGAGAGAGACTCTTTCCTGAGAGGCCGGACTTTCCCACAGGAACAAAGTGTAGCTTGTTTGCTGGGCATGAATCTTGGCGTGGGGCGGCCCGGCCAGGCTTGGCGCTGCCCGGCGGCGGCCCGGCGATATCAGTCAGGCACATTCTGCCTTCCCCACAGCTGGGGCTGACAGCAGGAAGCCGCGGGGAGGCTCTGGACAAAGGCAGAAAAATGGGCCACGTTTATTCATTCACTGTCCTGCCGGGGCCTGGTTGGCCCATGGGCCCATCTCCATGGTGACGGGCAGTCTTGGTGCTCCTGGTTGGCTCCCCTGTGACCACAGCCCCCATGGCCACACCCCCAACACAGGCACAACATCATGGAGGTAGAGGCTGCCTGGGGCCTCTGCTCTGTGACTCAAGAACCTGACCAGAGGGGGGCATGAGCCAAATACTCTACCAAACAGAGTGCAGGGCAGGGCTACTGATGAGTTCTGAAAGCCAGAGACTTGGCCACACTAGCCAAATGAAGTGGAGGCCAGTGACTCAAGTGGACACTAGCTGAGCACCTACTATGTGCTGGACTTGGGATGCACACATCATGCCTACTCCACTTGTTCTCACTAATTTTATTTTCACACAATTTTCCAAAACACATGGCTTGGGGAGAGAGTGTCAGAAAAGCTTCCCAGAGGAGCTGCCATGGGCATTGGGTCCTGAAGGCTAGGTAGGAGTTGGTCAAGCAGGGAGGGAGAAGACCCCATTTGAGCAGCAGCCCTGGGGCCTGAAAGTAGTGGCATAATTACAGAGAAACTGAAAGTCTCTCCTAACTGGTGTAAAGAGGAAATATAGCAGAAGATGAGGCAGAAATGGAACAAGGAGACCATGTGGTGTGACAGAGATGTGTGGCCATCTGCTTCCTGGCGCTGCCAGGATAGAATGGGCCCCTTGAGAGTTACTTTGAGTTGTGAATTGAGGGTTAGAGCTGACTTATTATGTATCTAGTCATAAACTACAGGAGCTTTTCATATGTTTAGTTTCTCCTATTTAGTCCTGTAGACATCATGCTGGGAGGGATCCAGGCAGATGATCCAGGCCCAGCCAGGGAGTAGCCTGCTGCACAGGAAGACCTGAGAGCTGGGTTCCTATGCCCTGCTAGTCTTCCTCTCCTGAAAGAGAGCTACGAACGGGCTCTAAAGTCCTGGAAGAGCCTGGGACCTTGAAGAACAAGCAAATGGTCATCATTTACACCAAGGCTCTGAAGTTATAGAACAATTGCAGAAGAGTCCTGAGTATCCTCCTTCATGGTGCCATCCCAAGCAGGAGCTGGCTAGACAGAGACTCTGGAAACAGGTGGATCTAGAGCCGTTGAAATTTGCAACCTGGAACACAGCAGGTGAGCTGGAGCATGAGAAAAGTGAAGAGAGGCCACGAGTAACTGATGTCTCCATCCTTCACCGACTTCTCCACGTCTCCATCCCTCACAGGCCTGCCATGACTTTATCCTTCACAGGCTTTCCCACGCCACCATCCTTCACAGGCCTGTGCATGTCTTTCAGGGACCCGTTTCATGTCTCCATCCTTCAGAGACCTGGCTGGCATCGTTGAGTGTTATACCCATTATA
Source organism: Nannospalax galili (assembly GCF_000622305.1). Classification (NCBI taxonomy): domain Eukaryota; kingdom Metazoa; phylum Chordata; class Mammalia; order Rodentia; family Spalacidae; genus Nannospalax; species Nannospalax galili. The sequence continues at coordinate 5,217,080 of NW_008357033.1, read as the reverse complement.
GCCATAGCTAGCAAATGCCTGTTGTAGGGTGGGCATCCTGGAGTCCTGTACCCATCACAGACATAGCCAACCATCATGGTGCTCTTCCATCTGGCAGCAGAATCCTCAGCAGGGACAAAGCAGCCAGAAGAAAGGATGTGCACTGGGCCCTGGCCTTGCCTTGGTGCTCTCCAAAGAGGTAGCTCTCATCAGAGCCTCATTTTTTCCCCATTCATCAGGGCAGGTGTGACTCTCCCCATTTTACAGGTAAGAGGATAGCACTGATTCTGGCCAAACTCAACAACTTAATAACTGTGAAGAGGACAAGGGCTCTTGGCATGGTCAAAACTCCCAGTGTGAACAAGGTGTTGACATGTGGGTACATTCCTCTTCTCTTTGGTTTTTTTCCACTTCAAATTCCTGCTGTGTGGGTGAGGGAGGGAGCAAGACTCTGATGTCATGTGCAGACATCAGGCTTCACCAAATCCAACCATCCCAGAGCATCCAGCCTCCCCAGCGGCTTCCTGAAGCATGGAAGAATGCTGCTGTCACAAATGTGCTCTGACAGCTGCTGACAAGGAGAGGCCAGTGACATTTGCTCAGCCCTGCTGGGCAGAGGGGCTGCTGGAGAGGCTGCTGGACTGCAGCACCAGGAGAGCCAGTAAGAGGGGTGCATGGCCCCAACTGACTGTGGATTCCAGCCACAGCTGACCCAGGTCTCTGATCTTGTACTTTCTTGACTTGTTAAATGGAATGAAGACTTATTCTCAAACTCAGGCCTCTGCTGCTGGGTCTCTCTCTCTCTCTCTCTCTCTCTCTCTCTCTCTCTCTCTCTCAGAGCCTCTATCTCTCTCTCAGAGCCTCTCTCTCTCTCTCTCTCTCTCTCTAGCTCTCGCTCTCTCGCTCTCTTTCATGTTTAGGGGATCCCAAGCCTGGCATCATCTGTCACACCTTCATAATCAGTGGGTACCAACTGTCCACCACAACCTGCCTGGACCTCTTCCTGTGACCTACTTCCAGATGGCTCTCTTCTCACCTGTTGGGACACTTACTGTGTCCTGCCTTGCACCTCGGTGGTTCCCTAAACACGATTAGTAATGAATCACTGAACCCCCTCTCATGCTTGCCAGTGCCTAAACTGATGGGCCAGGCTCACCTGCCTCCCAGGCTCACCTCCTTCCCAATCACCTGCAGACTGACATTTCCCCAGCATACCTGGCTAGTGCATAGTATGGCTCCCTTCCCCGCTCCCCAGGTAACATGTTTTCTCCAGATGAAGTCAGCCAACCATTTGTTTATCCATCCAGCCAAGACCCAGAAGACTCACCTCTGCAGTAACAAATACCTGTATCAGATGCCACACAGAGGGACAAGTGCTCCCCATGTATCCAGCCACCCTGGGCACATGTGACTCTTTCATTTAGTGACAGCATCTCCAGTCTGACATTATTTCACAGATGTGACTCACATTGTCCTTCAACCCAACAAGTATGTTAATGTCATAGGATATCATCCTCTGAGCACCTGCTGTTGGTCAGATCCTGGGAACCACCTGCATGGACTCTCAGAGCCTCTGCTGGTCTCTCTCAAGAGAGGCAGCATGTCTCACAGGTGAGAAAACTGAGATCAGAAGGTCATTTTGCTATAGGCCATCAAGCCTGTTTAGAAGCTAGGACCAGCTTCTCCAGAGACCAGGAACTGCCCACTACAGCACCCACCTTTCCACACCCAGGTGTAACCTGAGGGCACTTTCCTTCCAAAGTGCTCAGAACTTTGTAGGAATATGGAAGAAAATAATGCATGGTCCCAGACTTGGAAGAATCATGCTCTATTTGGAGAAACAAAGCAACTCGCATTGTCAGCCAGTATTTATTCAGATTTTATATCAGGAAAAATTTCAAAAGAGGTTTCATTTCATTCATCTACCTTGATTGTCAGGTCATGTCTGCTTGAGAACTCAGAGAGATGTGTCTAGCACAGGCCTGGACTCAGTGGGGAAAAGTTCGGCAATCTATTAATAATATTTGCAGGAATGGGTAGTGAAGGTACATGTGCCACACATTTTATTTCTTTGTCTCTACACAGTTGAAAACATGAAAGTTATAGTAACTTCTTAATCTTCTTAATTCTTAATACAAGATAAGAAATTGGTGTGCCTAGAAGAGACTGAGGAGGTAAGGTGGGAGTTGTTAAGAGTTTACTCTGTCACAGGGTCTGAGATATCACGGACCAGGTTCAATTCTTCCTGGTAATAAAATGCTTGGCTCCAACTGTGCTTTGATCCCTTTTCTTTAGAATGCTTTATTCTGTCAAACTGAGATTTGGAAGGTCCAATCTGACCTCAGCATTCCTAAACAATGTCAGGGTGGAAACCCCATCGCTCTCGCCCTCCTCTCATGCCTGTTAGCCACTGCACTTTGCAACCCTCAGATGAGGCCACTCAAAAGATAGGAAAGCTGGCCAGAGAGCTTGGTATAGCTCTCTTTTAAAAGGTCATTTATTTTGCTTTTTTATAAAGTGCTGCAGACGGAGCTCAGAATCTCACACATTCCAGGCAAATGCTCTGCCATTGAGCTATATCCCAGGCGATTAAGTGTGTATCTTACCCAGTGTTTGCCTAGTCCACAGGAGAGTTGTGTGAGCTTACCTTGTCTTGCTCCGGTCATTCTCCAATCAGAAAGTATATTTACCCATTTCCAAATACTTCGGAAACTCCAATCATGTTTCAAAGTTCCTTAGGTGATGGTGGTGGCCAGCCAGGATTGAGACCATGGGTAAAAACTAAAATTCACAACTTCTTTCAAGACAGGAAACAGGCTCAGAGAGGTTAAGCAACTTCCCAACAACCACACAACCAGTAAATAGAGAAATGGGAACATCACTTGAGGCTACTGTAAACCTGGTGTCTATGTGGTCCAGAAATGTGGTACAGATTCTATTTTATTCTCTCAACAATTTTATTAATAAAAAAAAAAAAAAAAAAAAAACCCACCGGGAAACCAATCCAGGAAAGTTAAATAATCAACAACATAAGTTCCCATCTTGATTATATTTGGTAGCACAGCGTTCACATTTGTCAAAACTCATTTGGTGGCTCACTTGAAATCTGTGCCTTGCTGACCATGTTAGCTTTACTTTTGGAATAAACACTGACCTGCAGGTGATGGCATTCAGCAGAGCCACAGGGAGTCCTGCAGCCTGCCTACATGTAGAAGCAGACTGGCTAGTAGTAAGTACACAGCCAGTCCTGGGTGCAGTAACAATGGTGTGGCCTCACTGAAATTCACTCCCCTTGTCTGCAGCTGAACTATTCCATCAGACTGTGATCTTTGATGGGAGCGACACCAGAGTCTCCAATAACCAGAACTGTCTGGCAGGAACTGGGTGCAGGAAATAGGTGCTGAGGGAAGGGGCCTTAACCCTCAAGCTAACCACTTGCTTTAGCGGATTGGATGCCTCTGTTGTCTGTAAGCAAGAGGGAGGGGCAGGGGGCCCAGGGCAGAGTGGGGTGGGTGGACACAGCCCAAGAGCTCTCCTGGACTTTCTCCCAGTGGGAGCTCAGCAGCTCTTTTGCAAGCAGAGTAAGATTCCTAGCTGGCCAGGGCTGGAGTTTGCATGGATGTGTACTGTCCTCACGTGGCCAACACTAGGATTGCACTATTGGGATAGGCTTCAGACAGCAGACTTCAGTGCTGGGTCCAGAATAGCTGTGTCTTGGGGCCAAGGAGCTGCATGCTGCCTATGATTCAAGAGGCATTGGTCATGTTTAAAACTCTGCCTGTTCTCTGTCATCTAATGTCTGTATGAGGTGTGGCTTCCCCACAGTCCCACAGATGCAAGATGAGAAAGATGTAACTGGCACGGATGGCCCCACTTGCTGGTACAATCATGTGTGTCAGGTGGAGGGTGTGAGTCTCAGACAAGGAAGCAGAGGACAGAGGATCCAAGTTACACAGCAAACTGTAGACTTCAAAAGTGGCAAAGTAGAAGCTAGCCTCACTCTGAAATTGAGGCTTAAGAAGGCAAACCTTGCATCCCTCCAAGGTCACTGGGATACCTTGGCTATAGCTATTACCTGCCCTTTTCATACTCTTCAGACCCAGCTGTGTGATGCTGGGAAAGTTACTCAACATCCCTGAGCCCTGCCTCTATATGGCAAAAGGAAGAATCGTGCTCTCTCATTTTTTAGGGGCACCATATACACATAAGTGACTTCCTGTGAACAAAACACAGTGTACATTGTGTGCACAGAAACTAACCTTCTCAAACTAAAGGTGTTCACTCCATAAGCCCAGCATGTTTGGAGGGTGTACTAGATAGCTTCAGTTGTCAACTTGACAGACCTAGGAAGAGTGAACTTCAATTGGAGAATTTTCTCTATTGGATTAGCCTATGGATGTGTCTATGAGACATTTTCTTTATTTTTGAGTGATGTGGGAGGGCCCAGACCACGTAGATGGTGCCATCACTGGGCAGGTAGTCCTGGTTGTATAAGAAAGCAAGCTGAGAACAGGCCAGAAGAGCAAGACAGTAAGCAGCATTCCTCTGTGGTCTCTGCTTCAGTGCCTGCCTTCAAGTTCCTACCCTGAGCTCCTGCCCTGGCTTTCCTCAACGATGAACTGTGATTAGGATGTGTAAGCCAAATAAACCCTCTCTTCTCCAAGTTGGTTTTGATCAGAGTGCTGTATCACAGCAGTAGAAAGCTAACTAGGACAGAGGGGACAGGTCCAAAAGAAGAGCAGTATAAGATAGGAGAATGAAGTCTTGGAAATCAAATTTCTGGAACCAAGTCCTGGCCCCACCTCTTCATTTGAAGAGACCTTGGTCATGATACCTGACTCAGTTTCCTCACCTGGAAAATGGGGGTGGTGACCATCAGCAATGTGAAGGCTGTGCATGTGGCAGACAAAGCACATATGCAAATTGTTGCCCATGGATAGATGGCTGCCACAGATGTGTCCAGGGCTTCCTGACACCATGGGCAGCTGTGAATTCTTTGTAGATATCTCCTCTCAAGGTGGCACTGGCTGCAGGTCTGACTTCATCTGAATTCCTGTGTTGGGTGTAAGAAGAAAGATAGTACTGATGTGCCCTCCTGGTCCTCTAAGTCCAGGAACCCAGTGCCACCAGCACAAGCCACCCTGCCCTCCATGATGATGAATCTCTGGTTAACCGGGCCTGGCTGTAGACCAGCCTTCCTGAGCTGACCTGGAAGGTTTGGGAGACAGGCCAAGTTGGCATGTATGGAGAGAAAGTGGTGTGTATGGAGTGTGGTGGCTTTAAGGCAGAGCACCACAGACTTTATGTACTGTCCACCCACATGTCCCATTCAAGGCTGGAGTCTGCATTTCTAAAGCTCCAGGGTCCCCTGATGCTGCAGGTTCAAGACCACACTGAGTATCCAGATTTAAAAACAGGATTTCAGCGATCTCAAAGATGGATATGCTAAGGCTCTGTCTCCAGCTCAGGCTGTTTGCTGAGGTCAGAGATGCACCTGTATGATACACATATGCACACATTCATATGCACACACATAAGCATGTGTACATGGCTGGCAATATACATCCACATTTGGATGCATGCGTGTACTTATGCCCCATCACGGCAAAGAGAATGTTGGTTTGTGATCATGGCCCAAGGCTGGCTTTGGCTCACTTGTGTTCACCAATCAGCCTTGTCTGCAGATCACAGTGAGGCTGAGGACCTGGACCTGGGTTCAGTGATATCCTTGGGGACTCTTCCCCAGGAGGTATGGCTTTACAGCACATGTGCCTATGTGACCATCAAGCTGCAAGAGGCCCGTGTCAATGCTCCAGTTTGTGCTTCTTGGTTCTGTTACTTCAAGTGCAGGCAGGCTCCTGAGCTCCCCCTGGCCTCTCAGGATCCTTGCCATAGGCAGCAATTGGCAGTCATTCACATCTCCGTTTAATGCTGTCTGCACTTTTATCTCCTTTCTACAGTGAACTGTACTGGTCAGCAGTGCCCTTTGGGATCCTGAGAGTTTTTCTCCCAGGAGAAGCTTCCCATGGAGGTAGCCCTGGTCCACAGGTTAGTCTCTGCTCCCCAGCAGGGCTTCAGGTCTCGCCTACTACACTGGTATCAGCTGTAGAAACTACCAAGCCTGGACTTTCATGGAGATGGTGATGTGATTTAGTGGTCTGGGATATGGCCTTGGCACCACCGTATCAAGGTCTCCCTTGATACATTGCCTAAAGGAAGACAGGAGTCACCCCTGTGGATAGTGACTACAAACAGCAATAGCATTAGAAGGGGTTGAGGATGGTATCAGGCCTCTGTGGGAGCCAGGACCATGAGGAGAGACTTGTACAAATCCTGTTCCCACTTGAGGTCAGAGACTTCCTACAGGAACTAAAGCTCAGTCTTGGAAATCCTTCAGCTCTCAGGCATTAGGTGCCTTCATAACGAGGGAAGATTGTGCCCAACCCCAAAGAAAATCTGTTACCTGCAAGGTGGGTTTTCTGACTTCATTGTGCTGGGGGAGGGGATGCTTGAGAATGGGAAGCCACATTTTCATGCCTCTTATAAAACCCAAGATCAGACACAGACTATCCACTAGATCCCAGGAGACAGACTCCAGGGATGAAAGACAATTTGGCATCTCTTTTCTAGAATTCAGAGCACTCCTTACCTCTGCCAAAGCTCTGGGCTCTTTGCATTTGTTGTTGACCTGGAGCAGAGGACTTTTTCTCGCTAGGATGGATTGCAGTTCTTGCCTCAGAGAGGCGACAAGGCCTGTTGTCTTGTGTTGCAATGCCACCCAAGTTTTGTAACTTGGGAATGCACAGCCAGCTCGTGTACAGTGGTGAGGCCAGAGATGAGATGAGCAATGACCAGATAGGTACCCAGATGAATTTGGAGCATTGTGGGGGCCTGTGTGTCCTCCCTCTGGGAAGAGTTGCTGACTAGTGAGCTCTGACAGGTACAGCATCCACTACTCAGGCAAACTGGGCCCATGATGGTTCTAATTAGCTATTCCACTGTAGACTTGGTGTTGGGGGAAAGGCAAGGCAGCACAGAGGACAGATGACCACCAGTAAGATGGGGGAGATTTGAGAGCCCCTGAAGAGTGGCAGCCCAGGCCTGAAGCCCTTTTCACAACTTCTTTTCCCTCCAAATGTGGGGCATCCTCTCCATGACCATCTGATTAGTTCATTTCATTTTCCCTTGACTCTGATTTCTTGCCTTAATATTATAAACACTTGACCTGGGCATCAGCAGCTAGGGTGGGGCTTAAGTTAAGTCAGATTGGAGGTTGAAATCTCACATGGAGGCCAGGGACAGTTGCTTTCAGTCCCAGCATTCCAAGTTCATTTTCCAGCGTCTACTTCCCAAGTTAACCCCTACCAGGAGCGGAAGGTTCCAGTCCTTTAAAAGTCTTTGCCTGGCCAGGTTAGCAGCATTGTGCTGAACTGTGCTGAACCAGCACCTTCTGCAGACCAGGAGCTCTCCAAGGTGCTGATCTACCCCTGGCTTCTCTCTTGTCTCCATGATTCCCATCACCACACACACAGTCTGATCTTTGCAATTCTACCTCTCTTGGAGCCAATACCAAGCCACAAGTCCCCAGAGGAGCACCCAGGAAGGGCTCAAGACAGCTTTTCCACATCACCCTGGAAAACATCCAGAAATCTATGTTCATTAAACTTTAAAACTATTTATCCTTTCATCCCTGTGCTTTAAATGATTTATTAAGCAAATGATTTCAAGCAGATTTGTAACTTTCCCTTTCATTCTGAGATTGTTTTATCAAAGATTATTTATTTATTTATTTATTTATTTATTTATTTATTTATTGTGTGCCTGTGTAAATGTATGCCACATGTGTGCAGGTGCTGCAGAGGCCAGAAGATGCAGCTGGATCTCCTGGAACTGGAGTTACAGGTGTGGTTGCTGGGAACTGAACTTGGGTCTTCTGCAAGAGCAGTAAGTGGTCTTGATTGCTGAGCCATCTCTCTAGCCTCTGGGATTGTTTCTGCCCTTCTGACCACACGCTGCCCTCTCCTCCCATCTCTTTCTGCTCTCTTTCTGTATTCTTTCCTCTAGATCCTCTCTTTAGTCTTTCTTTCTTCCCCACCTTTCCTCTTTGCCAAGTGTCCCCTTCCTCCAGGAAACAAAGCAACACATTCTACTTAGGTTTGGGGGAAGAAAGATTGTCATTGGCTTGGCTTTATTTGCATTCTGAGCTTGAACTGGAGTAATCCCGAAGTTGTCTAGTGTAGAAACTTCTTTCTTTATAATCTGACAAGATGCTAGAAATTTTTCTTTTACTTTGAATCTGAAAGCTTGACTTGAAGTCACTTGCCCATGTCAGTCAGCATATCATTAATTGTAACAAATACTTGAGATAGTCAGCTTAGGAAGAGAGGGGACTAGTGACATGGCTCAGCAGGTAAAGGTGCTTGCCACCAAGCCTGTTGACCCAAATTCAGTCCCTAGAACCCATGTGGTAGAATGAAAGAATCAGCTCCCAAATTTGCCCTCCGACTTCTACATGCCACAGAGTATAGGTACACACATGCACGCACACACACACACACACACACACACACACACACACACGGAGATATTCTGATGGATTGGTCTTGTTGCTTTGTGGTGAGGCAGCTCATGTAGTGAGCCAATGATAGAGCAAAACTGGTCAAACTGGTCACTTCATAACCAGCAAGCAAAGAGAAAGAATCAGAAGCTAGGATCCCATTATGCCCTTCATGGCTTCATCGCCACTGACCTGAAAGACTTCCTCCTAGGCCCCACTTCTTATGGTTCCACCACTCCAAGGTAATAATGCCAGGCTGGGCACCTTTAGTGCATAGGCCCTTGGAGAAATTCTATATCTCAATGGTAACAAGCACAGCCTGGTCAAATTGGATGAGCTCATTGCAATACAAACGTGTGCTGAGCCCTAATGTATGTTGGGCACACATTTCATGGTTTACCTATTATTTATTAGTTTGTGATGGCGATTGCACCCTGGGCCTTGCACACACCAGGCAAACATTCTACTACTGAGCTACATCCCCAGTCCTCTTTAATTTTTATTGTGAGACAAGATCTTGCTGTTTTCTAGGCTGGATTCAAACTTGCAGCCCTCCTACCTCAGCCTCCTGAGTGGTTGGTACTAAAGCAATCTGTCACCACACCCAGCTTGGACAATGTACTTGGTTCAGGAATGCAGCTATGAACAAAACAGATCCAAGGCCCTGTCCCAGGGAGCTGACCCCTTGCATAGGGGTTGACAGTGTGACCCACCAGAGGGAAGCATCACAGTTGCTGGGTGATGTGGAGAGTTCATATACCTGGAAAAAAATGAGCTGTCTAGACAAAGCACAAGCCTTCTTTAGAGCCAAGAATAATATATTCCTGAGCATGAAATGCAGTCTTGAAGGATCTTAGATGAAGTTTTCGATTCTTGTTTTGGGTGTGCCAGGGGCCTGAGGCTGAGGGCCCCTTTAGGGGAAAGCAGGTAGAGAGATAGATGCAAGGAGGAAGCTGGGGTTGCATCCCCTCTGCCATCTTTTGCCACTTCTGAGTCAGAGAACTGGAGAAACAGAAGAGAGGAATTTGGACAAACAGATATTTGCCACATTTGGAGCATCCAAGGGATGATCTCTGAGCCAAGTGATAGTTCTGTCTGTAGGGAGACCCTCTCTTCCCCTTTGATTTACACAAGTGCTCAAAACCCTAGGCTACTTAATGTGTCTAAAGGGGGCTTCAGGTATTAGGATGAGCACCCCTAGCCCTTTCTAGAGTATGCTTCCAGGCTCTGTGCACTCCACTGTGAGCTGGGCCAACCTTTGATGGGGTTGGGGGAGGGGTGGATGTCAGTCAGTGACACAGATTTCTCACTTCTGATAGAATGACAGGAGACTCTAGACTCACATGTTTTCAACAAGGAACCTCAGTTCTGGCCGTGTAACCTGTGAGATCAGTTAAAAATAGAAAATCTACTTCATAGGGATGAAGAGACCAGAGACAGCAGAAGTATCCTTTAGGGGGATTACCTGGATTGCAGTGTATTAATTTTGTGGAATATTAACTTGTCATTAAATGATTACTAGAAAGCTCAGTGGATTATGAATGTCAAAAAACCCACAAGTCAGCTGCTTCTCATAGAAACAAGGGAACTGAGTAGCAGAAACCAGCCACCACTTTGCTGAGGTGGGCAGGCCCTGTCAGGCAGGATTTGCCCAGTATATCGCCAGGTCAAGCTCCCCTGACCTTTTGAGAATCCTTCTAAGATAGAGTGTCCCCCAAGGGCCTGTGTGTGAGACTCTTGATTCCCATCCTGGGGAGTGGAAGAGCTGTCAGGAGGTGGAGTCTGGCTGGAGGTCTTTAAGTCAAAGGGGATTGTAGGACTCGCATCGTCCTTTTACTGCTTCCCAGTCATGAGGTGTCTGCTTTGTGCTTCCATACACTTCCCACTATGGTGCACTGGCTCAGAGCAATGGCCAAGTAACCATGCACCTGAACCTCCAAAATGATGAATGAAAATAACCTTTTCTTTCTATAAGTTGACTTGGCTGCAGTATATGTCATAGTTCCTGAAAGCTAACACAAGGGCCTTCCCAAAGATGGTTCACGTGCCACACAGAAAATGCATTTGAGTGTTGGGGTGCTCAGTTTGGAGTTTTTTCTGATATTCTCTAAGAGCAAAGTTCAGGTAACAAGGTCCTGGGCCAGAGCCCCTGGCAGATGACAATTTCATCACACTACTATGGTTTTAACTTGATTTTCACAGTCATGTCCCAATGTCAGTCAGTGACACAGATTTCTCACTTCTGATAGAATGACAGGGTTTCGCTGAATGTGAACTTCATTTATAGAACAATGAGTTGATCTGAAGACAGGTGCTGAGTTGTGGCACATAGTAGAAGTGAGACCCAGGAAGTAGAGAGGTGGAACCCAGGGAGCAGGGGAGCTACTGCCCTGGGGCCCCTGGCATCTGTAACATGTGTCAGCACATTCGAAGAGCAAGTAGATTGGTAGAGTTCCTCAAAATACTGTCACCTGAGAGCACTTGTAGACAAGAGTCAGGCACCTGGTAGGATCAGAAGAGGCCATGGGGAGCCACAAATGTGGTTACTGTGGGTCACAGGGGAGAGAGGTCTTCACTTCCATGTAGCTTCTCACTGGGTCACTTGATACATGCATCTTAGTTTTAATTATATAGTATACTGGTGCATACATGTTGGGGACAGTGTGACATTTGTTCATGAAAACAATACACAGTGATGACCTCAGCATAATTAGGGTAACTGTCAATATAGATCATGTCAGGAACTTTCAAAATTCTTTCTGCTGGCTATTTGAAATATTGGATGGATGGTAGAATGAATCCATACACACACACACACACACACACACACACACATAGATTTATCAGATTAGCTCACAGGATAGATTTTGAGTAGTCCAACAATGGCTGCACATCACTAGAGAAGCTGAGAATCCACAAGACTGGATGTCTCAGTAGTCCCAATCTAGTGCTGAAGGTCTGATGAATTCCAAAAGATCAGCTAGTCTTCAGTCTACAGCAGCAAGACGAACTCACCAGCGAGAGAGAAGGCAAGGGGCAAAAAGCAAGCGCTCTCTTCTGCCATGGCCTTTTATATGGGCTGCCATCAGAAGGTGACACCACATTTAGGGTGTATATTCCAGCTTCAGATGGTCCAATCAAGGTCTCTCTCATTTCAGTTAATCCCAGATCCAGTCAAGTTAACACCCAGGATTAGCCATGACTGATGGTTTCAGCCACCCCTGCTCTGCTATGTTGGGGAAGTATAGAAATTGCTCCCCTGCCCAGCTGCAGCCTTGCCCCTGGGAGCTGTCCTCTTCCCTGCCCTGTCTCTCAGGCTCAGGGATCCACTGTGCTCTGTTCCACTACTTATAGATTTTTTTTTATTCATTTATTCTTATGTGTATGAGTGTTTTGCCTGCATGTATGTTAAGTGCACCCATGCATGCAATGCCCATGGAAACCAGAAGAGGGTGTCAGAGTCCCTGGAACTGGAGTTAAGGTTGGTTGTTAGCTGCTGGGAACAGAACCCAGGTCCTCTGCAAGAGCAGCCAGTGCTCTTAACTGCTGAGCCATCTCTCGGCCCATTTGCTTCACTTCTTAAAGATTGCACATGGAAGGGAGGATGTGATGGGTTTGTCTTTCTGTCTGCTTAAGTTACTCAACATAATGTTCCCCAGGTCCATCTGCAGATGACAGAGCTGTGTTCTTTTTGTGGCTGAACAGTATTCCATTGTGTATACACCACACTTTCATGTTCATCCATTCATGGACACTAAGTTGATTCTGTATCGCCATTCCTGTGAACACTGTTATAGTAAACATGCTTTTAGTGTTGTCACAAACATATTTTTGATGATTCTTTGTTTCAAAAAGTGATTTGGTGGTAGAAGGGAAAAATGAAGAGGATAAGAGGAAAAATGTGTTGATAAGCCAGGGAGGCAGGGAAGGCTTACATTTTGTCTCACTACTGACAGCAGCTGAGACATGAGCATGTCTGCAGATAGAGGGAGAGTCGGTAATCAGGTGAGCATTTGTTCTTTGGCATGATGTGCCCACTCTCCCGGGGCTGGATCATTTGCTATAGTAAATGAAAATAGAAAAGGCCCCTGGCCTCATGGGGTCTGAGTTCTAACAGAAGGAAGTCAGAAAAAAGTAAGCAAGTCAAGATGTGCTGTTCCCAGTGCAAAACTGTCAGAGACCAAAGAAGTTAGGACCTGGAGAAGTGTGAAGAGGAGGTGGCCAGGTAAGTCCCAAATGAAGTGGCCTTCCAAGCCACTGGAGGAGATGGTTCTGGGTGGTGGGAGTAGCAAGCTCAAAGGTCAAGGCCAGCATGTGTTTGCAAAACAGCAAAGGTGGCTGGGTGGGAGGGACTAGGGGGAGAACAGTAGGTGAAGAACCAGGAAGGCAGCAGATCCAATCACGTGGGGTTAGAATGTGGGTTCACTCAGAGCAGCAGCCATAACTCAAGGTCCACTGCAGGGTTTGGTGCAGGTAGGTATCTGACTGGTGTCTGATGTAGGCCATTGTGTTGGAAAAAGACTTACGGGACATGAGAGGCCAGTGCAGAGGTGATTGTGGGTCAAAGAGCCAGTGGCTCATCTAGGGAAGTGATGCTGCACATTGTTGTTAATGACATGAGAAATCAGATGGTGATTAATGGAGAAAGACCTGAAAGCAGGACACAAGATCAGGATGACAATGGTGGGGAGGGGGAAATGTCTAGAAGTGGAGGCAGGGTGTATGTCCCTGAGGTACATACCACTGGATCTAAGACATATGGGAGATGGGAAGCAGGGCAGAGCCTCAGGTGTCCCCAGGAAACAGGACCTTGGTTTCCCATGGCTTATGGCAGGTAAATGACCTCTTCAGACAAGAGTGAAAATAAGTATGATCTGTGTCCTTGTGCAGTATGAGCCACCCAAGGCCAAACTTGGTCTGCTAGTTCACCTCTGTGTAAGGCTGACAGTGGCAGCCAAGTCATGTGTGAATGAATGGATAAGTGAAAGGAAAAATGGAAGAAGGGGTAGATGGAGGGCTAGATGGGAAGTTGGATGGGAGGAAGGCAAGGTGGAAGGGAGGATGGATGGATAGATAGGTGGGTTGATAGTTGGGTGATGGGTGAATGGATTATGGATGAATGGATAATGGGTAAATGGATGGATAATGGGTAGATGGATGGATGATGGTGAGATGGATGGATGATGGTGAGATGGATGAATATATGATGGATGGATGATGAATGAATGGGTGGATGAATTGATGGATGATCAATGGATGTATTAATACTGAATAAATGGATGAATGGACGGATAATGGATGGGATATATGGTGGGATGGATTGATGATGGATAGATGAATGGATGAATATGGTGAATAAATGGATGGTTGATATATGAATAATGGATAGCTGGATGGATGATGTGAGTGGATGAATAGATGATGGATGGATGATGAATGGATAGGTGGATGGATAATGGATGGATGAATGATGAATAGACAGATGGATGGTGGTGGGGCTTCATGCCTGCCTCCTGCTACCACAAGTATGGTATTTTGTCTGGCTTGACCTTGTGCTGATCTGTGCATGTTGTCACAACCACTGTGAGTTCACATGTGCAACTGCCCTGTTGTCTTTCCAACCCCTCTTCTTGGGCAACGAAAGTTGGACTTGATGGTCTTAAAGAAAATAAGACATGAAGTAGGGTGGGTAGGGAGGAGTTAGAGGAGGGGATTAATATGATCAAAAAATGTATAAAATTCTCAAAGAATTAATAAAAATATTATTTTAAAAGCAAAGCAGAAGTGTATGTATTTAAGGGGGACAACCCAATGGCATGATGCACAGACAGGACCAAGAGACCACCGCAGCCAAGCACATTAGCAAACCCTTGTTAGGCTACTCTGTGCCTGTGATGAGAATTTTGTGATTTATCGTAACATATTTCAAGTATAGGATACAGTGCTACTCACCATGGCCACACTGTTGAACATTGTCTAGAACTCATTCACCTTTTGTTTTGTTTTGTTCGTTTTTATTTTTATTTTTAATGTGTATGTATGTATTGCTTGTGTGTAGGTAGGTGCACCTGTGTTGTGAAATGCCCACAGAGGTCAGAAGAGGGCATCAGATCTCCCTGGAACTGGAGTTACAGATGGTTGTTAGCCACCATGTGGGTGCTGGGAATTAAACCCAGGTCCTCTACAAGAACAACCAGTGCTCTTAAACACTGAGCCATCTTTCCAGCCCCAGTTTTTTTTCAACCAAATTCTCTTGTATCCCAGGCTTGAGAACTCTTCATCCACCTCAATAGCTGTAGGATTACAGGTATGCCAGCACACCTGACTTCAACTCTTGCACAATGGAAACTTTGTGTTGTTGACCCTCCCCCATTGCCTCTCCCCAGTCCCTGGGCCCCATCATTCTTGTCTGTGTCACTGAGTTGGGCAAGTTCCTATATTCCACCCGTATGAGGGATCCTGCAGTGTTTGACTTCCTGCCATGCTGTTACTCTGAGCTGAAGGAAGGGATTGAAGAGTGAGGTAGTTTGGGGTTAGCACACTGCAGGTAACAGATTTAAATCCAACTCCCACAATCAATTTATACATCAATGCTTCCTTGGAGGAGAGGCATTCAAACTGAATGAGCTTCTCTGAAGGGGCCTGTGAACCCAGCCAACCAGCCTCACACACAGTGCTCGCCCACCCACAGAATCCAGCCTGGCCTTTCACATAGCATTCACCCAAATGTGGGCCTGAGAATGTTCTTGGTGTTGATAAATCTGGGTTCAAGCAAACCAATTGCTCTCCTTAAGCTGAATCTGCCTCAATGTGCCAGGGAAAGAGACTGCCTGATTTCAAACTTTTGGTTATTTGAGACAGGGTCTCATTATGTACCCCTGGCTAGCCTTGAACTTGTGGCAATCACCTGTGCTAAGATTGCAGGGTGTGTAGCTGAAAGTTAGGCTTCATGTTGCTCATTCCTTCTAGATGCTTCTAAGCAACCAGGGTCCAATCTTATAGACAATCATACTAAAATACTAGTGGCTGCTGGGGAATCAGTTTTCTCACTACCTGTCACCAACTCACAGGAACAGAAACTAGCTGGAAGAGGGGAACAACTTGATTACACTGTGGGATCATGGAGGGCTCTTTAGGGGAGATGACACTTGGGCTGAGTCTGGGAACAGGTGTGAGTGGTGACAGGCAGACTGATGGATAGAAGGTGATTAGATACATGGATAGATGATGGATAGACCAATGGCCGACGGTGGGATGGATAGAGAGAGGAATCCCAGGCAGAGAGAACGGCATGAATGGACGCACAGAGAGAGATCCATGCTCTTTAGCAGTTTTGGGAACTGAGGACTGGGCTCAGGCACCGAGCATGGTAAACTCCAGAGGTGAGCTGCATGTAGTCCTCTGCAGCCTGTGTGCTGAATGGAGGAATTCAGATATGACCCTGTAAGCTATGGGAAGCTGGTAAGGAATTCAGAGCCTGTCCTACCTGAGGCAGTAAAACACAAGAAAAAAAAAAGTAAGAAAAAGAAGAAGCCTAGGAGTTATAAGCAAGGACTCTGGAGCCAGACCAAGTTTGCAAATCCTGCCTCAGACACTCATTGCTGTGTGACCTTGATAAGCTGCTTTACCTCTCTGGGCTTCAGTTCCCTGTGCACAATCTTGTACCTTCCTCCTAATGGTTGTCATAAAGACAGTTGTTCCACAATCACTGAGAACCATGCCGAGCACACACTAAGAACTATGTGTGACAATGGCTGCTGTCATTCCATGTCCTGATCATTAACTACTGTTGCATTGACCAGAGTCTCACACCCACTTTGTCCTATAATTTAAAAAGCTCTATTTTAGGTGTCTATGCATTGCCCATAGTGAGGGACTTCATAAATATGGTTTCTTTCAAGTGTGTCATGTACTTTGACCATATTCACCCCCATGCCCTCTCCTTCCTCTTTCCTACCCTCCTGTTAGGCTCCTTGCTTTCCCCACCTTCTCTTCTGCTTCATGATGTATGTTTGTGTGGACATACACATACATACACATGTGCACACAATACACATTTATACCACAAACACATGATACTCATAAACACACATATATATACAGCTACAAAATATATACACATATACATATATACAGATAAACATAGACACACTACACAATATACATGTATGCATGCATATATACACATACACACATACATATACATATACACACATACATATACTTCACACACATACATATACTACACACACATACACAAACCTACACAATACTCATATGTACTGCATATACACATAGATATACATATACACAGATACACAAATACATGCCTACATGTGCACACATACATGCATACATACACATATACATATCTGTGCACATATACACAGGTACACACATTCACACACAAATAAGCACCAGTCTGATATCCGTCTGTCTAGTTTCATTAATGTGATAATCTCCACTTGCATCCATATTCCTGAAAATGCAGTTCTGTTCTTTGTGTCTGAACAGAACTCCACTATTGTGTGTGCACAGTGTGTGGTGTACATTTTCCCTATCTGCTCATCTGTTGTGGACACCTAGGTGGATCCCATAACCTGGCTGCTTTGAATGGTGCTGCAGTGAACACGTGTGCAGGTGTCTCTGTAGTGTGTTAACTTAGCACCTTCAGATATCTGCCAGGAGTGGCGTGGTTGGATCATGTAGCAGGTGTATTTTCACTTTTCTGAGGAATCTCCACTCCGATTTTTGTACTGCCTGTACCAGTTCACACCCCCATCAGCACAAATATGGGTCTCCCCCCCCACACCCTCTCCAGCATTTGTTGTTATTTGTTTGCTTAGTGGTAGCCATCCTGACTAGAGACAGAAGGTTCCCACTGATTTTACTTTGCAGTGTCTTGGTGGCTACAGAAGTTGAACATTTTTATACATTTCTTGGTTATTTGTACTTCATCTTTGGGAAATTTTTGTTCATTTCGTCAGTTCATTTATTGGACCGGATCATTCTTGCTTTGAATCTTTTGAGTTCTTCATGTGTTCTATCCATTAGCCCATGTCAGGAGTGTAGCTAGCAGAGACTTCCCTCCTGTCCTGCTCCCTCTGCTTCTTTGCTGTACAGAAGCTTTGTAATGTCATCACTCCATTTGTCAGTTCTTGCTGCTGTTTCCTGTGCTGCTGGACCTTGAAGCATTTTCCCCTAGCAGTTTCAAAGTTTCAGGTCCTCCATTCAGGTCTTTGATCCGTTTTGAGTTGGTTTCTGTGCAGGGTGAGATGTGGAGATCTAGTTTCATTTTTCTATCCATGGATGTGCAATTTTCCCAGCACCATTGGTCAAAGAAGTTCTCTTTTCCCCAGTGTACTTTTTTAGCATTGTTGTCTAAAATCAGGCATCTATGGCTCATTAATCAGCTTTTTAGGAGTCTTCTAAGAGTAGGCACTTGCAGGGTCTAATCTGACTGTGAACAGGAAGCCAAGATGGGAATCAGGGCAGTGTTTTGAGATGATGGAAAAAGCCTACCTGTATAAAGTTTTATTGAACATGGCCTCACCCCCTCATTTGCATACCAGCTGTCACCCACAGCAGTAGAAAAGAGCAGTTGCTGCATAAAATGTGTTCCCTGTCCAGGCCTGCACAGAAAATGCTCAGAAGACAAGGATAGTCCACTCTGGGCAGCAGGCACACTTCAACCATCAGAGGAAGGGACCACCTAACCTCTGGAGACCCAAGACACATGTAGCCCTGGATTTTCCCAGCAGAGTACTCTAGAAAACATGAGTGAGCTCTTCCACATGAAGTTTTTCTGAGTAGCTAGTTAATATGGATTGTTATTAGCTATTGTTTTTTATTATTATGATTAGTTATTGTTCTTTTGCCAAGTAATTCTTGCATCTTCAAATCTGTAAAGGAAAAATTGAGAGCAGCTGGTGACCTTTCTGGTAGCTTTCTGTTTCTCTTCACTTCGTTTTTAGCCTCCTTTACCCCCAGGACAGCCAGCACCTAATTATTTCTTGAATAACCGTGTCTCCTGGGCTCTGAGGAAATCTGAGAAGTTGGTTCTCTATTAAAGCTTCCAAATTAGTTTCTCTTCAGGTTCTGTGGATTTTTCTTTTGTTTTTTCATCTTGGTCCAGCCAAAAATAGTCTCTCAAATGGAGAGCTAAATTCTCTAGCATTTTGTTCGCTTCAGTTAACTTTTCTTGGGAGTCTGGCTACATTAATGAGGTCTGCTTGTCAGATTAGGGTCCTGGGTTGCTGGGTTGACATTTTATGCCAAGTAACAGCCTGGCCTCTTGTCTCCCATACTCGGTATGCAGGAGGGGAAGGTGTAGAAGGTGATGGAATCTAGTGAACTCCACCCTGTAACTTAGAAGCTGAGGGATCTTGGGCATGTTGAGCTTCCGTGAGAGCTAGTGTTTTCTTAACACGTTTGTGCAGTTGCACATGTGTGTGCATGCACATGCACATGGAGGGCAGAGGACCATCTCAGGTGGTATTCTCCAGGAGTGGAGATTCTCCAGGCTCTCACTGGCCTGGGTCTTTCACCGGCCTGGAGCTGGCTGATTAGGCCAGGCTGACTAGGATTCAGCTTGTCTCTGCCTCTCCAGAGCTGGGGTTACTGTGTGAGCACCACAATGCCAGATTTTTGACATGGGTGCTGGAGATTGAACTCAGGTCCTCACTTTACCAACTGAGTCATCTCCCCAGCCAAGTATTGATGTTTTATTGATGGTTAGGGAGCAGAAACGGGGTCATAGACCTTCTTCAGGGCTTCTGGGTTTCTGGAAAAGTCACTGATCTGATCTTCAAGTCCAACAACTGAGCATCTAACAACAGCTCACCCCTTTAATTACAAAGCTACTTATATAACAGTGCCACTAGAGAAAAGGGGCATGTGGGGCCCACTCACCAATAGCTGGGCCCCAAGATACCTGCCTGCCCAGGACCTTAATGAAGATCTCAGCAGCTGGTCCTGCTCTGATCTAGGACCAAGGCTGTCACCTCTCTATGCTTCAGAGAGAGGTCATTGTGGGAGTGATGAGGGTTACTTGGTCATGACAAGGCAGTGTGAAGATTTTGTTTTAATCATGGTCAGGCTTGGCTTAGTAATGGGGATGTATTATAGAAGTGCATTGTGGGAACATCCTAGCATGTATGTATACAAACTAAAACGTGTACAATGTCACTATGTGATATGAGGTCATGTGTGTGTCCCCCTTTCTACCGGAACTTTATTTTGCAGGGCAAGGCTGTATTGTATCGCATGTTTATTGTTATCTACCATTAAGAATATAAATACAGGGGCTGGAGCGATGGCTCAGAGGTTAAGAGCACTGACTGCTCTTGCAGAGGACCCGGGTTTGGTTCCCAGTACCCACATGGTGGCTACAAACTGTCCTTGAGTCCAGTTCCAGGGGAATCCGACACCCTCTTCTGACTTCCACAGCATTGCACAACACAGGTGCACTCACATACATGCAGGCAATACACTCATCAGATAAAATAGAAATAAAATATATATTAAAAAAGAGTATAAATATAAATATATAATAAATATGTATAAAATATGTAATACATATGTGCTATATAAATATGCTATATAAATATGGGAGTAATCTAGGTACACCTGTAATCCTAGCACACGGAAGGCTGAGACAAGAAGATTGTAAGTTCAAGGCCGGCCTGGATTGTATAGCAAGACCCTGCCTTAAAAACAAAAACAGTGCTAGAAAGATAGTTCAGCAGTTAAGAGCGCTGGCTGCTCTTACAGAGGACCTAGGTTCAGTTCCCAGCACTCACAAGGCAGCTAACAACCATCTTTAACTCCAGTTTCAGGGGATCTGATGCCCTCTTCTGGTCTCCACAGGCATTGCATACATGGATACACATACATGCTGGAAAAACACACACATAAAATAAAAATTAATTATTAAAACAAAATTTAGGGGGCTGGAGAGATGGCTCAGTGGTTAAGAACACTGTTCTTGCAGAAGACCCAGGTTTGAATTTCATCCCCCACATGGCAGCTAACAACTGTCCATAACTCCAGTCCCAGGGGATCCGACAGCCTCTTCTGACCTCCACAGGCATTGCACGACATGGGTGCACTTACCTACATAGAGGCAATACACGCATACACATAAAATAATTTAATAAATAAATAAATAAATAAAATTTTAAAGCTTAAAAAATTTAAAGGAAACCAAAGAAAGAAAGAAAAAATAGAACAGCTTAACAAAATCTGTTATACATCATTATATAACATATGCTAATAATAATAGTTTAAAGGCTAGTCAGGCACAGTCGCCACCTAACACAAATACCATCTACCCCAAGTGGCGATGGGGATCAGGTTGAATGTTCTCTTCAGGCTGGACAGTTTAGGGTAGCACATCCTCTCCACTCCATGACCATTTGGCCTCATGATGGTCAGTGTGTGTGTGTGTGTGTGTGTGTGTGTGTGTGTGTGTGTGTCGTGTGCCTTCTCTGTGTGTGTGTAGTGAGTGTGTGATTCATGCACATGAGTGTGCAAGTATGTGCATATGCACATGGCACCCAGAGCAGTATACCAGCTAGGCTGGCTGGTCACTGAGCTCTTGGGATCCACTTATCTTTGCCGCCCAGCATAGGGGTTACAGGGTCATGCAACTATGCCCAGCTTTTTACATGGGAACTGGGGATTCAAACTCAGGTCCTCATGCTTGCAATGCAAGTTCTGGTACCCACTAAGCTGTCTGCTAGCCCTGACAATGATCACTTTTGGTAGGCATCTGATATTCCTTTACATTGGCTGCTAAGTTGGTCTCCTGCTATAAATCACTCCGCCAGTGGATTGTACATCACCTAGGGGATTCCCCACTGGGTTTCCCATCCCTTCAGTGGACTCTGAGTTGCTGGGGTGATGAGCTGGGATGAGAGCTCTCTGGGGTAGAGAGGGGCAGCAGCCCTCAGTGTGTGCCTGTACTCTCAGGCCAGGCACAGGGTGGCAGCCACACTGCTAGCTGCTGTGGTGACTCTGAGCAGCACTGGGTGGCAGGCTTGTCCTGCTTTTAAGGACACCTGTGTCTCTGCAGTGCATCCAGGGAGTGTGGAGGAGGCATGGCTGGCTGAATGCTTCCCTGTCTCCCCATGCCCTTCACTGTCCCAAAGTGACCCCCACAGTCTGCCTGGAGTGCAGACTTGCCACCCACCCCTTTGTCTCTGCCCTTGAAGCCTACTGCAGTCATGGTCTGCACAGCAGGCAGATGCCCTTCTCCCCTCAGGGTTCTACCACAGCTGCTCTTGTCCTGAGCAGAAGTCAGTCAGTCTGCACCCCAATCCAATGCATCCTCAGTCATTTCTTACATCAGCCCAACGTGGCCTGTCTCAGGCAGTGGGACCAAGGCAGCTACTCACCCTCATAAATCCTGTCAGGGGTATGGAAATCCTTGAGGACTCTGCATCCTGGCCAGCCCTGTTCCACAGTCTGTCAGGACCCCTCCCGACTCTGGGGACTGAGCATTTGCTCCAAGTCCTTCCTCAAGGTCTGCTTGGGTCCCTGCCTCTGGGGATAGTTGAGTCCCCTCCCAAGAGGCACCCCATACTGCCTGACCTCCAAGTCTGACCTTCCTAGGGTACTCCATCACCATAGGTGACTCTTCCTGGGACCTTCCTCTCTGTAGTGAGCCCAGCCTGAGCTGTCAACAAGTGACCTTCCCCCACAGTCCTGGACTTACACAGACTAGGGTGTTTGGTCCACGTCCCCACCACTGTGTGGCCTTGAACAAGGTGGTCTCCTCTTAGTTGAGTCATCCTGATGTTAAAAAGAGCCAATAGTCCTGTCTTACAAGGGTTGGGAGCATCATTGCATCATCGCAAAAGTTCTCAGGTAGCTCCTTCTGTCTTCTCCTTCAGGGAGCATTAATTCATTCATTCATTCATTCATTTAGTGTGTATCAAGTTTGTCCTATGAGCCTAACCTGGGGATGCCATTGTTGGGAAGGACCAGAACTGGCCCAGCGTTCCTGAGGAGGAGCCATTCTCAAGTAGATGAACTAAGGTTTGGTACCACAGCACAACAAGGCAGCATATTGAGATGGGGTGTCTTATCTGGGGGGCATCTGAGCAGAGACTGAATCTATTGAGGGCACAGCCTGTGGTGTTTGGGGAGAGGGCAAAGGCAGGACAGGCAGCAGAGGCAGCATGAGCAAGCAGGTGGGGCAAGGGGGATTGGGGAGAGATGGCAATAAGCTTGGCTGGGCTTCCTTCAGCGTGACGGGGACAGTGGGTGGTGGAGAGTGTGTCAGAACATGAACTGATTCACAGTATTGAATCATGAATGCCCAAGTGCCTGTTAATGACCTGTGTTGGGGTCAAAGGTGGCTCTACCTGGTCGCCACAGATGCCATGTCTTGATTTCAGGACACCAGCCTCTGTAGGTATGCACCTGGCATTAGGGCTCTACTGTGGAGAAGGGGAAGCCAGGCACTGAAACTGTGCCCAGGAGGCTCATAGCCCCAGAGCCCCAGACCTTGACCTCAGGCCCATTGGTTGCAGCTTGCAGTGTGGAGACTGGCTAAAAGGGAGGACAGGATATGGGGACCATCATGACCTTTTCTTTGTTGGAACAAAATTTCAAATTGCATGCAGCACTCCTGTTTGGGGGAAACTGTGTCAGAACCCTTCTGGACCCCTCAGTATTAGCCGCCCGCAAGTTTTCAGAGTTGGGAACTGAGTTGTTTCAGAAAAAAAAAAAAAAACAAAAAAAAAACTGCCCTAGTTTTGTAATTTAAAAAAAAAAAAAAAAAAAAAAAAAAAAAAAAAAACTGCCCTAGTTTTGTAATTGGCTCCCAAGGCTCTGCTCAACAATTATTAAAATACTGACATGAAACCTCCCAGAGAAATCACCCTGGGCCTCTATTTATCCTGTGCATTGGTAGGACAAGCAGATAGGCCTTTCCATGGAGTGTCAGCTACCACGTGTGCTTCAAGGTCAGATAATTAACTTTACCAGGGAAGAGTCAGATTTGCAAAGGGAATAGGGATGGGGGTTCAGGGCCCCTCACTTAATGGAGCTCACTGTGCATCATGGGCCTCACCATGTGATGATTTTACTCACATCTTTCCTGGGAAGGACCGGGCTTAGGGCTTAGAGTTTAGGGTGAAGTCTTTCTCATCCTCCAAAGCACACTGAGAGGTAGTCCTGAGACCACAAAGTTTTGTTTGTCCCTGCAGCAGTGCATTTTTCTAGGTCAGTGGTTCTTGCATTGTGAGGCCAAGCCACAGGAGCCTGCCCTAGGAACATTCTAGAAATGCACATTCTCAGACCCCTCTCCCAGAGCCACTTGGGGGTGTAGTCCCAGTCCCACACATCTTAACACACACTGCATGGGGCTGTGATGGATGGTCATGTTTGGCACTTGTAAAAGCAAGCTCTGTGGAAGATAGAAGCAGACAACAGGGGCTGAGGTGTCATCCTGACACAGCTCCTGTCAGAGGGGCCCCATTAGGAGCTATGTGAGTTCTCAAGTGAGACAGTGCAAGCCACAGGACACTGGGGACCCTTTAACACCATGCAGCAGACAGGCTCCCTATGTCTGTGGTCCTGTCATAGGGGAGAGATGACCCAAGAGTCCCCAGCGACTGTCATCACAGCCAACAGGGCAGCACCAAGGTGGGTGAGAAGGGGCTGGGAAAAGGGCAGAAGGTGAGTACACAGGGTTGGGGGTGGGCAAGTCAACTTACTCAACAAATATTTGCTGAGCTCTTGTGCCATGGCGTCAATGTTTGTCCCCAGAATTGGTGTGCTAGAAAGTCACATATCCATGGTGTTTGGAATAGGACTTCTGGGAAGTGTCTGTGACCCTAGGACTCAGCCCTTGTGAAGTGATAGCCTTGTGGGTCACCCAGGAAGGGGAATGGCTTTGTTATGAGGGCAAGCCCTCTCTGGCATCTGTACACTGTCTCAGTACTTTGCCACCTCTGGATCTCACTCAAAGCCCCCGACCTGGACTTCCTGGACCCCAGAACTACCAGGTAGGTCTTTTCTATCTAGATGACCTGAGAGCGGGGATTCTGCCCTTTCTAGCAACCAGAAGTGGACCAAATCAATCAGCAACTGGCCAGGTTCCGTTCTAGACACTAGAGACACAAGCGGTAGAGTCTCTGTCCTCAAGGAACGTGTGTGTTCACAGGACAGAGAGATGAACAAACAGCACAGTGTTGAAAGAGGGTTTCAGACCATTGGCTGGGCATGGGTAGTGAGGTGGAGGTGACACAGGAAGTAACGTGACATTCGGTGGTGACCTACAGATGAGGAACCAGCTTGAAGGAGATCACAGGAACAGTGTACAATACAGGGAAGAGCCAGTGCACAGGCCAGTGTGTGGGATGCAGGGGAAAGGCAGGGTGAAACAACCCACTGACTCCACTTCTCCCAGCCAGGCCAAATCCAACCTGGAAGGAACCCCTGGGCAGATTCAGTGGGACTGGGGGAAATGTTCACCAATGTCCCCAGTGGTAGCTCAGTGTCCTTGGTGCCCTGGGAAGATTCTAGCCACACGTGGAAACCAAACTCAGCCTGAGCTGAGTAGCTGCTGTAAGGTGTTGAAAAAGGAGGTGACAGATAGTGACAGGGCATAACTGAGGATAAACACTGGGTGGAGCAGAGCAATAGGACTATCCCATCCCCAGGACATATCCAGGTCTTCATTGACCAGCTCCAGTGGTGTGGAGAAGTCCTGGACCCTGAACACAGCTTTCTCCTTTGGGGGCCACTGTTCTGGTTTCATTTCTGTTGCTGCTATAAAATATCCTGACAAAAAGAATATGGGAGAGGAAAGGGTTGGTTTGGCTTTAATTCCACGTTACAGTCCATTGAGTGGGGCTGTCAACAATGGCAGGAACTGGAGATGCTGGTCCCATCACACCCATAGTTGAGGACAGAGAGCAACCAGTGACCCAGGCTGCCTGCTGGCTGCTGCTGGACTCAGCTAGCTTCTCACTCTTACACCACTCGGGACACCCTGCCCAAAGAACAACATCACCCACAGTAGGCTGGGTCCTCCTACACTGAGTAGTAATCAAGACAACCCCCCTCCCCTCAGATATGTCCACAGCCCAATCCAATAAAGACAGTTACTCAATTTTGAGACTCCCTTTCCAGGCGATGGCTAAATTGTGGCAAGCTGACATTTAAACTAACCATCACCACACATGAGAGAGTTGCTGTGGTGGAAATGTCTCCTCCAAAGCCATGGTGAAATTTAGTCGTCACTGGGACGGTATCAAGAGATAGGGTGGGCCTTTAAGAAGTGATGCTACTGTGGAATGCAGTTCTGCTCTGTGAATACATTAACACTGTAATCGTGGGTGTGGTTTCATGGTAGAAACCCAGGCCCCTCGGCTTCTCTGTCTCACACCCGCACTTACCCTTTCACTTTCTCCCATGAGATGTGGCACTAGGTTCTCATCAGACACCAGCACTGTGCTCAAGGGCTTTCCAGTCTTTAGAACCATGAGCCAGAAAAACCTCTATTCTTTATAAATTATTCAGTCTGGAGTGTTCTGTTAAAACCACACAAAGCAGACTGGGACAATGCCCACGTTAGAAAGTATTTATGGGGCTGGAGAGATAGCTCAGCAGTTAAGAGCTCTGACTGCTCTTGCAGAGGACCTGGGTTTGGTTCCCAGCACCTGCATGGTGGCTAACAACTGTCTGTAACTCCAGTTTCAGGGGATCTGTGGTTATGCCTCATGCCATCACACCTGGATTTTTAGATGGGTGCTGGGAATCCGAACTCGAGTCTCCATGCTCACACATCAAGCACTTCCAAGCTGAGTCATTTCTTCAGCCCCATGGAATGTATATTTCTTAGCACAGTGCCTAGAACAAGCTGAGCAATAGACAGTTGTTGCTGTTCTTAATATCACCACTGCCATCGATACTTGTTGGTGGGACTGCTGTCTCTGCTTCCTGAGTGGCTCCTGAGTGGTGATGCCTCTGTGGGCAGCTGCAGGGCCCTTCGATGGTGACCCTCTCAGCCACACATAGAGAGGCAGGAGGCAGGAAAGGGCAGTGAGGTTTTAGCCTCAAGCAGAGAATAGAAGAGCTTTTCAGAATACCAGGCTCAGGCAGCAGGGAGCAGCAAGGAGATGAATTATGGTCACCTCCTTCTGGAAGTCCTTCTAGGTAATTTTGGAGATCCCTTGCATATCTTGCTGTGCTGAGATAGCTTATCCAGGCTCCTGGATGCCTGGGGATGATCCATCAAGTTCAGTCCCAGGGATACAGCAGGTGCTTAAATTAAGAAATGAATGAGTGAATGCAATAAAGAATGAATGCTTAGATGACAGTAAACGAGTTGGCTGGTTCAAGGAGGTGTAAACTGATGTTGGAGGAGAGATGCCCTGTATCCTGTAAGCATCTTTGCTACACCAAGCTGCCCCTCCCCAACGTGGACACGGGGTGGCACCACCATGGTAAAGCCCTGCGTGTCAGAGCTGAAGGGAAGGGACCAGGTCCTTCTGGGGCACAGATCTGCTTCCCTGTAACACCAAGTTATGAGAAGAAGAGGGTTTTAACAATGACAGCTCACCACAGTGGCAGCCAGCTCTACCTTGCATGAGTAGAGGGATCCACCTGGGCGTTTTCCTGAGATACATGTGACTTGCCTTTGGTGGACAGAGCAGTGCTGTCCTTCCATAGTGGGAGCAAACTTCAGGGCTTCAGCAGCTGCTGCCTCAGGGCGGGGGCGGGGGGCGCTTTGGTGGTCCTCCTCCTGTTCCTTCTTCAGCACATAACAGCAGGGAAAGTTTACCCAAACGAACTCTTTCCCTACTTCAGAGCCATCTTTTTTTTTCCTTTTGAATCTTTTCAAATTTGTAAAAGGCTACAGCATTTGAGAATTTACCATACCATTTGAGAAGTTACTAACGTGATACTTCATCACACCCAACTATTTCATGTGTATTTCTTTTTTAAGATTTATTTTATTTTTCATTTATGGTGGGGGTGTCCCACAGAGGCCAGAAGAGAGTGTTTGAGCCCCATGGAGTTGTGGTGCTGGGAACTGAATTCAGGTCCTCTGCAAGGACTCTTCACCACTGAGCCTTCTCTTCACCCCTCCCCCAATGTGTATTTCTTACAAACAAGGACATTCAGTGCATAGCACAAGCACCCAATTTGGGAGGCTCATGAGTACATTACAATCATCTAGTGCTCAGAGTCCTTTCCCCCTCAGCACCTTTTCCAGTGATGCCCTCAGAGCCAGGCTGCCTGTCCTGGCCCACATGCTGCACTCAGCTCTCAGGTCTCGTGGGGAGATGACTCCGGGATAGAGGTGTCTCCCCTCCAAAATTACTTCCTTGGACCACTTAAGCATTCATTCATTTGTTCCTTCATTTCTTCATTCAAGGGTCCTTTATCTCGGAGAACACCTCCACCTTTCATAGAATAGCACAACCTTGACCCTGCCGAAGATCACAGCCCACATACAGCAAGGAATGTCCTTGAACTGCAGCTTGGCTGCTGTTTCTTCATTACTGGGTTCAGGCTGCCCGTTTGTTTAGTAAGATTGTCAGAGAAATGAACTGGACATGGTGGTACCATCTGTAATCCTAACACTCAGGAGGCCGAGGCAAGAGGACTGTGAGTTCAAGGCCAGCCTGGACTTCATAGTGAGACCTCCCCATATATAGAACAGTTTCTCTTTGTCCTCTTACAAGTCATGCAACCTTTGATCACCCACTCAGTGTGGTCTGGTGGGTTTCTCTGCAGTAAGGTTTCTTGTCCCTCTGTCACCAATAAGAATTTTCTGGGGAAGTGATTTGAAATTGTGTGAATATTCCATTCCCCATCAAGCTTTCCCACAGATTTAACATTCATGGATGGTTTTGCCTGAATTGAGAACAGACACTTCTCAGATTACAGTGGTGCTTTGTCCAGATAAGCCACCATAAATGGAAAAACAACCCTTCCTAGTTTGAAAATGCATTAGCACACCTAACCTATCAATGTCACAGCCCAGCCCTGACCTCCGACTTTAGCCACAGTGGGGCAAACTCATCTGACATAAAGCATATTTTTTACTAAAGTGTTGAACTTCTCATGTAATTTATTGAATACTGAAAGTTAAAATAAATTTTTTTTCAAAAAGTTGAGAAATCTGGGTTGAATTGTTATAAGTGGAGGACAGTCTGTATTATGAACATGGTGTCCCAGTTACTTTTTTCATTTCTGGAACCAAATACCCAGTAAGAAGCAACCTAAGGAGGGATGGGGAGGAAGCTGATGGCTCACTCTAGGTAGATCAGGAAGCAGAGGAAAGTGGATGCTGGTGCTCAACTGCCTGTCTTCTTTTCCCTTTTTATCCAGTCCGAGCTCCCAGCCTGTGTGATGGTGACACCCACATTTAGGGTAGATCTTCCTTGCTTAGTTAATCCTCTCTGGAAACTCACACCAGAGGTATTTCCTAGGTGATTCCAAATTAACCACCATCACAGATGGTGACCGAATAATGTGATTTTTTCTGGGTCTACCATTCCTTCTAAATTTATCATTTGGCAGTCTGTGAGGAAAAGCGTTCTCTTTCTGTTTATGTATGTGCAATTGTACTCAGACTCATGGACTTCAATTTTATTTAGTAGATGTAATACATTACTGTGACTATTTTGATCTTAAAGTCTTCCTAGATCCAAACAGTGGGGGCCTCTTTGAGCTGGTTCCTATTCCATTCTGATACACCCCATCATTATTTGAACACCTCTTTATTTTCTGGCATAAGCTATTCTAGGTTCATCTTGTACTCCTGTCCCCGGGGTTACACCTTTAAAACAAGTTTATTATATTACAGAAGGCCACGTCTCAAACTCTTCCTCTAACTCCTCTTCCCCCAACCCTAGGAATCCATACTGCACAGGAGTTCAGAGGCTAGAATCTGTGCTCAGATTGACCTGAGTTCAGATCTCACTGCTTATTAGCAGCATTTCCTTGGGCAAATCCATAAGCCTTTTCTATCTACAGAACGTACAAATTATTCCTGTAGTTTTACACGGGAAGAAATGAAGGACAGCCTTCTAAGAGGTGGGATAACTCACCAGAGCACATTTTCCCACCACCATCTATGGCCAACAATGTTGAAAACTGATGGAGGGGACTCCTGATTCTGCCAGAGAATAGAGCTGTTAGAGACCCTGACTTGACTGAGCTTTCCATGGTGCTTCACCCATCTGAATTCCCACTTTGTTATTTCCAGCAGGACTCAACACTACTCCTGTCTTCTATCACCTTATCAAGGAGGAATGATGGGTATTTATAAGGATGAGACACCCAGGTAAATGGGGTTTGGGGAAGGGATACTTCTTGTCTGAGAGATATACTGTGAACTGAGTGTGTGCCCTGGAAACCTGACTACAAATAATTGCTGTTGTGTGTAACAGTAAGTGAAAGCCCCTGCCTACCTGTGTTCTCCAGGTGGCTGCATAGGTTTGGGAAATGCCATGCTCCATAGCACTGCTGTAGAGTCACAGGAAAAGGAGGACCTACAGACCCTGTTCATGCTATCCTGGAGAGTCATACACAGATGAGGACCTCAAGACCCTGGTATTGTATAGTACCATCCCGGAGGCAAATGGCTCCCATCTTCATAAGACCATCTGTGCCTGCTTGCAAAAGATTATTCCAGCTGTGCTTGTTGACTGCTGATACTCCCTCATAGAAGGAGGGATGAGAAGAGTTATGGGACCCTCACTTGAGCATCTAGCCACTCCTCCTAGCCTATAGGCAGCAATTCTGCCCTAATTGCATGTGGCCTCAGGTGCTAGAGTATACAGGCTGTGTGAGACTAGGACAAGGGGGTCCTTCTATAGAGCTACAGGGAAGCCATCATCCATGCTAGGCACAGACCTTCTGGTATGGCTGCTTTAGGGTCACCCACACTCCTGCCTCTCACCATGCTCTGTAAGTAAGCCCAGTGAAATCACTTGTCTTAGTTTGTTTCTTCATTGCTGTGACAAAATAATCTGATCAATACTAACTTGGGGATGAAAGGGTTTATTTATCTTACATCTCCCAGGTCACAGTTCATCAGGGAGCCCGTTTCTTCATTGCTGTGACAAAATACTCTGACCAGTACTAACCTGGGGAGGAAATGGTTTATTTAGCTTACATCTCCCAGGTCGCAGTTCATCAGGGAGCCCAAGGTAGGAACTCAGGGTAGGAACCTGGAAATAGGAGCTGGAGTACAAGCCATGGAGGAACACTGCTTACTGGCTTGCTCCCCTGGCCCCTGCTCGGCCTGCTTTCTTATGCAACATAGGCCCACCCACCCACAGTGGGCTGGGCCCTCCCACATCACTCATCAAGAAAATACCCCTCAGACATGACCACAGGCCAGTCCAATAGAGGAAATTCCCCAATTGAGGCCCAGGTGTGTCAAGTTGACATTAAAGCTATCCAGCACATCACTGTTCCCTGAGGGAACTTTGGTGAATTTGAACTTTGGTTTGCCATTGGGACTTTATAAAGAGAGGGTAGACATTGTATAATTGCCCCTGCTCCCCAGAGCAAAAATTCTCATGATACCTTATCATGCTTTCCCAGAGAGCCATACACAGGTGAGGGCCCACAGGTCCTGGTCACGCACACTCATAGTGGGATACTGGAAGTTGGGGTTTGGGTCTTCCTTGTCTCTGCAGTCTCCACAAAGGCACTCACTCAGGACTTCTCAGATAATGCATACACAATAAATGCAAGCTGGATCAGCATCCTTCCTCCACACAGCCTCTCTTCCTCTTTTTCCTATTCCTCTTCTTTCTTTTTCCTCTTCCTCCTCCACCCTCCTCCTCTGCTTCTCCTGCTCCTCCCCTTCCTCTGCCTCCTCCTCCTCTTCTGCCTCCTCATCTTCTTCCTCCTCCACTGAGTGTCTCCAACCAGTGCCATGACTAGACACTCCACACCCTCCTGTGAATCTATTGCCTGCTGAAGACCATGCCAGCTCCTCAGCCCGGCATTCACAGCCTGTAACTTGTAGCCTCTATGGGAATCATCCCAAGCTCCAGGTGAAATCAGAACCCATATTTTGATGTTTTGGTTGTTAGCCTTAGCTTTTAACAACTGTTCCATCTTTCTATCCCAAGAACCCACATTTTAACCAGCATGTTGTTACCAGGCAAATCTCCCGCACTACAGACTATTAATAGACATCTTTAAATTGGTATTTGACAATACATCTTTCTTTTGGGTTTTCCTTAAAACCTATTGATAGCTTCAAAATAGGTTCATTACAGAAGTATGTAGTTGAGTCTGGCTTTTTAAAATCCAGCCTAACATGTGCCTTTTAACTAGTGTATTTATGCCATCTAAATGAAATGTGATTGTTGATATGATTTAGTTTAAAACTCCCATTTAGGGGCTGGAGAAATGGCTTGGCAGTTAAGAGCACTTTCTGTGCAGTCATGAGAACCAGAGTTCTAATCCTAGCACCCATGAAACAAGCTAGGTGTCCCACATATGCCTGTAACCCCAGCTTCAGGGGAGACGGATACAAAAGGGTTGCTAGAGCTTGCTGGCTTCCAGCCTGCTCGTGAAAATGGGAGCCTCAGGCTCAAGGAGAGACCTTGCCTCAAAGGAATAGGCCAAGCATGATGGCAGAGGAACTGCGACACCTTCTTCTGGTCTCCCCATGTGCACCTGCACACGTACGTGTTCATAGACGCACATATGCACACACAGATATATAAATCTTTAAATATTCCTTCTGTCTTTGTTTTTTGCTTTCTTTTTGTCCTACCTTTTTCTTTATTTCTTTTTTTTTTTAACACTTTAGAAAAGTCTTTTAGGACCCACCAAGTATTTTTTTAGTTATTTGTTTAATAACCACATAATTAGAAGAAGCATTTCATTACAACAGCATTGACATAGTCAATAACAATTTCCAGAGCTAAGATGTATCTCTTTCAAAATTGGCTGTAAATTTTTAGGTTTATAGTTGAATTAATAGTTATACAATATTGTACTCAGTGTAAACCCTATAAGACATAAAAGTGAATGAGGTTTTAACCTTTAAAAATGATCTCCAATTCATTATTAAAATACACAGTTTCATAGAGAAAAATTCATTTTTAATGCAATTGTTTGCACATGCATTTCTAATCCCTATGTATCTGATTATTACTAGTCATAGTCGGTTACTTTCTGAGGTCCTTGCCATCTGAGCACCGATATAAAGTCATCAGGTAGATTTCAATGGCAATGTTTTTTCACATCTACTAATTATTAAAGAGCAAATTTTTATGCTTTGAAGAATTATTATTTTTAAAATTTTTAAAAAATTTAATAACCACATAATTAGAAGCATTTTATTACAGCTTTAACATATTCAGTAACACACTCCAGAGCAAGGATATATCTCTTACAAAAGTGGCTGTAAATTTTTAGTTTCACAGTTGAATTAATACAGCTAAACAATATTGAACTCAGTATAAACCCTGTAAGACATAAAATTGAATGAGTTTTTACCCTTCAAAGAAGATCTCCATTTAAGATATGCTGTTTCCTACATTTTTAATGCTACTAACGATTAAATGTTTGCACATGTGTCTTTAATCTATGTATCTGTTGATTACTAGTCACAATCAGTTACACTTGGATCCTTAGTACCTGAGTATGGATATAAAGTCATCAGATAGATTTCACTGGTAAGGTTTATCACCTCTACTATTTAACAGGAAGAAAATTTTTTTTGAAATTTTTAATAACTACATGATTAGAAGAAGCATTTCATTACACCTTTAACATACTCAATAACAGTTTCCAGAGCAAAGATACATCTCTTTCAAAAGTGGCTATAAAATTTTTAGGTTTGCTGTTCAATGAATACAGTTACACAATATTGAACTCAGTATAAGCTCTGCCTCTTACAATCTTTCTGCCCCTTCT
>NW_008357033.1:5182607-5183175 GCF_000622305.1 Nannospalax galili | reverse complement strand
GCTGGCTTTGCTTGGAAGCATGGAGGAAATGTTTCCTCTATGTTGATCCTCTTTGTAAACTAGACACTGGTTCAGGTCCATCTGGTGGGGTCTGCACGGCCTCCTTGCTCAAGAGGACAGGTGACTCACCACCACAGTTATAGGACATTTTGAGAGATTCTCATAGTCCCCTGGAACTTAGTCGACCTAGGAGGGCAAGGAACAAAAACTGTTCTTTATGTCCCCCCTGACCAAATTAATGTAGGCCTCAAAGTATGGCTGTTAAACATCCAAGAAGGTTAGTTCCACCAGTCTGGTACTTTTAATTACCATATGCCATGTAGATAGAGCTTGGGCAAAGACCAAATGTACTCAGATAAACCTTACCTGGACATATATTATATTCTTTAATATAGTTATATGTATAATTTGTCAGTAGGTTGTTTTAAACCTGGTTTTTTAAACCTGGCTAGGCATTATTTATCTCTCACATTGCCTAACCCTTCCACCATGGTTTCCCTAATTAAATTGCCCCCATTTTTCCCAGGACTACTATTTCCCTTTTAGAAGCTTGTCTCTTCTTACACTG
>NW_008357033.1:5181926-5182504 GCF_000622305.1 Nannospalax galili | reverse complement strand
TAACACCTGTTTTCTACTGTTCTTCTCTTTCAGATTCTTTCTTTTCATTTATCTTCCTGGTTCCTTTTCATTATCCTGGTTCCTGTAGTTATGCCCAGATACAGACTCCCTTATAAAGATTTGGTGCTAGGATCCATATATGAGGGAGAACATATGTCTTTTGCACTTCACTTAGTATAACAGTTTCTAGACCCATCCATTACCTGAAAATTTCATTATTTCATCTTTCTTTATTACTGAGCTGTGGTTGTCTGCACAAGATCAGTCAACATTTTAACATGGAGGGGAAAGAGATTTACGTACCCCTACCCCTAAATGAGGAACTATGGAGAGCTGATGGCTTCTGTGAGAGGGAGCATCAGTTCTCCTTAAGGGTATGGCCCTTGGGAGACCAACCACATTCCATTAGATGGTCTCACACCCATGAGTATACAAGCACCACCAACTGGACTCAACCTGTTATCCAAAAAAGGACATGAAGTTGTGGGGGTTAGGGAGATGGGGATGGCTCAGGAAGCAATTGCTAGGAGAAGTGGGAAGTGAATGTAATAAAAATACATTATATGAAATTCTCAAAT
>NW_008357033.1:5179996-5181875 GCF_000622305.1 Nannospalax galili | reverse complement strand
CAGTTTTAATGTTTTAACTACACAGTAATTGCACTGACCAAAATAGGACAGAGAACAGCGAGGATAATTTTTACAACCCATTTTTTTTTTATTTTTACTTTTATCTGCATTTATTTTATGCTCAATTTATTCCCATGCCATAAATTTTTGTTTCTTCAGTTTCTTCTGGGATATCTTTTTCTTTTGTGCAACTTCCTCTTCAGGCTTAGGAACAATTTGTTCCTTTTCAGTGAGGATCATTTCGATATGGCAGGGGGAGCCGATGTAGGAGTTAATGGGACCATGAGCTCTGTAAGTTCTGTGGTATAACTTGGGCTATTTGTTCACCTGGATATGCTCAATGACCAGAGAGCCTATATCTAAACCCTTAAGTTCAGCATTACTTTCTGCATTTTTAAGCTTGTGCAGCAAAAATTCAGCACTCTTTTTGGGCCACCGACTTTGTGTCCAGCCCCACTATTTGGCCTGGGCACACTTACCAACTCTGCCATTATAACACCGGAATGGCACACACTGCATCTTTCAGATACTTGGTAGTTTTTCAGATATGCATGCCCTTGATGGCCTGTCTTAGCCCATCTTTTAATTGAGTTACTTCCTTTCTTGATACTTTGTTTCTTCAGTTCATTATATATTCTGGATGTTAAACCTCTGTCAGACATGTCACTGGTGAAGATTTTCTCCCATTCTGTGGGTTTTCTCTTCACTTCCTTGGTTGCTCGTTTTGATGTACAGAAGCTTTTTAGTTTAATGAGGTCCCATTTGTTGATTCTTGACCTTGTTTCCTGGGCAGTTGATGTCCAGTTTAGAAAATCCTTTCCTACACTTATATCTTGTAGACTATTGCCAATGTTTTCTTCTAAGAGTTTCAGAGTTTCAAGCTTCACATTGAGGCCTTTGATCAATTTGGAGTTGACTTTTGTACAAGGTAAAAGATCGGGGCTTAGTTTCATTCTTCTACAGGTGGAGATCCAGTTTTGCCAGCACCATTTGCTGAACATGCTGTCTTTCCTCCAGTGACTGTTCTTGGGCCCTTTGTCAAATATCAGGTAGCTGAAATTGAATGTCCTCATATTTGGGTCTTTAATTTTGTTCCATTGATCTATGGGTCTATTTTTGTGCCAGTACCATGTAGTTTTTATGACTGTAGCTCTATAATACAGCTTAAAATCTGGTATAGTAATTCCCCCCGGCATTGCTCTTAGTGCTCAGGGTTGTTTTGGCTGTTGTCTTAGTTTGTTCTTCACTGCTGTGACAAAATACTCTGACCACTACCAACTTTGGGAGGAAAGGGCTTATTTATGTTTCATTGTAGAGCTCTTTAATGTCTTTGGTCAGATTTATTCTGAGATATTTCATTTTGCAGCCATTGTGAAAGGAAGTGTTTTCATGTACTCTTTCTCTGGTTGCTTGTTATTGGTATATAGAAAGGCTACAGACTTTTATAGATTAATTTTGTAACCTGCCACTTACTGAATGTGTTAATGATTTCATAATCTGCCACTTTATTGAACATGTTAAGCATTTCTAGGAGTTTTCTGGTGGAATTTATGGTGTCTCTTAGATATAATATCATATCATCTGCAAAAAGGGATAATTTGATTTTGTCTTTTCCAATTATTACTCCTTTAATTTCCTTCTCTTGTCTTATTGCTCTTGCAAGAGTTTCAAGTACTATGTTAAAGAGAAGTGGGGATAGTCGACAGCCTTGTCTGGTTCCTAATTTCAATGGGAATGCTTCCAGGTTTTCTCCATTTAGAAAGCTGTTTCGATGTAGGGTTGTGATATATGGCTTTAATTATGTTGAGGAATGTTCCCTCCAGTCCAATTCTCTCTAGAACTTTAAACATAAAAGCATGTTGAATTTTGTCAAAGGCCT
>NW_008357033.1:5179088-5179723 GCF_000622305.1 Nannospalax galili | reverse complement strand
ATGTTCATTAAGGATATGGGTCTATAGTTTTCTTTTTTGGTTGTATCTTTACCTGGCTTTGGTATTAGGTGATGGTTCATAGAAGGAATTTGGAAGTTCTCCCTCCATTTTTGTCTTTTTGAATAAATTAAGTAGTATTGGATATAGATCTTCTTTAAATGTGTGGTAGAATTCTTCTGTAACTCCATCTGGTCCTGGGTATTTTTTAGTCAGGAGGTTTTGTATTACTGTTTCAATTTCTTTTTGTGTTATGGGTGTGTTTAATCTGTTAATCTCTTCTTGGTTTAGTTTTAGTGGTTCCAATGCTTTTAGGTACCCATCCATTTCTTTTAGGTTTTCAAATTTAGTAGCATATAGGTTTTTAAAGTATTCCCTTATAATGTTCTGGATCTCTTTGGTGTGTGTTGTTGATTTGAAGGTACTCTCTCTTTCTTTTGGTTAACTGGGCTAGCAGTCTATCAATCTTGTTTATCTTCGCCACAGAGCCAGCTCTTGGATTCGTTTATTCTTTGTATTTTCTTTGTTCCTATTTCATTAATTTCTGCTCTGATTTTTGTAATTTCTTCTTGTCTTCTGGGTTTGGGTTTCATTTGTTGTTGATTTTCAAGTGTCTTGAGTTGTAATGTTAAGTATTC
>NW_008357033.1:5178002-5178701 GCF_000622305.1 Nannospalax galili | reverse complement strand
TTCAATTTTTTGTATTTGTTCAGATTTTTATTTGTTCCCCCAGAATGTGGTGAATTTTAGAATAACTTGCATAAGCTACTGAGTAGAAAGTGTATTCTTTGGTGGTTGGATAGAATATTCTGTATATATCTGTTTGGTCCATTTCATATAATATATCATTTAATTCAGATGTCTCTCTTTTTATTCTATGTCCAGTTGACCTGTCTAATGGAGGCAGTGGGGTATTGAAGTCTCCTACTATTACTGGGTTGGGGTCAATCTGGTTCTTAAAGTCCTGTAGTAATGTTTTTATGAAGCTAGGTGTACCAGAATTTGGTAAATATATGTTCATGAGTGTAATATCTTCTTGGTCAATTGTTCCTTTGATCAAAATGAAGTGGCCCTCTCTGTTTCTTCTGATTAATTTTAAAGTCTATTTTGTCAGATATTAGAATTGGAACATCTGCTTTTTTCTTAGTGCCATTTGCTTGGTATATTTTTTCCCATCCTTTCACTTGAGATAATGTCTGTCCTTGAAAGTGAGATGAGTTTCTTTCAGACAACAAAAGGATGGGTTTTCTTTATTAACCCATTCACCTAGTCTGTGTCTTTTGACTGGGGAGTTTATTCCATTTATATTTAAAGTTATTAATGAAAGACGGGTATTGAATCCTATCATTTTTATTTCTGTTTACATTCTTGATATAGCTGTACTTTTCC
>NW_008357033.1:5139151-5177949 GCF_000622305.1 Nannospalax galili | reverse complement strand
CCTACCTACAGGTCTTTGTATTGCTTCAAGAGCTCTCTGAAGGGCTGATTTTGTGGATATGAGTTCTTTTAGCCTATTTATGTCATGGAAGATTTTTCTTTCCCCTTCAACTATGATAGACATTTTGGCTGGGTAAGGTAATCTGGGATGGCATCTATGGTCATTTAGAATTGGGAATACTTTGGTTCAGTTTCTTCTGGCTTTCATAGTTTGTAGTGAAAAGTCAGCTGTGAACCTAATGGCTTTTCCTTTATATATGATTTGTTGTTTTTCTTTTGCAGCTTTCAGTATTGTTTCTTTGTTCTGAACGTTTAGTGTTTTTACTATGCTGTGCCGTGGAGAGTTTCTTTTCTGGTCCTATTTGGTGTTCTATATGCTTCTTGCCTTTGTATGGGGATGTCTTTTTTTAATTTTGGGAAATTCTACAATCCTGTTGAAGATCTGTTCCATACCATTATCTTGAGATTCTTCTCCTTCCTCTATGGCTATGATTCATAAAGTTTGGTTTTTTATGGTGTCACACAATTCTTACATATTCCATTCTTGTGGTTTTTTTTTTAATTTTTCATACTCTTTGCTTGGGTGGTCTAATTCTTCCACTTTATCTTCCTGTCTTTATACTCTGTTTTCCATTTCGTTCATCCTATTTGTGAGGCTTTCTCCTGTCATTTTTAATCGGCTTACTGACTGTTTCACTTCCTTCTTCATTTCAACCTGAGTATTCGTCAGTATTTCTAACTCTTCTGAATTAATTCAGAAAATTTTCCCTACCTTTCTTCAGTCCTTTGATTTCTTTGCGTGTTCTTTAAACTCACTGAATGCTTCTATTGTGTTTGTGTTTATAATTGTTCTTTTGAGTTCCATGACCTCTGTTATCTCTAGGGGGTTCTCATTGTGCTCCTCCTTTTTGTAAACTTTATGTGCCTTTGTGGTTTACTTGTTGGGAATGAAAATCTGGTTCCTCTAGGCTTCAGGGTCTCTCTTTTGATTTTATATTGGAGTGGCCTAATTGCTTTTGTCTTCAGGAGTCCCCACAGAGGCCCAAGTGAGATGAGGTTCTGATGATCTCAGGCTCTCTTCTAAGGTGTGTGTCCCTCCAGGAAAGATGCTGTCCTCAAGAATTTGAGGCCTGGGCTGGCCTGGGAGAAGGGCCCAGGATAGATGCTGGTCTCAGGAAGCTGGTGGCTGTGCCACCCAGGGAAGTAAAGGGAGGTGAGGGCTGGACCAGGCCCAGAGGGTTCCTGGGGGCTGCAGGGAGGAACTGGGTTGGTCTGGATGCAAAGGATCAGTAAGCAGTGGTGGCTCTGGGCCCAGAGGTTAGCCTCAGTGTCTGGGTGCCAAGACAAGAAATGGGCCTGTACCCAGGCTAGGAGGAGAGACTCGGCAGGGGAGCTGGGAGGGTGAAAGAGGCTGGGGGAGTCAAGGTGAGGTGGGCACACTGTACTTATCCAGGGAAGGTGCTGGGACCAGGACTCCACCAAGTATGTTTTTATGGCTGTTTTGTCTCCCGTGTTATAATTTAGTGTCTTACTGTTGCTCTAGGTTTCACAGCCCATGCCTTTACCTTTTCACAGTCCATGTCCAACTAGGCTTATGGAAGTGCTATGAGCCAAGTTATGCTGTTTGAGAACGCTGCAACCAAATGCCATGTGGAGTTTTGTCTACATTCTTCTTGGACTTTTCTCCATTGTGGACTGTGGCTGCTGGATGAAATGGGGGGTCTTTGGAGGGACTGCCAGACTGCTCTCCAGAGTACCTGCACTGCTTTTTGCAGTCTCACTAGTAATACAGGGTTGAGTTTCTCCACATATTCCTCAGCCTCTGTGGTTTATTTGCCTTCATCTTTGAAAGACGTTTTCACAATGTATATAATTCTAAGTTGATTTGCATGTTTGTGTGTGTGTGTGTGTGTGTGTGTGTGTGTGTGTGTGTCTAGGCCAGAGGTTGATACTCAGTGTCTTTCACTGTTGTGTTCCACTGTGTCTTTTGAGACAGGGCCTCTCATAGAACCAATGACAGCTCACTGACTGACTGGACTCACTGGCCAGTGAGCTCATTAGACAGTGGCACTGACCCGTCCAACTCTTTCCTCCCCTCTCCTACTCTAGGTTACAAGTATGTGTGGCCACACCCAGCTTTTATGTGGGTGCTGGGAGTCTAAACCCAGGTCCTCATCCTTGTGTGGCGAGTATTTTGCCAATAGAGCTGTCTCCAGTTTCTTCTGGCTTTCATTGGTTTCATTGTGAAGTCTCCTGTGAGTCTTTTCTTTCCGATTCTTTCTATATAATCTATGCTTTTTCTCTGACAGACTTTAAGGTTTTCTCTTTATCACTAGTTATTAAGAAGTCTGATTACAATGTAATTTCCTGATGCTTTGCTATTCAGGCTTAGGGGAGTTTCCTAGGCCTGTGGATTAATAGTTTTGTCACTTTAAAAATATTTATTAATTCTTGCTGGGCGTGGTGGCACACACCTTTAATCCCAGCACTTGGGAGGCAGAGGCAGGAGGATCTTTGTGAGTTTGAGGCCAGTCTGGTCTACATAGTGAGTTCCAGGACAGCTGGGGCTACAAGGAGACCCTGTCTCAAAAAAGACAAAAAATTTTTTGTTAATTCTTTTCATAGTTTTTTTTGATCCCTCTCACCTCTCCTTTTTCCTCTACTTTGAGAACTCCAATTTTATGAATATAGGTCTCCTGTGCCATGGATTCTGAGGACTCCTCCTCTCCCCTCTTCCACCTTCCCCCTCCTTCCTCCTTCCTCCTTCCTCTTCCTTTTCCTCCTCTCCATTCTCTACTTCCCTCTCCTCTTCCTTCCTTTCTCTTCCTCCTCCCTCCTTTCTCTCCCTCTTCCTCCTCCTCATCCCTCGTCTTTCCCCCTCATTATTTTTCTCCTTATGTTATTTTGTGTAATTAATATTGTTGTTCACAGAGTTGAGTAATGTTTTCTTCTGTTATATGTAACTTGCTATTAACTCCATCTGTATCCCAGACATTCCATCTTTGGTCTCTGGGCACTTGGTTTGTGAGTTCCTGTGCCTCTCCTGCATATGTCAACACTGTCCTTTACCTTCTTGCACATATAGAATATTTGTTACATGGTTGCTTTAAGGTCATTCTACCCATTTTATCATCTATATCATTTCTGGATATTTTTCAGTCAATTAGTTTTCTGCTCTATATGCATCTGTATTAGTCAGCTTTTTGTTGCTCTAATGAAATACTTTAGGCAAGCTAGCTTATAAAGAAAATGGGTTTCCCAGTTTTGGAGGCTAGAAGTCTAAGCAGCATGGCACAGGCTCTGGAAAGGCTCTCCTGCCTCACATCATCATGAGTGCACGTACACCTCTCTTAACTTGTGGTCTCATAAAAGGAGGACCCAGTTATGAGATATCTACCCTAATCACCTTGTTTAATCATTTCCTGAAGTCCCCACACTACAGTGAAAAATGTGCTTCTACTCCCTCAGTGCCATTAACATTTGACTGAGGATTAGACTTCTTCATGAGCTTTTGAAAACAGCCATCTTCACTCCTTAGCAGAATCACATTTTCCTGTTTCTTTGTATGCCAGGTGACTAAAACATTTTATTGTGAATTCTGTATTAGATAAATTGGTAGTGATTTCTTTGATTTTAAGAATAATTTTGAATTTTGTTCTGAGATGCAGGTAAGTTACTAGAGCACAGTTTGATACTTTAAAGGTTTGTTTTTAAACTTCACTGTGGAGGAACAGAATTTCCTGTAGTCTGGGTCTGATTTGACTCCTTCTGAGGAGGCCATGGCCACCTGAGCAGTCCACTCAATGCCCAGTACGTTTGAAGGTCCTCCTCCCTCCTCTGGCTGGTGTGAATATCAGCCATGACAGGCTCTGTGGTTGGGCAGCTGTGCCTTGTATCCCTTTACAGTGGTTCCCAAGCCTTGGAAAGTTTCCTCACA
This sequence comes from Nannospalax galili, assembly GCF_000622305.1. Taxonomy (NCBI): domain Eukaryota; kingdom Metazoa; phylum Chordata; class Mammalia; order Rodentia; family Spalacidae; genus Nannospalax; species Nannospalax galili. The sequence goes on along the minus strand of NW_008357033.1, from coordinate 5,174,013 downwards.
CGTGTATGCTGATCACCAGTTGGCTCAGAATTTGAGGGAACCTTGATAGATCAGAGCTTGCATTTTCTGTAGTGCTCTATGCCCTGGTCCTCTGCCCCATGTCTCTAGCCTACCCAAGCTCTGTGGAGTCTCACTTCTGCCTCAGCTGAGGAGGCTAACTACCACACTGTGTTTGCTGTGACCAGGAAACGACCACCAGAAAGTAAGCCAGGCATCACAGCCTTCTCATTTCATTCAGGGATCAGTATACTATACTCCTGTTGCCTCAGAATTGAACACCATTATTTCATCTAACTTTAACTTTTCTTCTTAGTTCTTGCTGTTTCTGTTGGCAGTGGTAATGCCATTGCTACTAGTGTTGTTGGTGCTGTTGGTGGTAGTGTGTGGTTTCAGGGGAGGCATGTGTTAAGGTTCAGATAGCCCCACCCCCTCACCAACAGGGTCTCAAGTACTTCTCAAGTTCCTGAGAAAAGGGAACCAAGCTGATAAGCACCCTGGTCTTTGAAGTCAAGAGAAGAAGACTTTTCTCCAGTTTGGCCAACACAGCAGGCTTCCCCTTTGATCTCTAAAGAGGGCAGGTTTTAATAGTCCCACTCTCCCACTTTCCCCTGCCCAACTTAAAAAAAAAAATGCATCTTCCCACCTTCTGCAGGAAGCAGAAGCCTCCCCCTATAAAAGACCCCAGCTCACAACCCGGTGCAGACATTTCCCCTGCCCAGAAGGGAATCTGTCCCATGTGTTCCTTTGCTAATAAACTATTTCGATGGAGTTTTATCTGTCCTGGTGCTTTCTCTGGATCAACCAGATTCATCCATGGCCTACTTTACCTATCAGATGGTGCCAAAACCCTGTTCTTACTTTAAGGAACCCACCTGGACTTCTCCAATGCCACTAATTTGGCTTTCAGGTACACTCCCACCCTTCTTTTCTCTCTCTCCTCCTCTCCCCAGCCCTCTGCTTTGCTTTCACCTCTTTCTGGCTCTCCTCACTGGGGAACACACTCTGCTTTGCCTGCACCTTCTTTGGATCTCCTTTCCCATTGATTTTCATCACTCCCAGACAGCACTGTGGTTTCCATGATGGAACTGCTTCATCCATTCTCTACCTCAGCATCTCACCATCCCCCTCCTTTGCCATGGGCCTGGAAGGTCTGCTGTCTTCCATCGTTTTTTCCTGCCTTTGTCCTCTTCCACTGCCTTCCTTCCTCACTTTACTCGGGATGATTTCTGAGACAGTTCAATCCAACACATGCAAATACCCTGGATCCTTCTCTCCCTGCCCCCATACTAAAGCTTTCTACTTCCCGCCATGTGCCTGCCAGCCTGCCACGTGTCTGACCTCCCATGCAGGCTTTAAACTTGCATGACCCCAAGGTTTTTTTTCCCTTCCCGCTATTCACCCCCTCTAGGCAGCTGCCAAGATTGCCAGCTTGCCTGCCCTGGGGACTGTTTTCTTTAACATTCTAATAAAATGATAAGTTTCCAGCTGGGCCCATTCTTAAATTCTCTTATAAATGTGGCTAAGACCCTTTAGGGAACGCTTTCTCCCTATTTTGGCCCAACTAGCCTAAACCCGTTGTGCAATTTTGCTGGAGCATTTAAAGAATTTCAGGTGGCTTGCCCCATTGACAAAGGAAAAACGTTTTAAAAACCCTTTTTTTTTTTCCTCCTAAACTTTTTCTCAGACAAGGAGGCTCGAAATTTTGATCTTGGGCACCAACCGACTGGTGCGCAGGCACCTACTTTTCTAACTAGACCTAACCATTTTAAACTTCACTATACATAAAAGTCACAGGCACTGCTCAGGCAAGTCATATGCTTTCAGACCAACAATGCACTGATTTAAATGCCCTGTTCCTTCTGCTGCCCTCATGAGTTTCTTTTCCGGTATAGCTTGTGTCTAGAAATTAAGAGATCCTGAGAACTTGGCTTCGCATTCCAGCTACAATGCTTGGTGAGAAACATGAATTCCTTTGATTTGCTTTTCTATTTGGGTCACGTATACATATATATCTGAGGGTACTTTCTTTTATATCAAGCCTAATCTACCGGTACCAGAGTGCCTAGGATTCTCTTGTAATTTATTTTTGTTTTTGTTTCTTGATGATGTCATAGAATAAACAATGCATTTCTAGTTCAGACTAAGGGAATAATGCCAGATCTACACAATGGGAGTTTAAATTTTAACATCCTTTAGGGCCTGTTTCTAAAGGGGATTACTTGAGTTTTATCTTCTTCTATGGTATATCTACTGTTTTTTTAAAGATGATTGTTTTAAGTTTTTACATTGTTTAACATATTTACAGATTTTTTAAAAGGAATTATTTTTAAGTTTTTGACATTGTTTACATGACATCTTTATCTGGTAATATTAAAAGAATTATTTGGATTTTAACATCTTTCATATGGTATTTTTATGGATTTCTAAAAATCACTATTTTAAATTCCTACTGTTTTACATAGTATATTTGTTAGTTTCTAAAGGGAACTTAAAGTTTTTCTAGCCATTTGCCTTCAAGGTGCAAAGGGAGCTGCCACTTTGTGATGAATAGACCTGTGAAGCAACTGGAAATTTGCTGTATTCCAGGGCCCAAACCTTACAAGAGTCAAGCTACTACCAACCCATAGTTATAACAATGAGAGGTAAAAAGTAATAGTCTACTTGAGTGAGAGGCTTGAGATGCCATCTCTACTGGTCTTAACTCCTCCCCTTTCTAATTGTGATTCTAAGCCTGTTTTTCTCTGAAATAGAGTTATCTCCCTCTCTGATACTCAGATGCTCTATGTTTGCTTATGTTCCTGACCCATCATTCCCTGAGTGCTTTCTAGTTATAAGGTCAGGGTAACATTAATTATATTGGTAAATTGTCACGTGCTGTTTGAGCTCACTGAGACACTGACCTGGAGATGGGATTGGCCCTCCTACTTCAGACTCAAGCCTATTATCTCAAGATGTGTTCTCCAAGACTTTTCCCAGATTTAAGCTGGTCCCTTGACCCTGTGACAAGGAGGAGAACAACAAAACAGCCTTAGAGTAAAGGCACTATACAGTTGAGAACCACTAAGGTATAAATTAATTTCAACAGAGGGTATTACTGACTATAATAAAACTAGCTAATGGAATTATTTTCAGTACTATTTAGATTTTATTTATTCTTAACCTAATCTGTTAATGGTTTCCTTTTGTCTTTCCTGCCTCCTACAAGGTTTTATTAACTTTCTTCAGTTATTTAGCTCTTTAAAAAAAAAGAAAAGATGCTACCTCAAATATATATGGAAGCTTAACTCTTTCTTTAGGCCACTAATTACCTATACAAAATGACATCTAAGCTGGTTGGGTAAAATTCTATTTTAAATACCATTTTTGTTTTTAGTTTACTTTCTCGGTGTTTTAGGATGTATTCATTTTGTTTGTCTACTTCAAAGGTGTTTTGATTTAAAAATGATAAACCACATTCTCAACAAAGACTATATATACACAGTCAACATAAACTTATGCTTCTTAAAATTAATTTACTTGGTATCATATTAATTTTTAACTAAAATCTCATATAAATTAAAAATATTAATTAACACCAAAATATTTTTTCAGCCAAAATATTCCCCCTTTAGTCTACAACATGGTTCCTGGTACTAAAATATATAAATTAATTTTAAGTACCTCTCTCCCTATCTCTCTCTCTCTCCCTCTCTCTCTCTCACCACTGCCCTTCTGGGGCTCTACTAAACCTCTACTAAACCTCTACTATTCTAGTGCTCATCTTCCCTCAGCCTCTACTAAACCTTGGGATCAACTTGTTCCACAAACTTCCCTCCCTTCTGGCTCACTGCATTTTTTTCCACTTTTCTCCCATCCCATTCCTTGTATTTTGTCTCCATCTACTGGCTGGTTGCACCATGCTCTCATTGCAGGGTTTCCTGCCCCTCTCACTTGCCTCGAAATCACACATGTGTCAGAAAACCCCTTCCTTTCTCTGGATGTAAGACACTATTTCCAGAGATAGGAACATGCACTACTTCCTGTCCAGGACAGGATCTTGCCTTTCCTCTCCCTGATAATATAATTGTGGGACACTGCCTTCTGGGACTTGGAAATAACTCGAAAATAATATCTCGAACCCACACAACAAAACAGATGCTTTCTTTTGGTGCCTGGTTCTCCTTGTTCTCATTTTGCATGACTGATGCAAAACCCCTTTTCCTCCTACTCCCTCCCTGTCTCTCTCTTCCTCGTCTGCTGTACTTTCCTGCCCCAACTCGTGATCCTGCCTCCACTCCCTATGGAGAGAGGATTTCTTTGTCTCCCATCTGCTCGGTTCTGTCTCTACCTCTTACCTGCTTGCTTGGTTCTTTCTCTATCTCCTCTTCACTCTGTACTTAATCTTTTGATATGGAAACTACCCACTCAAAGTCTCAGGGTCTCACACCTCTTGCTTGTCTTCTTAAATCCTTAAAACAACTAGGACTTTCAGATACAATCAGGCCAAAATGCCTGAAGTTCCTGTGCACCACTGCCTGGCCTCAGTACAAGTTAGATAATAACTCTGTTTGGCCAGACACTGGAACCTTAAACTTCAATATTTTGAGAGATTTAGAAATTTTCTGCCATTGTAAAGACAAATGGTCCAAATTACCATACATACAAGCTTCCTTTGATCTCCATGCTAATCCCTCCCTCTGTGTCCCATGTTCTTCCCATCAGGTTCTTCTGGCTAAGACAGTTTCATGGGATCCCAACCTGCCAGGGACCTCCACCCCTCCTCCTCCTCCCTACCCCTCCACCTCACCTTTTGATCCTACCATAGCTGATGAACTGCCTCTGATTAGGACCCATCCCCAACCTCCTCCTGCTCCCCAGCCTGAGGCACAGCCAAGTTCTCCCCTTGCTCTCCCATTGCTATACCCTCCCTTGCCTTCCATTCCAGGGCCCAACCCGACTTCCCTCCCTTCCCTACCTCAAACCCCCTCTCCATGATCTTCCCCCTCCCCTCTCTGGCTCTCTGAGTCCATCACCGGCTCTCCTTCCACTGACTCTCCTCTACTCAAAGAAATCCAAACCCTTAAACACCTCCTTGCCAAATATTCCCTAGTCTCCCCTATTCTGGCTTCTAGCTCAAATAACCCATTTATCCCTCCTGTATCTACTTCTATTTTTATTCCAGACCCCACCTCCAGTACCCCTGCCCCTGCATCCCCTCATGGACAGGACACTCCTCCCATCTCTCCCACTCTAGCCTCTTCCTGGGACTCCCCTTCTCCCAACCCCTCTCCTATGTCAAGCCATACTCACTCCCACACCCAGTCTCAAGCCCCCGACCATGGTATCTTTACCCCTCCAGGAGGTGGCAAGCATGGATGGGATGGTCAAGGTCCATGTCCCTTTCTCTCTCAGAGATCTAGCTCACATCAAATGTGAAATAGGCTCTTTTCTACTAATTCTACACACTTCATACAAGATTTTAAATACATCACTCACACCTATGATCTAACTTGGACTGCCCTGCCCCATGTGTTTTGAGATAGCCCTCACCTCTTTGGACAAGCTCTAGCCCGGGATTTAACTTCCCTAGACTTTAACCCCTCCACCATCCTACAATATGTAGATAACCTACTTCTTTGCTCTCCATCTCTCTCAGTCTCCAAGGCCCACACACTCAAACTCCTTAATTGTCTCAGGTACAAGGGATAGAGGATATTTTCAGCTAAGACTCACCTTTCTCTCCCTCACATCAAATACTTGGGGTTCCTTCTCACACCTATATCCTGCCGTTTAACTATAGATAGGACAAATTACCTAAGGTCTTTAAAGCCCCCCACAACCAAGGAGAAAATTCTGTCTTTCCTAGACATTGCAGGGTACTTGTGCATCTGGATTCCTAACTTTGCCCTCTTTACCAACCCGCCCTACAAACCTTCCAAAGGATACTCCCCTGAGCCTGTTGACCCCTTAGGGCCTGCTATAACAGCATTCCACACTATCTGGGAAGTGCTCTTAAAGGCACCGGCTCTGGCTCTCCCCAACCTGGAATGTCCATTTCTTCTCTACACAACTGAGAATATGGGCCAGGCATTAGGGGTTTTGGGACAGATGAGGGGTCCCACTTTTGCCCCAGTAGCTTATCTCTAAACAGCTTAATACCACCATCTGGGACTGGCAATCATGTCTCTGTGCTCTGGCCACTACCGCTCTCCTGGCTCAAGAGGGACTTAAGCTCACTTTGGGTCAGCCCATCTCTGTCCTTTCTCCCTGCCATCTTAAGGATTTAACTAACCCACACATCTCTTGCCAATCTATCTCCCTCTAAATTACAACTCTTCCATGTCATGTTTCTTTAAAAATCTCTCACCCACCCTTGATTCCTGCCCTCCTCTCAATCCAGCTTCCTACCTCCCTTCCAGTGAACCACTCACTCACTTTTTGCTTGCAAACTCCAGAAACTCTCCTTCCAGGATCCCCTAATTTCCCCAAATCCCCTACCAAACCCAACCCTAACTTGGTTTATGGATAGAAGTTTAACCTCACCCCAATGGGGTCCCACAGGCCATAGTATCTCTCACAGATGTCATTGAGTCAGGACCCCTATCACTTGGAACCACATCACAAAAAGCCAAACTTGTGACACTCACCAGGGCCCTAATTTTAGCCAAGGATGACATCTTCCTCCAGCATCCCTCCCCTCTACACGACTATTTACCCGCCTTCACCCTTCTAAGGAAACTTCTCAGGGAACATGCTGACCAGATTATTCCCCAGGCTTCTAAAGGCCAAATTGACCACCCACTTCAACCTGGAAATCACGCCTACCTGTGGGTTCACACCCAACAGAACAGAGTGAAGGAAACCCTCCAGCCACATTGGTCCTCACCTGGTGATCCTGTCTACCCCGACTGCAGACAAGCTCTCAGGACAACCTGGTTGGATTCACCTCTCCAAATTAAAACTGGCCAAGGAACATAGCAAGTACCAGGCTACCAGTATCAGGCGTCTTAAATTAAAAATCTTGAACCCCACCTCAGCCATTCCCCACTACACCTACTCACCATGTTTCTATAAATTTAAAATGAGACAAAGAAAACATATAGGTAATCTTAAAATTTCTAAGGTCGTAGCTTAGTCAACTAGTCTAAGGATATCTAGTCAAGGTTTATTTAAGGATGTTGCCCAAGTTCTATCTACATAGCACATGGTAATTAAAAGTACCAGACTGGTGTAACTAACCTTCTTGGATGTTTAATAGCCAGACTCTAAGGCCTATATTAATCTGGTCAGAGGGACTTAAAGGGACAAATTTTTGTTCCTTGCCCTTCAAGGTCAAACAAGTTCCAGGAGCTATGGCACATCTCTCAAATTGTCCTGTAACTTTGGTGAGTCACTTGTCCTCTTGTTAAGGGAGGCCATGGAGACCCCAGAAGATGGACTTGAACCAGTGTCCAGTCTGCAAAGAGGAGGGTCAACACAAAGGAAACATTTCCTCCAAGCTTTCAAGCGAAGCCCCAGTCAAGCAGGACCTTTTGACTTATCTTCACATAGATGGAACTGGTAAAAGAAAAGCCTGAGGAGCCAGGGGCTCCCCCCAAGCCCATGTGACCCCTGAGGTCCAAATCCTCATACAACCCTTAGAGTAAAAATAAATTGGTTTATCTGGTCCAACTGTATGGCCTTAAACACCAAAAAGGAAAGTATAACCAAAGATAGTGAGTTCCCAGACATTAGGCTTAAGTCCATATAAAAAGTTATTTAGACAATTATTTCTCATTGATGATTCTGTTCCTAACCAGAAAGTGCTGCTCAGATGTAACACTTCAAATCTTGGTCTGCAATACTGTAGTGTCCACCTACAGCTAAGGGAGGCAACCCACTATTGCTCTAGCCTAAAAAATTAAATGATGGCTAAATTTGTTTTCTCTCCCTATCAAGAAGACTTTGAGAGGTAACTGACACTGATTCTAGCCACTCCAACAGCTATCAAAGTGCCTGAAAACAAATCCTGAGTCCACACTCTCGAGTTCAGCCCTGGCAGAAAAAAAAAAAAAAAAGAAAAATGAGCTATTACCTTGGTGCTAACCATTGCTCCTTGCCTCTTCAGATATTTTCAGGACCAAAATCCAAAAACTAACTCTTACTCTTGTCCTAATTTTAATCAGTTGCCACTTTCCTTCCCTCCACATGTATACAAGCACCTGTCAACCATTGAGGACCCTGTTGAGATGCATGAAGAGGGAACCCCCGCTGTCTGATCGACCCCTAATCCAGCCATTCCCCACATCGACCCTGTCCAGCAGGAAGTAGCAAGACGACAACAGTGCCCCCTATCCTATAACACAAAAGGCTGGAATGTTAAGGTTCAGATAACCCCACCCCTTTATCAACAGGGTCTCATGGACTTCTCAAGCTCTTGAGAAAAGGGAATCAAGCTGATAAGCACCCTGGTCTTTGAAGTCAAGAGAAACAAACTTTTCTCCACTGTTTGGCCAACATAGTAGGCTTCCCCTTTGATCTCTAAAGAGGACAGGTTTTAACAGTCCCGCTCTCCCGCTTTCCCCCACCCAACTTAAAAAAAAATACATCTTCCCACCTTCTGCAGGAAGCAGAAGACTCCCCCTTTAAAAAGACCCCAGCTCACAACCTGGGCAGACATTTTCCCTGCCCAGAAGGGAATCTGTCCCATGTGTTCCTTTGCTAATAAACTCTATTCCAATGGAGTTTTATCTGTGTCCTTGTGCTTTCTCCTGATTAACTGGCTTCATCCATACATTACTTTATCTATCAGTATGACAAGAGAGTGAGGTTCAAGTGTTAATGAAAAATGAATCACTCCCAAGTTTTAGTGACTTAAAAATGGTTACCTTATTCTCTTGTGGTTTCAGCTGATCAGGAACCTCAGAGAAGCCTCAGGCACATGGTTCTTATGTGGGGTCTGTCCTATGTGATGAAGTGAACCAGTATTTGAGCCAGGTCAGTGGGGGCTAGCACGACATCCTGTGTCTTGAAGGTTCCCCAGCCCTCTCCTGTGGTCTCTCCGTATGGAGGTGTTTGGACTTTCTTGCAGCCCAGCCGTCTGAACACTGGTGGTCATGTGACTTAGAACTCTGAGGGTGAATGTCTAAAGAGCCCCTCCCCTAGGGGAGGCTAAATTGCATTTTATGATCTAGCCATGGAAGTCAAATAATGTAATTGTTGGTGGCCTCTGTAGATGGAAACATAAAAATTCTAGTTGAAGGGGAGAAGATGTAAACCCTGCCTGTCCCTGGGAGGCAAGTACAGTCATAGTAAGACCATTTGGGGGAGGAGGGTGTTGAGTGGATGGCTCAGTAGATAAAATACTTGCTTGCAAGCAGGCATGAGGAATGGAGCTTGGATCTCCAGCACCCACATAAAAGATGGCTCAATTGGTAAAAGTGCTTGCTATGCAAGCCTGGGGACCTGAGTTCAATCCCCAGAACACATGTAAAAGTGGAAGGAGAGAAGCAACTCTACACAGTTATCCTGTGACTTCCACATGTTCTCTGTGTCATGTGTACTTTGTCCACACACACCATGCATGAACACAATAACAAATTAAAAAAAGGTGGGCATGGTAGCTTGCCTGTAATCCCAGTGCTTAGGAGGTGGAGAGTATCCCCAGGACACAGTCTGAGACCCTGTCTCAGTAATAATGTAGAAAGCAATTAAGTATGACACTGGATGTCAGGCTCTGGCTGCCACACCACACAGAGACACATGCACATGCACCCACACATTTGCATGCACACATATGAGCACACGTACACACAGACACATGCACACATACAGATGCACACAAAGGGCATGTGGGTGGGAGGGCTGTCTTGCATCCCACTTTTTGGAACTATGGCTTGCTACAGCAAGCCTGAGAGACATGCATAAGACCATTTTGATTGTATCTAGGGGTTTATATGGTAATCTGAAGATTCAACCTTATAGAGGTTGGGAGGGATGGATTGTTTGGGAGTTACATGTAGACCAGGTCAAGAGGCCTGCACAAAGAGTAGAGGTTCCTAACACAGCAGTATGACAGATAAAATTTGGTGCTGCTCAAGGAAAGGATGAAGGAAGACCACTTATGGATGGTAACACCATCATGTGGTTGTCTCAGCTTATGAGCATCTCAGACCCACAGTCTTTTTCTTTTGTACCTCAGCTCATTCCCACGTTGGTATCACCATTGTATTTACTGATATCAGAGTTAATAAAAGCTAATCATTTTCCATCTTAAAGAATTTTGTGGGGGCTAGAGAAATGGTTCAGCAGTTAAGAGCACTGGATGTTCTTGCAGAAGACCTGGATTCAGTTCCTAGCACCCACGTGGTGGATAACAACCATCTGTAACTCCAGTTCCATGGGATCCAATACCCTCTTCTTGCAGTCACCACCAGCGGCGGCCACTCCTCCATTCTCGTGGGTGCTGCTCCTTCGTTCTCATGGGTGTCGAGGCTGCTCCTCCGCTCGCCCTGGGCTGAGGCCACTCTTCTGCCTGCCCTGGGCTGAGGCCGCTCTTCTGCTCACCTGATGCTGAGGCAGCTCTTTTGCTTCCCCTGTGCTGCCTCCTGTTGTTGCTGCTTCTTCCTGGTCCCGGACCCCAGGGCTGGTGAGGAGACTGTATCAGCGGAGCCACATTCGGACACAGGAGACCAGGTTCAGTGACACAGGTCTGCTTTATTGCAGGAAGGCACAAGCTTATACAGGGATAGTGGTCCAATCACAGCACAGCAAGTAGGATGCCTCATTAGCATAACAGGTTTAGCGTCCTATCACAGTACATCAAGTAGGATACCTTATTAGCATAACAGACTTAACGTCCTATCACAGAATAGCCTCATTAGCATACTGGGTTTCAGATTACAGAGCCTGAATTCCTGGAAACCACGTGACCCTGACAGTTCCAATATCACCCTAGTCTCAAGCCTGTCTCCCACATCTTCTGACCTCTGCAGGCACCGCACACAGGTGTACTTACATACCTGCAGGCAATACACTCACACACATAAAATAAAAAACAATTAAAATTCATGTAGCTTGTTTTCCCAACAGGATCAGGATTTCCTATCAGTTGAGAACACCATGATGGCTTTCTCCTCCAAGATATTAACAACTGCCCCTAAGGCAGAAGCACATGCCTTTTTAAAGCTCTGTATTGTGTTTCTATTGGATGAAACTGCATATACGTGGGGCAGAGACCATTGTATTTTCCTACAAATCTATAATTACTTCAAGTAAAAAGTTTTCAAATATCCATGATATCTTTTTACTCTCTGGACTTTCCAGTTGCTGATTTCATCTGTTCTTCTATTTCCATGAGCAGTATTTGCTCTCTGTCCCTGATAATTCTTATATCTCAGGCTGTGGGGGGGGGTATACAAGTGTGTGGAGACCAGTGGATGAGTGTCATTCCTCAGGTACCACCCACTTTATTCTTTGAGACTAGCTCTCTTGCTGGCCTGGAGCTTGGCTAATGACTGGCCAGTGAGCCCCAAGGAGCCCTCTGTCTCCACCACCACCCCCAGAATTGGGATTATAAGCTCACGTCACTGCACTCAGCTTTTTACTTGGATGCCAAGGATTGAACTCAGGTCCTTATGTTGCACAGCAAGGACTCCATCACCCTAGCCCCTGAAGATTTTTGTATTTGGTTCTCACACCTGTTGGTTTTTTCATTTTATTTATTCTTGCTCATGATATTTTGTGAATTTTCACTCTGTTTTCTTTAGAACTTTATTTATGCTCATTCTTGGAAGTTTAGAATAAATCCAGATTCTTCTGGAATAAGCCTTTGCTTCTGCAGTTTTGTGGGCATTGTGCCAAGCCCAGATTATATTAATTTAATTTCCCACTTGAGGCCTAGGACAGGTTAGCCTGCATTCTTGTGGGATGCTTTGTGTTCTTTTCATCTAGCACTAGAGTCAGGATGAGCAAGCTTGCTTTCTGCTTCTGTGTGGGCTTTGCTTCAGAGGACTGTCAGGTTGCTTTGTTGGACCACGATCTGAGATCAGTGGGTGCCAGCTCTGGTCTCAACAGGCCTGGTCTGAGGTGAGACTCTGAGTAACCTTTGGCCAGGAGGACCTGTTCTGCCTTCCAGCCACAAGACTTGGTCAAATTACCACCGATGACTCAGTTTGCTAATATATTGGGGACTCTAACAGCACTGTCTCTATAGACATATACTGAGGATTTAGCCATGCTAAAGCAAGAAATGCACTCAGAACACAGGCCAGCCTCTAGTGGCCTTTCAGTGAGCCAGGGTTGCACTGTTACTAAGGTCTGAAGAACTGTGTGGCACAGAATCAAAAGCCCAATATGGTGAGGTAGAAAGAACACAGGTTCTGCAGGGAGATCCAAGCACAAGGTCTGGCCAGGCCACTTGCCATATGTATAACTTTGGAAAAATCACTTCATATATGCTTTCATGTACCCATCTACCCACCTACCCATCTATCCATTCATCTGTCCATCTGTCCATCTACTCAGCTACCCATGTATTCATTCATCCATGCATCTATCATCCATCTGCTTATCTATATGCCCTTCTGCTCATCTACCTATCAATCCATCTATGCACTACCTACCTGCTCATCCATCCATTCATCTATCCATCTACTTACCTACCCCTCCATCTCTGTATCTAGTCAGCCAGCCATCTATCCATCTACCCATCTACATATCCACTGTGTACCTGTCCACCTGCTCATCTGTCCATCTGTTCATCTTCTCAACTACCCATCTGTCCATCTACCCATTAATCCATCCGTTCATGTACCTACCCACCTACTCATCCATCCCTCCATCCAAACATATACCCATTTATCACCCATATAACCATCTATTCATCCACCCCTCCTGCCTTCCACCCACTCACCTATCCATCAATTATTTCCTGAATACTTTCCCTGCCTAGATGTTAGTCAGTGTTGGAGATTCATAAGTGGATGAGACAGTCCTAGCATAGCATAACACAGATAACACTGCACTCATGAATATGTTTCAATTAAAACATTTAAAAAATATATTTTTAAAAAAACAATTCACCAGTGGGAAGGGGCATATTACCTCACTAAATTTGGGTACTGAAAGCTGTCTGTGGCCTAGAGGAGGTGACTTAGTTGAGCCCATCTTGTTTTTTGGGGAAAGAGCCTAGCTTATGATTTTTCTTTCTTTTTTTTCTAAGTTATTAATTCACAAGAAAGGCCCATGAAGATTATCCTTGAGCTAACCAGTGTGATCCTAACAGTGAGGGAGGAATAAGAGAATCAGAGGAGAGGAGGAAAGGGAGGGCAGGGTTCAGAAGAGCTAGCAAGGACCTACAACAAGGACAAGAGGCTGGCATACTGCACGGTTAATCCTCGGAGAAGTCCTCTGCAAAGTTGAGCGATGGCACTAAAGTTGCTTGTGAATACTGGGTCTTTGCTTAGTTGCTGAGAATGAGCCTCCACATCTGGGTTCCAGTACATGGGCACTGAGCAGGGAGCTTGGGCAGCACTGATGGCTTGGGGTTGAGTCCTGAGATCTGTATGTGACTCTAAGATTGGCCCTGTGGCTGTGTAACTTCGAGTGAAGCTTTGCCCCTCCATGAACTCAGTTACCTGTATGGTGATGGGTTTGAATCAACTGCTTCACAATAGTCTTGTATTCAACCAGAACCACCGAGCTTGATATAGAGTAGGTACTTAATAAACATGCAATGGCAAAAGGAATTTTCTTATGTGATTTCCCCTCTCCCTTTGCTGGGACTGATTGGTGATTCATTCTACTTAATTCCCGACACCCCTCAGATGCCAGCTATGGTCCAGCACTTTCTTTAGCCTCTACATACAGCCCTGTGTGACCCTCCATCTTCCAAGTAAACCGTCAGCCCACTGCCAACCTCTCACTGCCCCTCCGTCTTTAGTCTTGTCTCTTGCAATCCAACACTGCATGCCAACAGAGACGTCACCACTCAACCCTGCCCAGAAATAAGGGAACAGAAAAAAAACCACAGCACTATAAGTGACTATGGGTGAGAGCAAAGGGGACCAGGTGCTAGGAAGGTCTTTATTGGCCTTTCTGTGGCTGGCCATGTTTGTCAATTTTTGTCAATTTGACACAAAGTAGAGTCACCGGGGAAGAGGGAACCTTGGTTGAGTAATTTCCTCCATTGGGATTAGCCTGTGGCCATGTCTGTGAGGCATTATCTTAATTGCTAATTGATGTAAGAAAGCCCAGTCCATTATGGACAGTGTCCTCCCTAGGCAAGTGGGTCTGGGCTGTGTAAGAAAGGTAACCATGCAAGTCAGAGGACGCAAGCCAGCACGCAGCATTCCTCCATGGTTTCTGCTTCAGTTCCTGCTTCCAGGTTCTTGCCTTGAGCTCCTGCCCTGACTTCCCTCAGTGATCGACTGTACTGTAAGATGAAATAAGCCCTTTCCTCCCCAAGTTGCTTTTGGTCAGTGTTTTATCACAGCAACAGAGACACAAACTAGAACACAGACCCAAAGGCCACAGTAGCTTAGATCAGTGGGGAAAGCAGCCAGCAGAAGCTAAATGCTTGCCTCTCACAGCTCTGTGGCTGGGTCCCCTAGCCTCGCTGAACCTCAGTATCTTCTTCTGCATGTGCGACTGATGGGATCTGGCCCTCCTGAGACTGCTGGAAGGATTTTGCCAAAGACGAATGTAAAGGAACCTTGTGACCGTGGAAGCACTTTGCATGTACAGGACAGGTACTCATCTATTATAGGACGTCATTGTCCCAAGGGCCAGTCCTGAGGCAGAGTCTGCCATCTCAGAAATCTATCCCCTTGCACTACTCCCAGTAATGGCCTACCCTGTGAGACGCCGCATTTCCCATTTTGGCTCTGAGGTGAGCATCAGTCTGAGGTATGCTTTGTGAGGATGGATGAGTGGATGCCCAACCACTCTGCAAACTGGCCCTTGGCTCTAAATGATTCATGGATCAGGCTGCAAATAGTACCTTAGGTTCCAGTGCCTTTCGGATGCTTGGGAAGAAATACGGCCAATTCAGGACTCTGAAACAGTGCTGAAGCAAGGTAGGGTCCTGGGTACTGAGGTTAGCTTTGGCCAGTCCTGGAAGGAATAGGGTGCTGCAGGGGTGGGGCAGAGCTTGTGTCTCATTTCTCCAGGCTCTGCAGGTTTGTTCCCCTCTTGGCAGACTACAAGCAAGCCTGGGTCAGGAGTGAGATGTGCGTTTGGTTGTGACATTCCCTTGAACTGCTGTTGGTATTCTCTCTTCCCCTTCCCACACGTAAGACAGAGATGTTGATCTTAGAAGCAAGTACTGGCAGGCCAAAGGCTCTGTGTTCGCTATTGGACTCTGCATGCTCAGTAAACATTACAGGGAGTCTGCTATAGCTTTCAGGCCTGCCATAAAGTACATAGGACAGTGACTGCCTGCTCTGGGGTCATCTTCAAACATCTTCTATTTGACTTTAGCACCCAGGTCAGGCCCTGTCTATGGCAGGCTCTTAGGAAAGTGCTTGCTGGATGCAGGAGGTCACCTCCAGACTAGTATAAATCAGCTCAGGCAACCAGTCCCACGAGGAAGATGAACTGGAGGGAAACCTTCCTCCAACAAATCCTCATTCTGCCTGGCGGTGACCAGCATGGTCCCCATGAGAGCCTGGCAATGATCTGCAATTGCATTGTGTTTGTCACCCTTAGATGCAGCTTCTGAACTGTCTTACCCTAATTCTACCCATGTAGACACCTGTTAGAGAGAGCTGAGCCTGTGATGTCTTCATGTTAGAACACCGAGACAGACAAAAGCCCTAGAGTTTTCTCTACCGTTACAAATACACTTGTCAACTCGATGACTGTGAACTGCCAAAGCTCCCCACACAGGCTTCCCTCTTTTCTTCCCCTAGTCTTCTAGACTTGACCCAAAGGTAACACTCACAATGCCCTGTTCATGCAGCCTCTGAGGCACAGAGGGTCTTCGAGGAAAGGTTTGA
Organism: Nannospalax galili; assembly: GCF_000622305.1. Taxonomy (NCBI): domain Eukaryota; kingdom Metazoa; phylum Chordata; class Mammalia; order Rodentia; family Spalacidae; genus Nannospalax; species Nannospalax galili. The sequence goes on along the minus strand of NW_008357033.1, from coordinate 5,158,057 downwards.
CATATGGCCTCATCTTTACCCAGTGTGCCCACCTCAGAGACTATCTCTCCTATACCACAGGGCATCAATCTGTGCTACCACTGTGTCCTTGGCACCTGGGTTGGTCTGGCAGCCCTAAGTCATACATCACATCATGGAACATATGCAATGGTGGTCCCATAGAATATAACAGAGCTGACAAGTGCCCATTGCCTAGTGACATCTTAGCTGTCGTATCATCATGGCAACACATGACCAAACTGTCTACAGTGATGCTGGGCTAATAAGTCTGTGCCAAGTGTATGACAGCAAGACATATGCAGTGACATCTGGAACACGGTGCTGAGGATAGTGCAATGACTGTGCTGTTCTCTGGAGACCGAATACATATCGTTATTTCAGACTGCATTCCTCCTGTTTACAGGAACAAAAGTTGACTGTGGTATGCAGCTCAGTGCTGCCACGGTCTCATGCATCTCATGTTTACTGTGTGTATCGAATGCATCACTTTCTTTTGTGCTTTTCTTTCTTTCATCTCTAGCTGTTTGGTCTGTCATGTTCTCAGAGCAGCAGTAGGCTGTGTGCGTATGTGTGCATGTGCGTATTATGGTAAGCTGGACCATCTAGGGCTGTGTAAATGTACTCTTAATAATGCTCACACACTGGGAAAATTGCCTGATGACGCATTTGACAGAAGTTGTCCCCAGTGTTAAGTGAGGCGTGACTGTGTATGTGCAGCAACTGCGCAACTGCTCACTAAGTGCTTGTGGCTTGGTTTACCTGATGTATTAATTAACAGGACACACAAAGCTCTGAAAGCCCAGAGGCTGGGTATACAAAAGGTGCGTTCCTTGCTTTTGCAAAGTCTCTTCTGTTTGATGACTCAGGCACCTTCTGACTCTGTCATCCCACTGTGTCCTTGCACATTTCTATGCAGAGCAGGGAGAGCTGAAGGAGGCATAGTGGTGCTTCTCTATGTCAACTTGAGAATGACCCTTTCTCCCTAGTCAACAGTCTGCTGGCTAGATCCAGTCAGATGGCTTCAGGTTGAAGCTGCAAAGGTAGGGGGAGCACTGGGCTTTGTGGCCCTCCATGACCTCTGTCCCATGCACTGAACTGAATCAAGAGACAGCCCTTCAGAGTCCAGCAGGGCCCACTGAGCTGCCCTACAGGCCAGGCACTGCCTGAGGATTTTGCAAGGTTCCCACGTGTCTTTTCCCAGCATGTGAGAGAAGAAGAAATAGTGACCCTAGGGGCTCAGGAGAGAGCTTAGTCAGTAAAGTGCTAGTTTCAAAAGCACGAGGACCTGAGTTTGATTCCTAAATCCCACATGAAAATGCCAGGCCTGGTGGTGCATACTTAGAATCCTAGCATTGGGGAGGAAGAGGCATCAGGATCTGGAGCTCTCTGGCCACCCAGACTAACCAAATTGATGAGCTTCAGGCCAGTGAAAGACCCTGACTCAGAAGAGGTGGACAGTGTTTCTGAGAGTGATACCTGAGGCTGTCCCTCCACCTCCATACACATGCACCCACCCACTCATGTGCAACTGCACACACAAACATGCACACACACAAACATGCACACACACAAACATGCACACACACAAACATGCACACATACAAATGTATGCACCTGCATATACACAAACATACACATTTAAATGTATACAAATATGCATACACACATGTACCCACCCACACATGCACATACACAAACATGTACCCACCCACACATGTACACCTCCACACACAAACATGCACATACACACATTAAAATTTTTAAAGGGGGGCTTGAGAGACGGCTCTTCAGTTCAGAGCACTTCCCACTCTTCCAGAGGTTAGGTTCGGTCCCCAGCACCCACATGGTGGATTGTAACCATCTGTAACTCCAGTTTCAGAGGATCTGATGCCTTCTTCTGGTCTCTCTGGGCACTGCATGCACATGGTGTGCTTATATGCAGGCAAAACACTCATACATATAGAATAAATAATTCTTCAAAATTAAAAAGAAAAAAGTAGGGCCAGACCTGGTGGCACATGCCTTTAATCCCAGCACTGGGGAGGCACAGACAGGCAGATCTCTGTGATACTGAGGCTAGTCTGGTCTACATGGCAAGATCCAGGCTGGCTAGGGCTACAGGGAGACCCTGTTTCAAAAACCAAACCAAATCAAACAAAAACAAGGAAATGAACAAATCAAAAAGCAATAAATAGTAACTCCAAGAAGCAGACAAGGGAACTGAGGCTTCATGCAGTTGTCACCTTGCCCAAGTACACATGGGCAGCAGCAAAGGCAGGGCTGGAGCAAGCGCTTGCTTCCTCTCACAACCCTAGCACTCCCCAGCATGCTCCAGATATCTGAAGTTGCTTTCATCAGGGAAGAGCTGGGGTCTGACACAAGAAACTAGGGGAGGGCCAGAAGAGGGGAGCAGACCACACACAGGCTGGCAGTGGCTAGAGGAAGCCCTGTGTTTCCATCTTCAAGGGTCACAAGAAGCCTCTCTGTGAGGCAAAACTACTTCAGCTGTGATCAGAGGTAAAGGGCAAGATGAAGTACAAGTGGGGTTTGGTTTGGGTTGGGGATATAGCTCAGTATCAGAGCGTGCTTAGAATGTGCCAGGTCCTGGGCTCAACCCAGTACTGTAAATAGTATATATATATATATATACAAACATATGCATATGCATTCGAGCATACATATATGCATGCAAACATACAGACATACATATTATGAACATATTCACATACATACATACATACATACACATATACACATACTTACTGTAGCTTGATTTACTGAACACTTCCTGCACAAGACCCTTGGATGCTCCAGAAAGTCTCTCAGGTTTTGTCTCCTTTTGGAGAGAGAAGGACTATTTCTCTGTGTTCTCAGGTTATTTTTGAAATGAACATTTCCTCCACCCCACAGAGAACTCATTATTCAGAGTTCTTTTTTCTCCCATCATCTTTTTTGGTGTAGTTGAATCCCAGAGGGGATAATAAATATGTACATCCAGTGGGAAGCCAAACAGAAAGAATGGGATAAAAACAAGCCAAGCTTTCAACAAACCCGCCTAACAAATGGGTTGAGGACTATTAGCAGCTCTCTGCTCTGAGCATGGTGACAGCACTCTGGAGAAATCCTCCTGGGAGGTGCTGGCCTTTACTGGACCACCACCCAGCCCCAGCCTGCTGGAGAGTCAAGTGAGCTTGGATAGACTGAGGAGTTGGGGAGAGCCATCGACTACCAGGCTCCTCTACCCACCCACTCACTTCTGTGTTGACTCCGTGCCTGCCTGCCTGGCTCTGGCCCTCTTTTGCCCTAATTCTGCCCTATGTCCCTTCTCTGGGATGATCCACAGGGCCACCTGTTTGATCACGTTTCTCACTCAGCACATGAAAAGTAGGTCATGGATTTGTTTCCCAGACCTGGAGCTCTGAACATCAAGACCTTGCTGCATCAGGTCCTAGGAGGCAGCCACTGTGGGGGACGTGGTGGGAACTTGGAGGACAGGACTTCAGACCAAGGCCATGAGTATTCCTCACAGAGGGGCTGTGATCTCCTAGAAAGGTGTCTCTAACCACTCTGATCATGGCAGACACTGGGAACCCACACACATCTCCATTACCTGCAGATGGAAGCTAGCCTCTGTGTGGTTTGGAGACCTGTGGTTCTGGCCTCTGTGTCTTATTCCAGTTTATCTCCCATTACACACTTCATGGTCCAGAACATTGAGCCACTTCTGGTTCTGCTCCCCTGTCACTGCCTCTGCTTTCACTGTGCCTGCTGCCAGGTGCACCCTTCCTCCCACTCCATTCACCAAACACACATGTACACATGCACAGCCCTCCATGCACACCACTGCGGACAGATGCTTATATCCTCCTCAGAGTCCTATCTGAAACCCTAGAACCCAAACTAAAGGTATCAGGAGGTAGACTTTGGGAACCTGATGAGGTCATGGAGCTAGAGCCCTAACAGATGGGATGAGTGCCCTTAGACCCTCCAGAATCCCTTTTCCCTTCTTCCATGTGAGGATGCAGCAAAGAGATGCAAACTGGGCAAGCAGATGCCTTCATCTTGGACTGATAGCCTCAGAACTACAAACAATACATTTCTCTTGTTTGTGAGCCACTTGGTCTGTGAGATTTTGTTCTAGCAGCCTACTTGGACTGAGACATATGAACACACAGAGGTACAAATGTATTCACATTCACACACATGCAATTTGCAAGTAAGCACACAAGTGAACACAAGCATGTGGACATGCATACAAAACACAGCACATGTGCACACACATATGTACACATGCACACACGGACAAACATACATGCACACACCTACACTCATGTACTGACACACAAACACAATGTATATGCATGTACTCATATACAAATACACACAAACAAGCGTAAATGAACAAGTGCATGAATACACAGGCACATACACATGTGCACACATACACATACACATGTAGTTGTTCACAGACACATGTGTATGGATGTATTGCACAAGGGCACGCACACACACACACACACACACACACACACATACAAGCCTGTCCTCCAGAATTGCTTCTGCTTACTGTCTTAGACATCAGAGTCTCATCCTAGAGCCTCCCAGTTATCCTCAGTTTCAGTACAGGAATGCAGGCCAGTGAGCTGGGCAAGCACAAGGGAGGGTATCCTGGTCTATGCCTCCTTTTACCCTCAGAGGGCCAACTTGGTCTTAAGAAGAAGCTCTGCTAACAGAAGAAAGATCCGGTGAAAGCTGGAGTCATCTGGGGGTCCCCTGGACCCATGGCCAAGGCTTCCAATGCCTCCAGGTTAAACCACATATGAGATTTCATCATAGAAGGCAATCAAAATTGCAGAACTGGGTACCTAGAAGCTCTCACACTGAAGGGGATGACATTGGTGGGTCCCCAACCACTCAGTGGAAGTATGTGTCCTTAAAGGGATGCCAGGTCCCATAGCCACTATAGCACCCTTCCAGGTCTCTGGTTCCCATGGCCACTATAACAACCCCGGGTCCCAGATCTCTGATCCCCATGGTGGCTACAGCACCCCTCCCAGGTCTCTGGAACTTTCTCTTGAGGAAGCTTGGGTAGGAGGCTTTCTCCATACCCCCACACCCCCCTGGTCTTACTCATCAGCAGCATGCCTTGATCTCTGTTATCACCAGGCCCTGTGACTAGTGAACCAGAGGGCACAGTTCCTTGCTGACAGGGGTGTATTAGTTCCCCTTCTGTGGCTGTGATCAAACAACCTAGGAGAAGCAACTTCAGGAAGGAAGAGTTTATTTGGGCTTACAGTTTGAAGATAATTCATGGAGTGGGTGTGAAGGCAGAAAGAGCTTGAAGCAGCTGCTCTCATTCTGTCTGCAGTCAGGAAGCAGAGAGCATGAGTTCTGGTGCTCAGCTAGTTTCTTCCTTTTCATGCAGTCTAGGACCTCAGCCCACACAACTGCTACACTCACTCTTAGGGTGGGTCTTTCAACTCTAATTAACCTAGTCAAGATAATCCCCCAGCAGCATGTACAGAAGCTAGCCCCACCGGGGTAACCCCCTATAGGTATGCCCAGGGACTAACCCACTCTAGACAACCCCACACAGAAATGTCCTGAGGCTAACTCAATCCAGATGACCCCCTCCAGGTGTGCCCAGAGGCTAACCCAACCTAGATAACCCCCTATAGGGGTATCAGAAGCCTGTGTCTGAGTGATCCTAGGTCCTGTTAAATTGGTAATCAATACAAACCTTCACAAGGGGTAGGAGAACAAACTGTTCACATGTAAATGAGAAAAATGGCCCGAAGGAGAGATGGGCCACAGGAGAAATGAGGTGGGGAAGGCCTGGAAGGTAGCTTTAGAAAAGGCAGGTGGATGGCTGCCCTGGGATGAGATTGAAGCTGGGCTTCCACTAAAGAGGACGTCAGCCATGCAAAGACCTGGGGAAGAGCATTCCAAGCACAGGGAGCAGAGGTGCCAAAGCCCTTAGGTGGGAGTAAGCTTGGTGTGTTAGGAGAACAGAGGGGAGGCCAAAACCCCAGAGCTGGTGGGGCTGAGGAAGAGAGAGAGAGTAGCATGGACAGGCAGGCTGTCCATGAGCTCAGGTCATGTTATAAATGTAAATGTACTGTGAGCTGATTAGCTTCTCGTAGCTTCTCCACTTGAACCCAGGACCCCTTCATCCATATTCTTCCAAATCCTTAGCTTTTCAAACTAGAAATGACCAGTCATCTTCAACTCCGCCTTCTTCATCTGCCCATCGTATTTTCTTCATTTCCTTCCAGAACTTTCTACAGTCCTGGGCCTCTCATTTGAGTCAGTGATATTGACATTTGACCTGGCTGTTGTCATCTTTCCAACTAGGCCATCTATCCTCCAAATCTCCTTAAACTAAAATGTGTAGTATACCCCACCTCTGAAACCTTCCATGGCTCCCTATAACCTGTGCTAACCAGTACAGTGGCCACTAATGACAGATAGCAATTTTGAGTAGCTGAGTAAAATTTAAAATGCAGTCCCTCGGCCACAGTAGCCACATTTTAGTGGTCTCAGTCATGGTGGGTGGCTACCATACTGGACAACACAGGAACAGAATATTTCCTCACCACAGAAGGGTTCTGTTGGACCATGCAAGACTCTGGGGGGGTGGGTAAAGCTAAATTCTTTGGCCAGGTACACAAGTCCTTAGCGATCTGGGTGCATCCACCCTGGCCTGACTCATTTCCTGATTCTTATGCCTCATGTTTCCTCATAGTTTGTTTATTATAATGTGTGCATGTATGGATCGTGTGCTTGTGTGAGTACACATATGTGTGAGCACACAGTCATACTTCCTGTGATATTTCCTCCTCTCTTGTAACTAAGCTTTCTGATGCTTTTGTTGTTGTTTTGGTTTGGTTTGTTTGTTTTGGTTCTTTTGAGACAGGGTCTCTCTGTAGCCCCAGCTGGCCTGGAACTTGGCATCTAGACTGGGCTAACCTCAGTCTCACAGAGATTCACCTGCTTCTGCCTCTCAAGTGCTGGGATTAAAGGTATGCACCACCATGCCTAGCTCATAATTAAGCCTTCTTTGGGCATGATGAGACTATTACAAGATTAGGTTATGGTTACAACTCTAAATTCCTAAAAGCTGTTGAATTGTAACTTGAGTTAGGTAAATGTTATATTACTAAGGTAAATGATATTTCAGTAAAACCATTTAAAAAACAAGGGAGAGGGACCTGGGGAGATAGCTCGGTGGTTAAAGTGATTGCCTTGCAACTATGAGGACTAAAGTTCGGATCCTCAGAAACCCACGTAAATGCCAGGTGGGCTTGGTGGCCCACCTGTAATTCCAACCTTAGAAGGAGGAGGCAGGGGATCCACAGAGCAATCTGGCTAGCAAGACTAGCCATGTCAGTAAGCTCTGGGATTGATGGGAGACCCTGCCTCAATGAATAAAGTGGTAGAACAGTGGAGGGTGATTTCTGACATCAACCTGGGGCCTCCATGTGCACATGCACACACATGCACCCACACACATGCAAAAAAATGCACACACACATGAAAAATGGAAGGAGAAAGTAAAAGAAAAAAGACTATGGCAGAGTGCATGTGGGTATACATCGTCTCTCTTTGTGTTTTAGTTCAGCTCAGTGTAGGCTGCTGCTTTCTTCTGATCACTGACCTTAGAGCTTCCTCGTTCTTTCTACAGCTTCAGAATATTCCATTGTGTGACTCCACCAGCCTTGGTCTACTGTGTCCCCTGCTGGTGGACAGTTGGGGCTTATTTCCAGCCCTTTGCTTTTCCAGAAAATAGCATACTAGTGGCAGAAATAACTCATTCCAAGTGGGGTTGCTGGGTCAGGGTAGCTGCTGTGGGGATTCTAACAGTTACCATGCATCCTTCTCTGTGGACTGGGCTGACTTCCATACCCTAGCCGCTCCGTGTGGGAGTGTGCATCCCAGACCTCGTTGGTATATGGATGTAGCTTTAATTATGTTTTTCTCAGGCAGGTGTGGTAGTGCATGCCCATGGTCTCAGCACTCGGGCAGCTGAGGCAGGAGGATTGCTGCAAGCTTGAGGCTATCTTGGGGTACATAGTAAGACTCTGTCTCAATAAAACAAAACAGCAACAGAATAGAAATGTGTTTCTCTTGCCAGCAAGCTGCATCTGTTCTCATGTGAATTTATATTTGGAGAGCTGTCTGTTCACATCCTTTTCTATTTTCTTTTTTAAAAAATAAATTTATTATTTTTTTATTTGTGTGTGTGTGTGTGTGTGTGTTGCCTGCATGCATGTAAGTGCACCTTATACGTACAATACCTACAGAGGCCAGAAGATGGCGTTGGATCCCCTGGAACTGGAGTTACAGATGATGGTTAACTGTCGTGTGGGTGCTGGGAACTGAACCCAGGTCCTCTTCAAGAGCAGCCAGTGCTCTTAACTGCTGAGATGTCTCTCTAGCCCTCCTTTCAAAACCCCATCTATATTGTGATGATTAAACCCTTGTGATCCCCCACCCCAGTTTGATTTTTGTCTTTCCTGACTTTGCTCATAATATTTTGTTTTGTTTTGATGACCACATAGAATTTTAAGAGATTTTCTTTCATTATGTTAAATTTATCCATCTTATTTTTTCTGGCTTTTAGATTTCTAGTAAGAAAAAGATCTCACCCAAGACAGAGACTAGAATGAGTTTTTCCCCATGATTTTGGGGGGGGGGGTTGTTTTGTTTTGTTTTGAGACATAGTCTCACTATGTGGCCCTGACTAGCTAGAACTTGCTATGTTCTTCAGGCTGGCCTCACCTGCCTCTGCCTCCCAAGTATTCAGATTAAAAGCATGTGCCAATATGTCTGGCCAAATTTTATTTTTATTTTTAATTATGTGCATATTTGCAGGGGAGATATAAGAACCCAAGTGCAGGTGCCCACAGAGGCCAGAGGTGTCAGTTCCCCTGGAGCTGGACTTATTTATAGGAGGTTGTGAGCTACCCTATATGGATACTGGGCACTGAACTCTTGTCCTCTGGAAGCACAGCAAGTGCTCCTGATTTCTGAGCCATCTCTTCAGCCCCATGCTTTGTCCTGATACTTCATGAGCTTGTTTTTGTAATAAGATTAAAACTGGGATCCACTGGGCATGTGGGTGGTATGTGAGCTGAGCCACATCTTCCTCCTGGTGGAACCACTATCTCAGCACTATCAATAAGTCCATTTGTAACTCACCAATCTGAGCTCTTGTCTTATCTTATGCCAACTTTCTATGTGGATTGGGACATATTTCTGTGCCTTCTCTGTGTGCCTGTCTCTTCAGTTGCCGATATCTCTCTGGTTTGATTATTGAGTGTTAATAGTGAAATCCAATTTCCAATCTCTTCCTCTGTGGAGATTTTGAGACATCCCCAGACAGACAGAGACCTCTTCCTTCCCTCCTCTAACTTCTACAGGGCTCCATCCCAGACCCTATGACTGTGACTACCAACCTGCAGGGCCTGTGGTCAGGCCTGGCATGGGTGGCGATGTTTCTCACTTGGGTCACAGTGATGGATGAATGTAGGGAGCCCCTGGTTCTTCTTGTTTAGAAACCATCTACCTTTTCTCTGTCTTCCTGCTGCTGGCATTTCACCCAGAGGTCTCTGAGCTATCTCAGGACCTGGAGGGTATCTCTGAAGTGAACTTGAGCATTTTGTCAGGACTGAGGCTCCTCTTCAGATCCAAGATCCCCAAGAACCTCCAGAACAGGAACACTGCTCCTCTCTTCTCTCAGATGCTGAGTCCCATGGGCCTAGTCCATCTGGTTCCATCAGGAGGTTTGCTCTATAGAAGATGGAACTGGAGTCTGCTTGCTCTTTCTTCTGTCTCTGACAAGGGCACCCTACCCTGCTGTGCCCATCCATGCTTCGCTGAAGACACCACAATGGAAAAGGCTTTTCTGTAATCCCAGAGACACCCTGTCTGATTAGGACCTGACTGCTGCTTCCACTTTGTTTAAATAGCATGGCGCTGCTTGAAGGGCTACACAGCAGCTGATTGTCTCTCTGAATCTGCTCCCTGATAGCAGACCTTAGCAGGTGCCAGGGGGACACCAAGATAGCTCTGTTCCATCTCTGGAACATGTGATTTCTGGTATGGAGTATTGATAAATTAACCCAACACCATGGCAGTTTTCACCATGGGTGTCATTGCAGGTCCTTGCTGGGCCCCATTCTCTTTCCTGGTACAGAGGGTGGTGCCCTGTGGCACTCTCCAGCAGACTGACCTTAGCTGCTAGTCAACCTTCTCTGCCCATTTTCCCAATGGCCACACTGACTCTTAGGAGGTGACAGTACTCAAGAGAAGCCAGCCACAGTGCTGAGCATGGGACCTGGAGCCTGGGCCCCTGGCCATCCACCAGCAATCCAGTCCTCTCCCTGTTCCTCCCTCCAACCAGCCCAACAACACGGCCAATCACCATTATCCTCGGCATCTTGTATTTCTCTCCACCTTCCTCACTGCTTGAGCTCCTAGGGTCCAGGCTAGAATATTCTTTCCCTTGCATCTCTCCACTGTGCCCCTCTGGTTCTCAGGGAATCCGAGGGCCCTTTTCAATCTCTCAGTGGATTCTCGTTGCTTTTTCCTTATTATGACTGAAAGTTTTATTTTGAAAGATCTCTAGATTTATGTGCAGCATACAGGCCCTGCATACCTTTCACGCAGTTTTCCCAAGTGACAACATCTTTAAGATAAAGATGGAGGTTTGCATTATGGTTTTGACTTGGATTCAGGGACCCGGGTTCAAATTCTGACTTTAGCTCAGATGGAGTGACCTTAGCAAATTATTTTGCTTTTCAGAGACTCAGGTTCTTGGGGTGTAAAATATAGAATAAAGACACTCCCCTAGAAGAGTTCCTTTATGTGTAAATAATACAAAGTGCTCAAAAGAAAGACTAACATGGGACTGACACTCAATAAAGAATATTGACTGGGATGGTCTAGCCTTGGCACTCAGTAAATAATAATAATGATCTGGAATAGCAGGTCCCTGCCTGCCTCTTCCTGTCTACAGTGACTCTCTCTGCTCCAGTCATAGTGACTCTGTTTCTGATTCTTCCTCTTCTTGTGTTCCTTCCTCACCCCATGACCTTTGCACTCGCTGCTCCCGCTTTCATGGCAGGGTCTTACCTCTGAACTTTGTTGACCTTATGTATTCGTTAGTCTTCAGCCCAAGCTCTCCTTTATCAGAGAAGCCTTTGTTGGCCACACAGATCTACATGTGATTCTTCCCATAGCACTATGTGTTTTAGCACTCCTTCATGGTGAATCATTTCAGGACACAAGCATCTAACATAGTTGTGTCTTCATTGACTCCTCTAGACTCTGAGTCCCTGGAAGTCAAGAGCATGCTTGCTTTGTTCATCAAAGTATTCCTGGAACCTCACAGAGGGCCTGGCATTGAGGGAAGATTCAGTTATGAACTGAATCAGTGACCAAATGTCAGAGAAGAAGGCAGGGAAAATGGGAACAGTAAGGATGGTGGTGAATATTTCATTAGCAAACATTTACTGAGCATTTATTATGTGACCTGGGTGTACGCGATCTCATTTAATTCACTGAAGTCATTCTTACCTAGCTTTGCATTTCCTCCTCAGCCTCTCATCTCTGATATATGTTTATTTTGTATCTGATGACCTCATTCATGTGAACTTATGAGCTCAGAACTTTAGTCTTATGCCCTTCTCTGTCTCTAGGGGCTGATGTCAAAGCCTGGTACATTATCAATGCTCAGCAAACATTTGTGGAAGGAAAGTATACATATATAAATGGATGAGTTATCACAAGGAACATGTAAGGTGAGTACAGTGATTATGTGACTCTTGTTTTATACATGAAGTGTGTTAGTCAGTTTTCAAACACTGTGACAAAATATGTGACAAACAACCTATAAAGAAGAAATGTCTGTTTTGTCTCATGGATTCAGAAGAATTTGGGTCTGTTGCTCTTGACCTGGAGCAGCATGGAACATTGTAGTAGGATTGTGTAGCAGAAGAGGCATGTTCACCTCAGGTCCACTGGGGGAGGGAGAGAGAGAGACAGAGAGAGAGAGAGAGAGAGAGAGAGAGAGAGAGAGAGAGAGAGAGAGAGAGAGAGAGAGAGAGAGAGAGAGAGAGAGACTGAAAGAGAGGCGGGCTTAAATGAAATAATATAAAGTACTCAAAACAGAGAATGGCATAACCAACATTCAATAAATTATAATAATGTCTTAGAACTGGTTCAACATTGGCACTCAAAAATAACAATGACCTGAGATGGTCTAGTCTTGGCACTCAATATATAATTATGACCTGGAATGGCCTACCCCTGCCTACCTCTTCCAGTCCACAGTATCCTCTTTCTTCCCCAATGGCCTAACTCCTTCCCTCTAGGCCCTACCTACTGAAGGCTCATATCCCTATAGTACTGCAGACTGGGGCACATGTAATATGTGGCCAGTGCAAACTGTAGCATAAGGAGGCCAAGACTAAGAAAAATTAAGTACCTGACCCAGGTTAGGGACAGACCTAGGCCTCAAACTTGAGCCTTTGCCCCCCACACCCAACTGTTAACCAAGATGAACTTCTGGGTTGGATTCTCTCAGAAACAGACCCAAGATGAGAATTCAATTGCAAGGAGCTTATTTAGAAGGTGATTCCAGAAGATTCCACAGGGGGAGTGAGAGGGGAGCAGGGAAGGATGGAGCTACTGGGAGCAGTGGCACACTGTGGGCCACCGGTGTGTCTTCTGGAAGCCAATGGACAACATAGCCTCAGAGTTGCCCTACCCTAGGATGAGGGGCTACAGCATGCAGATACCTGTTCTCATAGGTCGCCTTGAGGGCTGTTCATGGGATGCCAACTCCCCATAGGGCTGGTTTGCCCTCCATATTGAGTAGGGTAAGTCACACTCAGACAGAAAGCATCTATAAAGGGTTTGTCACACCTCTCTGCCTGGTAGCACTGTTTTGAGGTGCCATACAGTCACACAACCAAAGGTTGCTGCATCTACACCAAGATGACATTTAAAGGCCACATATTCACTAGAGAAAAGCCTTTCCCTCTGGGTAGCCCTCCACCCCCACGCCCTCCTCTTCCCTCTTCTCCAGGACTTCATGCTTTCCAAACCCTGGCTTATGCCACATGCTAAATCTGGGCTGGTTTAAGCTTCCACAGCTGTATGGGGCTTGGTCCTCTCATGGTGTGAAAATTTTAAACTAGTTGATGACATTTAACCATCAAAAGTGTTCATATATTATCTAAATGTCTAGTTTCTCCTGAAAACATAAGAAAACTGATGATCTAGGCTCCTACCTCTGCTTGGCCACAGTCACATGGAGATGCTGCGTGACTGTCTGCATTCAGCAGAGCAGGTGCCACCGTCTCCCCCCCACCTCTCCTCCCCAGCCTCCCCCCATCCTATTACTTCTTAACACAGAGCACAGAGCTAGGGGTCCCCCAGTTCCTACCCTCTCCACCAACAGAACAGCTGAGGTCCGCAGGAAGCCCTGTTTTTGGGGACTGCAGGCCAATCCTGGGTATCCCACTCTCCCTTCTCTAGATCCCCAATCATAGCTGGTCCCTCTGGTATATCAAATCCATAGTGGCCTAGATACTGTCCCTTGTCCCCAGGATTCTCTGCAGTCCCCGAAGTACAGGGTTTCCTGTCTACAACCACATTCACGGCTCCCATCACCAGTCTAGTAAACAGCAGATCTGCAGTCAGCCTGAGTTTCCAGGGCCTGGCTTTCAAGTTCAAGGAGATCTGAACCAAAGGATTGCATCCTAGGAACTCAATGCTGTTGCAAAGAGTACATGACTGTGCTGTGCAGGTATCTTTGTTTACTGCCCCCATTTTCTTCAGCTGTGCCATGGCTGTGTCGCATGGTACTTCTATTTTTCATTTTCTGGGGAGCCTCAATACCAACTACCATAGCACCTAAATTGATTCACATCTCTACAACAGTGCACAAGGGCTGGTTTTTCTCCACATCCTCCTTTGGATTTTTTTATTTGTTTGCTTTTGACTCTTTGATAACTTTTTTAACTGGATGAGATGGAATTTCAATGTAGTTTTGATTTGCCTTTCTCTGATGGCTTAACGATACTGAGTATTTTTTTCATCTATTCATTTGTACTTTTTGTTTTGAGAAGTTACTGTTCAATAGATCTGTCTATTTATTGTTTGACTTATTTGAGGAATTTTGTTGTTAAGTTTTTGAGTTCTTTATATAGTGTGGCTACTAATCTCCTGTTAGATGAATAGCTGGCAAAGATTTGCCCTGCTGTCTCTCTCCTCTTTGGGGGGAAATTTATTTCCTCTTCTAAGCTGGGACCAGAAGAGCTGGTGCAGGCCTGAGACTGAGGAGGTCTACTGGACTGTGAAATGCATGCTTCAATTTGTTACCACCTAGTGGTTCCTATCAGCTAAGGACAAGGTCCTCCAGAGAAGGTGCAGGGGAAGCCAGTATTGGGTGAGCCTGCTAGGTGGAGAGAGGGCAGGTGGGACCTTGGCAGCACTTGTTCAGAATACCTGCCTTATAGAATGCTAGGCAGAAGAGTTCAGTTGGTGTATTTAAACACTAAGCTCATGACTGAGGTATGGCTGGGTGGTATAGTGCTTGCCTAGCATGTTCCAGGCCCTGGAATTCTGGGGAAAAAAAATAGTAGGAGCAGTAGTTGAAACTTTACAGAGTATTTCTTGAAAATCTAACATTGCAGCTGAACTGGCTAGCTGCAGACTTGATTGCTCCTCCCCCTGCTTGCTTCAATACTTGATGGGTTTTCTTTCTCCACGCGAGTTCTACACCTACACAAGTGAAGCAGGCAGCCACTGTCCCTGTAAAAGGTCCCCCAGGTCTGAAATGTGTAGGGTGGGATGCCCTTCTCTCTGCTCCATCTTTGCTGGTGGCATTTGGTACTGTGACTATGTTGTTGTGCCTTGTGTTTGGGTGACGTTTTCTTGACTTCCCTCAGCATTCCTTAAAGGACAGGGCCTGGCTTGTGAATTCCTTTACCCCTGCTCAAAAAATGTCTGCTTTTCACATGAGCTAGATCTTCTCAGCTTCTGCATCATAGATGGGGTTTGGAATGCACATTTTGAGCCTCCTCCTCCTCTTGGAACATTCTAGTCAGGAGACCTGTACAGGCCCAGGACTCTTTACAGGTATGTTCTGATGGCAAGTTCTCCAGGTAAGCGAGGTAGAAAATTACCTTAGAGCAGGTTTTGAAAGGAGCATTCTATCCAATGCATATCTTACATCCATTCATTTGGGCATCTCTTGCTTTTTGTTTAATAGGAGTGTGTGTGTGTGTGTGTGTGTGTGTGTGTGTGTGTGTGTGTGTGCATATGTAGAGGCCAGAGGACAATCTTGAGCATCTTTCTTCACCTTTCACCTTGTTGAGACAAGGTCTCTCTGTCTCCCTCTCCCCCTGCCCCCACCTCTATTATCTGCCATTGTGGATACCAGGCTAGCTGGCCTGTGAGCTTCTGGGGCTCCTCCTTCAGGGGATCCTGTCTCTGTCTCCCCCTCACTGTAGGAATGCTGGGATTTCAGATGTGCGCCACTGTACCTGGCTTCACAATCCGTTCTTGGAATTTGAATTTCAGGACCTCATGCTTGCATGGCAAGTGTTTTGTCCACTGAACCTTCTTCCCCAGGCCCCTTTTAGGATTATTATTTCATATATTTAGTAACTGCTTGAGCAGTTACTAACTTCATGTGACTAAGACAGTAACATGTAGCCATTGAGGGGACTCAGAAACTTTAAAGACACCTTGAATCCAAGCACATCAGAAGCACAATGGAGGGTTTCCCCAACTTTGCTTGTTTCCCTCACAGCATACAATGTTCAGAAGCCTCTTCCTCTTCCCCTTAGGAAGTCAGGGATGCTAGGCATGCTGGCTCTCCCAGGCTGCTCTCTCCTTTCTCTTCCTCCTGGCCTGGGAGAGGGAAACGGCCACTTCTCCCCCTTACTTTCCAATTCCATCTCTGAAGATGTCTCCAAGTTTCTAGAGTCTGTCAGGGTCCTATTTTTAGTGGAGTGAGACTTCTGTGGGGTGTCCAGATTGGTGTACTTCCTCTCTACCACATGGGCTCTGTGGCACCCATGGAGCCTCTTGTGTCCTCATTTCCCATACTGGTCACCTCATGTAACCTTTGATGGTTCTGTACCTTTACCCTGCCCACCTCCAGGTCACTTTCATATGAGGCCCCACTGAGGCTCAGTGAGGAGCATGGACAGCTCTGCAGGTCCACATGCACTGGGAAAGGAACCAGACCTTTCTACCTGAGTCAAACCCCAGTTCCCCAATTGGTCGTCCTTATCCATCCTGTCAAGAGAGTGAGGTGTTTCCTTAGTACCATTCCCATGATCCTTTGTACCTCTGCAATGGTCAGGAACCACAACTCGCCAAAAAGAGGAGAGTGTGTGCATGTGCAAGGTTAGTGCCCAAGATGGAACTGCCTCCTAACCAGAGCCCCCTGACTGCTGACCACAACTACAGTCTTCTTAGAGTTCTACATTTAAAGAATTTGTTGATGATGTTTAAAAATAAGAATTTTCCCATAAAACATCTAAATGCCTAGCTTCTCTTGGAAACATGGAACACTGACTGTCTAAACACTGTGTTTGGCCAGAAACATGGAGCTATGTGATGGCTGACCCCATTTGACAGGGCAGATGCCATGGTCCTCAGCGTACCTTATGCCCCACCCCCACCCCCAGCCAGCACCTGCTGCTGTTTGTCACCTTCCAGGAAGCGTTGCTTTTTCTTACTGGTAGATTCCAGAAGAGAGGGCAACAGGCATTTGAGTCTGCAGTCCCTCTGTCCATCACATCTACCAAATCATCTTGGAAATCATCTCCAGCACCTTAGCACACAGTTGGTGCTCAGGAGAAGCTTTGGCTGCCACTACTGAATGCTGTGACAGTCAGATGAGGCCACAGAATATGTCATTCTTTTAACAATGAACCAGTGGGCTCAGAGAGGCCGAGGTCCTGACCAAGGTCACAAGAACTTCTGTATGCCACACGCTTCTGTGCTGCCTCTTGATTGTGACTCTTGTTTGTCTTTGTTTTCTAAGAGAGTCTCACTCTGTAGCTCAGGCTGGCATGCAACTATGTAGCCCAGGCTGGCTGGCCTCCAACTCATAGTGGTCCTTCCGCCTCAACCTCCCAAGTGCTGGATTCCAGTTGTGAGTTGCCACACCTGGCTCATCGTGTGGCTTTTCACCTTTTCAACTTGCTTGCAGGTTCCTTGTGTAAGAGGCTGTTACTAAACCTAAGCTTTGCCACACTGACTGGGCAGAGACTGCCCAAAAGGGGAAAGGAATTCTCATAGAACAACATGGCCCAGTCCTAGATGCATGTGAGGAGGGACACTGGGAACTAAGGGAAAAGTCTTGAATGGCATCTTGACGCTGGGGCACTTCTGAGGACACTGGGAAGCTATACAAGGGTTTAAGGCAGGACTAAGTCATGATCTGTGTCTGGGTTCAGGTAGTAGCAGAAGCTGCTGTGAGAATCCCAAAGAGCTAAGAGCAGATTCTGAGGAAGCTACAGGGGAGGCCTCAGTGAGGACTCTGGGGATTGATGGGTAGCAGCACCTAGGGTTACCATCAGAAGGCTCACAGTCTTCAGCTGGGATGGAGAAGGCAAGAGGAGATGGACATTAGGGTGGCATTGGTGAAGGGATATCTTTCCAGCATCCAAGGCTGGTACAGAAGATACAGGTGCCACCTGCCAAGTTGAGTGTGTGGAACAGTGAGAACACAGTCCTGAGCCAAGCAGAGCCTGGGGACACCTCCTGTCACACCTACGGGATTTCCTCCTAGTCACTCGCTTCCAGCCCCCTCTCTTCCCTCCTAGCTTAAGCCCCCCCACAGCTAGTACCCAGTGCCCCACCCCAGGGTGTGCTCTGCAGCACAGGCCTGGTGAATTTTGGTCCATAGATGGTAGCAAGGTCCAGGCGGTCTCCTGGAAGCAGGTGCTCCAGGGTCTCCTCACCAATGATCCTCTCTCACCAAGGGAGGCCAGGGGAGGTCAGTTACTCTGCTGGTCTTCCCACCCCACCCCCATTGGGTGGGGGCCCATCATCTCTCCTCCTGCCTCCTGCAAGGAGTGCATTTGGCTTTTTATAAAGTCAATAAATAAATAAACAAGTGGGCATGATTAATTGATGGTCTGGAACGGACCCAGGCGCTGAGAGTCAGGTGGCCCAGCTTCCAGGGGGAGCTCAGCTTTTCTGCGACCTGGGGCCTGTGCCAAGGAGGGGAAGCCTGTCTGGGGAGGTTCTTTGGAGGGGGGCATGCCAGGGGTTTTCAGCTTGCTCCCCAGGAAGGGCCCTTGTTCTGAACTTTCCAGGCCCTAATGGGGCCACACAGGAGGTTGAGGGCCAACCAGTGGCCTAGCCCCTACTCCTGCCCTTTCTTGGGGAAGGCCTGGACTAAGCCAGGATTAGCCAGGATTGACCCAGCCAGTCCCCTCCAAAGCTAGCCTGGCTGCTCTCCCACCTGTGTCACTCACAAGTTTCTTTGGTGCACTTTGACTTCTGGGGAGAAAGGCAAAAGGAGGTGTCTACTTTGAGGCTCACAGTAGGGGTGGCTGAGTAAGGGGTTGACACCGCAGATGGAGGCTCCTGAGGATAGTACCCAGAGAGGGCGAGGCAGAAGTTCCATCTCCACCGCCCCACCCGCTTGTGTCCGGCCACCAGCCAGCCGGGTCCTGGGGGCGCTGTCCGTGCTGAGTTTGGGGAGGGCCCAAGGGGAGCCGGAGGTGGGGGGAGGAGGAGCTGGAGGGAGACAGCGAGGCGGGCGGAGCGGGAGCGCAGTGCAGCGGTGGCAGAGGCGGCGGCGGCGGGCGGGAGGCAGGCGGCGCGGGGCGCAGAGGCGAGCGGGGCAGCGGCTGGGGCCCGCAGCGC